>NW_027185664.1:11084663-11205066 GCF_028583685.1 Petaurus breviceps papuanus
GGGGGGGAGGAAGAGAGAAAAAATAAAATCAAAAGTGCACAGTAGAGAACAAAAGAAAACTTAGAAGGAAGCACGGAAAATCAGGGTAACTTTGAGAACAATGTGTTGTATTTATTATAAAAGTTCCCTCCCCCCGAAAAAACCAGTTTGAAATGAAAATTAATTGTTTCATATTGAATCCTCTCTATATTCTGCTGTGTACATAGAAATGCTCTCCTCCCATTTTGTATTAAAGTTTAAAATGAACAAAACATTTAAAAAATAAATTTGTGAATGTAAGAAAAAAAAAATACTGTTTCAGCCTTGCTGCAGAGCAGCACCAGATTCTTCTAAGAGTCTGTAAGATCTTTGAAGGGGAAAGCAAAGGAAAAGAACAGTATGATTAAACACATAGTCAGGATAAAGCATGAGGAATGGCAAGTTAGAACAGCTAAATGAGGAATCACGGTTGGGTTATGGTTTAGATGTAAATGAAGGATGGCGAAATAAAACAGGGCTGGACAAGGTAGTATTGGACCTTTTGGATGCTCTTCCTTCTCATCAAAGCTTCCCTTATCAATTATCAGAACTCCTGGGTTGATTCCAAAAAGAAATTTCCTTTGGCTAGGCTAAATATCTACATATTATTTTAGGAGCAGACTGTGAAAACCATGCCTCTACTAATGATCTTGGGTCAGTGTTGTGGAAGACCCAGAAATATACAACCAAGCTTATTTAAAAGCTCCAAAGCTTTCCTAGAAACCATCTTCTGTCCCTAAGCCAGAAATGCCTGTGTTTTGTGAGCATCCGTTGAAAGGAACTGAGGATGGTTAGCCTAGAGAAGACTTATGCAGAACATGATAGCTATCTTCAAGTATTTGAGGGGCTGTCATATAGAAGAAGGATATGCTTTGTTTTATTTGGTCCCAGAAAGGAGAAGCAGGATTAATGTGTGCATAGAAGTTGCAAGAAGGTCAGTTTAGATGATAGTTATGTAAAATAGTTTCTAAATCATCATTAATTTTCTAATAACTTTTAATCCAATGCCACAGCTCTTAGTTTTATGAGGAAAGGATCATCTGCTCAATTTAACTAATTAAATTATAAAAGTTTCATTGACCCAAGAACTCGAAATTTTAATTGACTAAAAACTTAATATTCAAAATTGTGTCTTTCATTCAGAAACATTTCATGGGATTTTATATGAAACATTCACCTGAGGTGGTCTTGAAGGGATCACAGGAGCATTATCTTCTCCAAAGCTGAGCTTCTGGATACTCTGAACAACTGAAATTCCTAGTTCTTTCTCTAGTATCTCAGGTGAAAAGATTTCAAGATCACAGACTCTACTGATAGAGAGTGTTACTTTCACTTATAGATTGGACTAGATGACTGCCAAGATCCTTTATAATTAGTTGTTAGATTTCTGTGTTTTTATGAAATGTTCTTCCATCATACTTAGTTCATGGATCCAACATGGAGGAATCATGCATCCACTGTGCACCCATTCTCCTCTCCCTGCCTCTCACCACATTTGGTCATTATCACCAATATTGTCTCCTTCTTACTAATTCTTTTAGAAAGTACAGTGCTCATGGATCTCAAAACTTGTTCAAATGGAGTGCCTTCTCTCTATTTCTTTGCCTTCTACTCACAGTTAAATATTTTCCTACTGCCTATGTTCAAGTCCATTTTAAACGGGCCTTTCCCTGTTGTAATTAGAGCTGATGAGCCACATGAGCAGTAAGAAGAAATGTCTTATACTTGTTCTCATTCCATATTACCTAGAAATAATTTCCTGAGCATGGAGTAAAGAAAAAGAGTTGGTACGTATGAATTTAAATCTACCTCCCTCCAAAAAAGCACCATTTAAGAGTGTAGAGGACTAGATTCCAGTCCTAGCCCTGTGAGTAAGTAACCGTGTCCATTTGTGATGTATTTCATGTCTCTGTGGCCTTAATTCTTTCACATGTGGAGGTGGGATAAGATTATTGTCATTTCTGGCTCTGAAAGTTCTAGTTCAGTCATCGTGAATGAAAGTGATGAGTCACAAAGCAGTATGGCATCCGAAGCATATGAAAAGACTGGGGTTAATTTAAACCCCAGGACATCACCTACTTTCACAGCTTAGATTTGTTGGTTTGTCCATTTCCTTGGTCTCCAGGAAAATTGAACAAGCTTTTTGCCTTTCCGATGTAAAATCGCCATCTCGTGGTAATACTTAGTAACTGCAGGACCATGAACTTTTAAACTCCATCAGATCTGGGGAAATGAGTCACTTATGTCTGTCTTCTCAAAATGATCCTTATCAGGGAATCACAGTGAACCATTTTGGTACTTATATGGATTTCATCATCATAGTCACTCTCCCTTCATTGGCGGCAGATCACACAACTTAGCGGGACCTTATTCTAGGAGATTCTTGTGCTTGTTTGCCCATCAATCCTATTCAAGATCTACCCAACAGAAGAATATTTCAGCATATTGGGTAGATCTTGGGTAGGGCTGATGAGAAAACATGGATAAGAATTTCCTAGATAAGGAGGTCCAGCTAAGTTTCTTCTTCTAGATCTTTTAGTGTTTTGTGGATAATGGTGTTATATGTCATCTCTTGCTTCCTCAATGACTGACCTTCCTTCTTTTCTGGTCATATATTGCCTTGATGATATCTTTTATATTATTTCTTGCATGTAAGTAAATATAGGTAATATACTAGAGTCTACTTATGCCCACAATGTAACTCTGCATAGTTAAAAATTTTTTTTTTGAAGATCATGGTGTTCCATGATTTGCTATTATAAATTATCCCTGAAAGAGGGTTGAAACAAACAAACAAAATTAACAAATTATGTTGAAAAGTTGAACTTTGGTGTTGAGATCCCCTGGGATCATTGAGAGGCTTGATTAACTTCCGAAATGTAATCCAGACTATTTTCATTCTCCTATTTTACTCTGGTCCCATATTACTGTTAATGTTCAGATGTAATGAGTACCAAAGCATCTAAGATGCAAGAGCCTATGGACTAACTCAGGGGTGAGTCAACCCCATTGCATCTGCTCCATACATATTTTTTATCCATTGGATTTTTCTTGTGCTGGTTGCTAGGCTAATAATTATAATAATTACAATGATAATAACAGACTTATAGCACCTATTATGTTCCAGGCATTGTGCTAAGTACTTTAGAAATATTATCTCATTTTATCCTCACAACAACCCTGGGAGGTAGGTGCTGTTATTACCCCCATTTTACAGATGAGGAAACTAAGCAAACGGGGGTTAAATGACTTCCCCAGGATCACATATTTAGTTAAGTGAGGCAATATTTGAAATCAGGTCTTCCTGATTCTAGATCCAGTATGTTAGTCACTGCTCTACCATGTTGCTCTGAAATGGCTAATCTGTTTTGAAAGGTTCTGGATTACATTGGGAATGTCTTATAGCATTCCAGGGCCTGATGAAATTGGAACAATGAATTTGAAACTTACTTCCCAAGTAAGATCCCCTGAAGAACTTTTCCAATTGCATGGGGCACTTTTTCTCTCTGGATTTTGTACAAGACATAGGTTATCCACTGAGTCAGTTGTAAACAAATCTGGCAAGCTTATGAATCCCTATTTTATTACTTGTCTGAAATAATCAAAAGATTATTTAATAAAACTATCTTTGTCGTTGGATTTATCATCAAGCTTGCTTGATCTTAATACATCGTATGCGTGAAAGATCCCTAGCAATAGGAAAGTCAATAATACCTCATTTTTTCCCCTAATGAATCAAAACCTTTTTGTAATCAGAAAAAATACAGTAATATCTTGCATTCTCTATACCTTGCAGTCAATTATGTGATTGTGAAGATGAAGTGAACTAGAGAAAATCATCTGTGAAAAACTGTTTATTTCTTTCTTTTAGTCATATCAAGTATACCCATGATATTTGCAGGGACCGTTCTCTGAAAGAATTTTAGCAATGGGAACATATAAGACTAGGCATATTAGTAATTAGTAAATAAACAAATAATTGCATAAGTAACTAAATGAATGAATAATGATGGCATATAATAGCACTTTATAAATACTATCTCATTTGATCTTCACAAAGAGGAAACTAAGGTAGACAGAGGTTAAGTGACTTGCCCAAGGTCACATGGCTAGTAAGTATATGAGGCAGGATTTGACCTCAGGTCTTCCTGACTCTTAGCCTAGCACATTATCTACTGTGCCACCCAGCTGAGCCCATATCAATACATGCTGGCATCTTCTTGTTTGCCTTAAAAACAAAAACCCAAAATACTCACGATACCATTCATGATATGGGCAGTGCTTTTGGAATCTTCTCTTTCATGCATTTTGAAAACTGGTCCTTGAGTGCCTCTATCCCACGGAACATTAACCATCCTGGTTTTTACTCTTTGAAGGCAAGGTATGTTTACATTTTGTTCTTCCCTGAAGATACTCCTGCACCCTTAAGGACTCTGGGATATTTAGGCTCTCTGCAAATGGCTCTAGTCTCCACAGATGGTGTTTCCCAAGCATGTCTGGCATCTCAGTTCTATTTAGCCTTTTTTATAAGGAAATATTGACTTCAAAGGTATAATAACAAATATACAGAAATCCTCTCTAATATGTGGAGGATATTTCCCCCTTTGCACCACTTCATACTTGGAGGGGAAGAGGATTAGGTGCATCTATTAGGTCAGTTTCTAATAGCACAGTCCCAGGCACAAAACAGGCTCAAGGCAGCAGGGGAAAGAAAGTCTTCCTTTCTCACCAGTTTGGTTCATAGCGTCTGTGCTGTGAATGAACTGTGATCTTCACTCTTGAGATGCATCAGGAAGGAAAGTGTAGCCTTACCAGTTTTAAAGATATAGTTTTTTTTCTGGCTTGTTCCAGCTAGGCAGTTGTAATGGTAATGGAATTTGAAGATCTTCCCTGCCCCTTAATAAGCCTAGGGGAATTTGAAGACCTTCCCTGCTTTGAAAATATATTCTGCCCCGTAATAGTCTGAATTTGTAATCACATGGAGCCTGTGGTGGGAGGAATCTGCTGAAGGGAGGAGCAGAGCCCACAGGAAGCTGGGAGTCAGGGCTAGCTAGACTGGGAGGAGGAAAGCATGTTTCCCAGGGAGACATATAGGCTTGTAAGTAAATATTGGTCTTATATTAGTTTATGGCAAGACTAAAGGATGGTGGGGCTCTCTGTCTGTTATGACTTATTAATTTCTTTGCTACTATGATGGAATCAGCTTACCGCTTTTGGGATTTTTTTTCTGGTGTCTGAATAAATGTTTTGCTTCTGCCCTCTATATGGAGAGTCTGTCATATTTTGCTATTGAGCACCATGCAGGTATATTATAGTGACCATGGGTGCTATGAATATTGCATTGGCTCTACAGCAGCCTATCAAAAGAAGTTATACTCATTCATGTGATAGGGGACTCAGAGTGCCTCCATATTAGGTGATCTGGACATGTCCACAACAAGCCCTGTTACACATAAATTTCTTGTATGTGTCCAGAGCTTTTCTTAATTTCATTTTCTTGTTTCATTTCTACTTCCTCATATAACAAATCTACTGAGATGTTGAAGTCCAAATGTAGTAGTTTTATTGCCATCAGTGATGAAAACAGATTTCCATATAAATGTTGACAGATTTATTGTATTTTGTATCAATTTGTTTTTCTTCCAATTTCAACTACAGATTTTTGGGGGATGATTTGAGTGAGTTCAGTCTCACATTAACCTCATTTACATATCTACTCATTTTCTTCATCATTCCTCTGATCTCTCTCCTCCACCCCCACCCCCACCCCCACCCCGGCCATTTCTGGAAACAACATTGTTCATAATCAATCATTACCCTCTTGTCTAATGATTTGTTGCTTGTCTTTTGAACTGATGTTGGTCTTGACTGACATATCTTTCCAAGTAGCAAGGAAATCAGATGCTTGAGTACTTATTGGCTGAAGCAGTTTCTGGACTCTTGGCTTTCTTCATGTGTCTACTGTCTTGTTAGACTAAATTTCTCTAAGAAATGATGATAATTAGGAACTTGTCTCTCTTTTTGTCTGTTTCTCATTTTTGGAGTTAAAAGTTTGTTTTAAGTAGGACAGATTGGGACATTTGTCATTATATACAAAATGACTGCTGGGGCTTCTCTCTCTTTTGACTTCTATTTCAATCTTGCTCTCAGTTATCTCCCCTCCCCTCCCTATCTCTTCCCCCTATTTCTCTTTCTCTGTCCTCTGTCTCTCTTGCCACCATTCCATAGTCCTTCATTACACTCACTAGTGATAGCCTCAGTCCCTACAAGAATAAAAAGAAATATTGTGGAATTACATTGGATGTATATGGCTAAGCTCTGAAAGTTTTGCCTCTGCTTCCAGTAGAAGGTATCAGTCTATACCATTCTGTTACATTCCTTCTTGGAAAGTGAACTTTTGGGATCCCTTGCAAAATCATCTGCAATCCACTTGACACCTGGAGTTTTGTAGCACAGCATAAACATAAAGATCAGCACTTAATAAATCAAGTATGATTTTTCCATTCCCCAGGCAATCATCTGAGGATAATATTCACAACAAATATACACCAACAAAAACATGTAATAGATATAGCACAGTGTAAACCACCACCTGACAGGCTGCTTCAGTCACTACATGTCTAACTTACATGAAAAACATGGTATGCGCACATGACACAGCAGTACATATGTATCCATAGAGCATAAGCAAATATACCTAACATCCAGCAAAAATAAAGCAATAATAAAATCTATATGGCAACAAAATAAGGAAAATAGCAACATATGTACAAATAGTTTTTAAAAAGTATGCATTTATCACTCTAAAGTGGCTATAATACATGAATGATACACAAAAAACAATAAACATTGTCATGGAAATAATATAACAAAAACATGTTCAGAATATAGATATTAACAAATGTACCAATGCTCATGAGGAATTCCATGGAAGCCATGTTTACAGGAATAAATATTAGCATTATTGCCTGACTGCATGTATAACCATATCCCCAGGTTTTCCTGAGACATCATATGTTAGTCTGCTAATCATTCAGAAAGATTTGACTTTCTTATGACCTGTTGACCTGTTTGCTCCTACACCTGAGCAAGTTGTTGGTATTAGTTGGTCATAATGCTCATCAGAATTTAGTCCTAAGGGCAACTAGGTGGTGCAGTGAATAGAGTACTGGCCCTGGAGTCAGGAGGACCTGAGTTCAAATCTGGCCTCAGACACTTAACACAAAACTAGCCATGTGACCTTGGGCAAGTCACTTAACTCCAATTTCCCTACCTTCCCCCATCCAAAAAGCAAAAAAAAAAAAAAAAAAGAATTTAGTCCTAACTTCCTAAACCTGAACTTATATCTGAACTCTAGGTGTCTCTCAAATTGAAATACCAGGCAGAAAAAGGATTTTTTCCCATGGAAATTTACATACACACACACGTGAAGTGTGAAGTGACTTGCCCAGGGCGGAACAGCTAATAAGTGTTAATTGTCTGGGGCTGGATTTGAACTCAGGTTCCTCCTGACTTCAGGGTCAATGCTGTATCCACAGCACCACCTAGTTGCCTCTCCATCTTTTCTTGTGCACTAATTTCTTGAACTCTTCAAGTTTTGAGGCTCACATTTAGAATAGCATATGACGGGCTTGAGTATAAAGGTAGAGCTCCGTGAAAGGATAAACAGAGTCTCTCCCAGTCTCAGGAAGCTGTCTTCCTCTGAGGGAAAAAATCTACAAACTAATGCACTGTTTTTACATTAAATTTATTTTAAATATTTTGTGTTCATCTCCCTTTACGACTATTTCTTCTCCTCCTCCTTCTTCTTCTTTATCTTCTTCTTCTTCATTTTCTTCATCATCTTCTTCTTCTTCTTCTTCTTCCTCTTCTCTTTTTCTCTCTCTATACACAATATATACATATATACACACATATATATACATACAGACACACACACAAACACACACATATATGTGTATCTCTTTTAAAAGTCTTTGGTGATTCATGAACTTCGTTTGTGTCCAAATTAGTGTCATTAGACAACTTTGCTATTTCCTTTTCAACAGAGTTAATGTGTTAAACTATACACAACTGCTCCCTCCTTTTTCAGAAGTTTAAGAACTAATTGATCATTTTACTCCAAGAGTCCTAGCATGGCTATCAAGGTAGTTAGGTGGTATAGTGGACAGATTTTGGGGTCTGGTGTCAGTAAGACCTGAGTTCAAATCCTGTCTCAAGTATTTTCTACTTGTATGATTCTGGAAAATTCATTTTACCTTTGTCTGCCTCAGTTACCTTACCTGTAAAGTGGGGATAATAAAAATCCTACCTCCTAGGGTTGTTGTGAGAATGAAATGAGATAATATTTTTAAATAGCTTTTCAAACCCTAAAGCACTTTATAAATACTTTTATTTCCACAATTAGATTTTCCTTGCTAGTGATAATCAGACCTTGAAAGCTGTTCCCCATGTTGGTTTGTCCATGTTTTGAAGGATTAGATTATCATCAGGGTAATGCAAGAAATTGTTAGCTCCTCTGCTTTGGCCGGAGAAAGAACTCTAGCAGATGTCTTGTTAACGAAAGACTCGTTACTGTGTCAGGTTGCCATGCCAGGTTTGTGATCTGTTCCCACGCTCCTCAGCCATTTTTTCTTCCCGTCCAGACGGTTTGTATTAAACCCAATGACGATATCTAATCTTGATGTCATTTTTCTCTTCTGGAAGTGAAATCTCATCATCACAGTTCTCTACTGTACTTCCTGTGTTGCCTCATGTGACTGTATCTCCATAGCATACAATGCTACTCTGCCCCATCGACTTAACTTGTTATATAACAACTCATGGTGCATATAATACCAAACCTTTACAACTTGTGTGCAGAAACTTTTTAAAGGATGTTATCTTAAATCCAAGATTGTCTTACTGTCTGGGAAATATGATAGATGTATTCATTTAGTACTGACATTTACACTTTTCAGTCAGTCAATATACATGAAGTGACCACTAGGCACTAGACACTGGGCTAAGTGTTGAAAAAACAAAGAGGGAAAAGACCAGGCCCTGCCCTCAAGGAGCTCCCAAGCTAAAGGAAGAGGTAACAAGCAAACAGATGGGTGCCTACAAGCTATACACAGGATAAATAGGAAGCAATTAAAAGAGGGAAGGTACTAAGGGGCTGGGGAAGGCTGCCTGTAGAAGAAAGGATTTTAGTTGGAACTTAAAGGAAGCCAGAAAGTAGAGATGAGGAGAGAGAGCTTTCCAGGAATGGGAGATAGACACTCAGAGAAAATGTGTGGATTCAAGAGATGGAGTGTCTTGGTCATGGAATAGCCAGGAGGTCAGTGTCACTGGGCCAAAGGGTATGTGGTGGGGAGCAAGCTATAAGAAGACTGGAAAGGTAGGAGAAAGGTGAATTACTAAGGGCTTTGAATGCCAAACAGAGAATTTTGTATTTGATCTTGGAGGTGATAAGGAGTCACTGGGATTTATGGAGTAGGGAGGTGACAGGACTGGACTTGCACTTTAGACAGCTGAATGGAGGGTAGATTGAATGGGGAGAGACTTGAGGCAGGAAGACCTACCAGCAGGCTATTATAATAGTCTGTGGTGGAGGTGATGGGAGCCCGGAGCAGAGTAGTGGAAGTGTCAGAGGAGGAGAAGGGAACATAGTCAAAGAATAATGCAAAGATACATATGATGTATACACCTTTATTTAACTACCTGTGTAGAAGGTTCCATCAATATAGTATGACACTTTAAGGAACTTTTTTCCCTTCCCAAATCTAACACAAGAGCCATTATAGCTCTGGGAGCCTTAAAGTGAAATTAGACATGTACAAATGCATCAACTCTACAGAAGAGGTGAAGCCAGGTGATGCTCAGATCATCTGCCCATCAAAGGGCTCTCCTCTCACCAGTCCAGTCCAGAAAACCGTTTATACTCCAATGAGAATTTTGTAAAAATCTTGTTTTTTGTCGTGTTCTCACTTCCTCGAGACCAAATAAGAGCCTTTCAGAAGGTGAACTGGCAGCTGCAGCCTCCTCCTCCACCTTCTGTTCATAATCTCGCCTTCACTTCCTTTGGTGGTATTTGTTATCCGTGATGTGCGCTTGTCTAAGTCTGATAGTGGGATAAGAAGGAGAGGTTTTCCTGATAGATTTCTCCCTTCTCCTTTTATAATGAGTTTTATAAAGCATAGCTTTAAGGTATATTTAAATGAAACTCAAATTGTGACTAACCTGGGTTCTGTCTTTGTAGGATATTATCTCAGTTTTTCTGAGCTCCATCCCCATCCCACAGCATCCATGTTTTTTCTAAAAAAAAAAAAAGAAACAAGTCAGCTATGGAGACAGATGGATATGTGGCCTATTGGATAGAACAATGGACTTGTGGAGTAAGAAAGACCTGAGTTCTCATTCTTCCTCAGGCTCTGAGTAAGTTATTTAGCCTCTTGTATCCTCAGTTTCCACATCTGTGAAATGGGAAAAATAATAACACTTGCCTTATGCGATTGTTCTCAGGATCAATTGAAAAAACATATGTAAAACATTGTGCAAACCTAAAAGTACCATATAAATGTTAACTATTATTATATCTGTGGGCAGCTAGGTGTTTCCATGGATAAAGCAAAGTACCTGGAGTCAGGAAGACCTGAGTTCGAATCAGGCCTCAAGCACTTACTAGATGTGTCACTCTAGGCAAGTCACTTAACCCTGTTTGCCTCAGTTTCTTCATCTGTAAAATGAGTTTCTAGAGAAGGAGATGGCAAACTATTCTATTATCTTTGCCAAGAAAACCCCAAATGGGGTCATGAAGAGTTGGACAAGACTGAAAAATGACTAAACAACATTATTATTCCATGATGATGATCTGTAGATTGAATTGTCTTTTTTTGCAGCTTAAATAATGCTTTTGGCAAGAGCTCTAAAGATGGAAATATTTATGTTTTTGTCATTTTGGGCAATGATTTTTTTTCTATGCCAGATATAAATAGGAGACACGATGGGCCTTCTTCTGGGCTGCTACAGTACCTTTTGTTGTATGTCTCCACCAATAAAAAGGAGATACTTTCCTACTTATATTAAATCCGTCTGTTACTGGTTGAACAGAGCAACACATCAGTTGTGGTGTCTTCTGTTGTGATGTACTTCTGGGCTGATGTGCCGATGTTGTGAGTGAGGAACTTGTGATGTGGATGTAGACTGGTGGTGTCAAACTGAAATAGAACTGGGGGCCGCTAAGCTGAACATAAGGATCCCTAAGAGCATTATATTGACTTAGAAATCCACGTAGTAACATTACCTATGTTCTGTTATACTTTCAGTTCTTTTGCTAAATATTTCCCAATCACATTTTAATCTGATTTTGCAGCACTGGGGAGTGTTGTAGGCCATGTTTGACACCTCCGCTGTAGACTGTTTTTTATAATACACATATTAGAAAAGTCTAAGAGCAGCTAGGTGGCACAGTAGATAGAAAGTCAGGCCTGGAGTCCGGAAGACTCATCTTCTTGAGTTCAAATCTAGCCTCAGACACTTATTAGCTGAGTGACCCCAGGTAAGTGACTTAATCCTGTTTGCCTGTTTTCCCATCTGTAAAATGAGCAATTGGCAAATGAGGAAATGGCAAACCACTCCAATATCTGTACCAAGAGAACCCCAAATGGGGTAATGAAGAGTCAGACATGACTGAAACGACTCAAGAACAACAGCAATGACAATAGAAAAGTCTAACACACTGAACTCTGTGGGAAATTGAAGGATAAATGACTCTTTCAAAGAGGTAGTGTGGTGTAATGAATATCATATTTTCCCGGGAGTATGAAAGACCTAGGTTCAAATTCTCCCTAAGACACTTACTAGCTGTCCCTAATGATTTGGTGGAGTCATTTAGCCTTTCTAAACCTGTTCCCTCATTTGTAAAATAGGGGAATTGGAAATGATTGCCTCTAAGGTCCCTTCAGGAGGTGAGCCTATGACCCTACAATCTTTGTTCCTTAGAATTTGTGTGTGTTGTCACTAAGGATGACCCAGACGGTTACTGTCCTTTGTTCTTGAAAAGGATCAAAATAACATCAGTATGTTGGAGTCAAGATACAGTATGTTTGACTCAATACAAGCTCAGAAGGCTCTACCACAAGTTGGGCACAAAGAGTCTACGTGAACATTTGAGGCAGAGATGTCTTGAAATTTGTGCATCTCACATTTCTTTTGAGCTGTTTCAATTCTGTTTTGCTCATAAAGCACAGCACTTTCTCTGATGAGGGCACATTATGCTAGGCGATCCTTTGCCAGTGTTTCTCATGTCACACAATCAATTCCAAAGTTCTTCAGAGATACCTTGAGAGTGTCCTTCTGACCTCCATGTGAGCACTTGTCTTGTGTGAATTCCCCATAAAACAGTCTTTTAAGCAAACATAGGTTTGACATTTGAACAATGTGACCAGCCCATTGGAGTTTCTCTTTCTTCAGTAGAGTTTGAATACTTGACAGTTTAGCTTGATGAAGGACTTCTGTGTCCAGTGCCTTATCTGGTCAGGTGATCTTTAGAATATTTCTAAGACAATTCAAGTGGAAATAATTTATTTTCCTTGCATGGTGCTGGTATACTGTCCAGGTTTCACAGGCATATCACAATGCCTTTGTATATATAAAAGCCATATAACAATGACTTTGTAGACCTTCAGTTTGGTAGGCAACCTAATACCTCTTCTCTCCCACACTTTCCTTCAGAACCTCCCATAGACTGAGCTAGCTTTGGTAGTATGTGTATCAACCTCATCAACTATGTGGAGATCCCTGGAAAGTATACTGTCAAGTTATGTGAACTTATTCCCAGTATTCAAGATTTCTTCATTTGCTATAATAGATTGTTCCACAGATGGATGGTGTGAGAAACTGTTTTCTTGATGTTGTCAGGCCAAAATGAGTGTAAGCAACCGAGAATTGATCTATATTTTGTTACATTTCAACCTCAGAGGCTACGTTGAATGCACAATCATCTGTGAACAAACAATCACGCACCAACTCTCCCTTCCACTTAGTCTTCACTTGTAGCCTTTTCAAGTTAAATCATTTACAATTCGTTCCATAGCTGACCTTGATGCTATTTTTGGCTCCATTGAAGCCATTCAACAACATCACTGAAAACATTATGCTAAAAAGCATGGGAGCAGACATATCGCCCTGTTTCACTACGTGGTAAGTATGAGAGCACCATCCATTATACAGAACTCAGGCAAGTAAGCCATCATGAAACTGATGTACAATACTGATGAACTTCTCTAGGCAACCAAATTTTGCCATAATTTTCCACAGGTCTTCATGACTGACATTATCAAAGGTCTTGGTCAGATTGACAAACATTACCTATAGACCTCAGTTCTTGTCCTGGCGTTTCTACTGGAGTTGAAATGCAGCAAACACCATATTAACCTTTCCTCAGGCCTTTCTCATTCACCCATTCCATTGGGGGAAATCTTCCCATGCTTTGTATAGCCATTCCTCATCTCCAACTCACTGAAGAGTTTGAGATCCCTTGGTTACCTTCAACCTGGTTTAGCCAGTCTGTTAAAATGATTAAAAAAAATTTAGATGATTTTAAAATGATTTACCATGGGGTGGCCCCTGTGCATACTACAGCTTTTTAGAACCACAAGTGAGAGCTGAGTAAATCAGTTAGACACTAAAGGTGGAAAGCAGCCCTCACACCAGAGGTATTTGTCTTCCCTGAACACACCCTGTACCCCAATAGCTCAACTAAAATAGTAACAAAGTGAAATATGTCAGGTCCATTTGCTCCCTGCCTCCTCTTTCCCATTATCAAGACCTCCTTATACTAAAGCATAAGTGATTGATGAAGCTTTCTCTGGCATTTCTCTCAGTAAATTTGTAGTTTAGACAATGATAAATCCCCTATTTTAATTCAAGACAGAGAGATAAAGCATTAATTATAGACTTTCAGGAAGCTATGCAGAATAGACAAGGTTGTAAATGGGATTTTCTAGTTTCCTCCTAAGGAACCATGAGGGTGACTTCTCATATCTCTTACATATAAGACCAATTCTAATTGCTCTCGTTGCTAGAGAGATTTTAAGGATCCTGAAACACAATTATCTTGTGGCAAATTATCCCAAGGGGCCAAGTCCAAACAAAGCTGCTATGTGATTAAATTATTTGTTCACGTCAATGTCTTACTGTCTCTTTGGAATCTACACTCCATTTCCATCCCCTCCCTCAGTGCCCCTCTGAAAAGTAATAAAAGTTTTACTTTTCAAATATGAAAATGAATGAAAATTGTTCTTGTTTTGAGAATTTTTGAGAATTCGTCGGCACAGATTGGCAGGACCAGATGCCCTCTTTTTCCTTCAACCTCCTTCCTCCTCTTCTATTGTTCCCTCTCATCTGCCATTGACTGCCATCCCACCCCCTAAAGTGCTCCACCCAGTTGGCATCCCATGCCCCAAAACTATTCCCTCCTCCAAGGTCAGCCTTATTCATCATTTTCCTTCTGCTCCTCTCCAATTCTCTTTCATATGTTTACCGATGATTTAAATTTTCTAAGTAAGAACACTTAAAGTACAGATACTCTAAGATTTATTATGCAAACATGCCTGGAAACTGACAGTGAAGCATACTTCCTTCTCAGGAGAGAGACGGTGAACAATACCTGTTAAATGTGGCATATATCCCAAGAAATAGCCAATCTACTGATATATTATAGGGAAGTGATGGTAAGTTAAAAAAATTAAAAATATAAATAAAATGTTTGAAATTAAAATGAGTATTTCTAGAAGAGGTAACAGTGACTTGAACTTATCTACACTGAGATGTAAAGGACTTATATGAGATTCTATATGGAAAACCCTAGGCACCTGAAAGTGAAGAGGATGGGCTGTGGTAGAACCAGCTCAAAATCGTTCTGGAGAGCCTATTGTTGACTGTCTACACTTAAGAAAGTAGTGGAGAAATCCTTTCTTTCTTTTGTCATTTTCTTTTTTGCTTTTTGGAAGGCAATTGGGGTTAAGTGACTTGCCCGAGGTCATACGGCTAGTAAGTATTAAATGTCTGAGGCTGGATCTGAACTAAGGTCCTCCTGACTCCAGGGCCAGTGCTGTATTCACTGCGCCACCCAGCAACCCCCGATAGTGGAGAAATTCTTAATGAATCAGATAAAACTTAGAAGTGTGTCATATGCTCTTTTTTTTCTTTTCCCCCAGAAAGCTGGTTGTTAAAAACTTACCAGCACTTTGCTAGATGGTGGTACCAAGTGAAGGTCAAAGTCATGAGTAAAAACTTCAACTCCTAAAAAATCTTGCATCAATCTAGCCTCACTTTTCTCTTTCCCCCAAAATTTCCATTTCCTCAGTGCCTTCTTTCTAGTTAGGTGTCAATGGGGCAAATGATGTGCTAAATATATATATATATATATATATATATATATATATAATATAATATATTACATGTACAGATATATTTAGCATGTAGATATTATACATAATATATATTATATGTATATATTCCCACTAACTTTTGGTATATTGACATGTAAATCCCTTAGAGTTGGCCTTGTAAAAAAAAAGTCAGAGAATTGTCAAAAATTCTCAAAATAAAATTAGTTTTAATTTACTTTTACATTGAAAATATAGACTACATAACACTTTTAGGAGTGGGAAGGAGAGATAGATTTGCAAAATCACATCAAATGTGTTACCCTTTCTAAAAATACTTGCATCTTTAAAAGAACATATTTGAAGAACACCAGGCCTTAATTCAAAGGAATGAATAACACGTGGGGCCATTTCAAATATTAAGGCAGGTGAGAAGGGGAGATTTAGTTGGGTAGAGGAGCCTCAGTTTCATTTTACATATCACATTCTGGAGACAGGTGTGTAATGTCCTTAATAGGGTAAAAAACGGTTCTGATTTACTTACTGATGAAGACTTTGTTCTAGAACTTGTGGCATCTCCTTGATAAAACTATAGGATCATATATTTATAGCTGGAAGGGGCCTCTAAGTTCATCTAGGCTAATCCATTGAGGGAGACAGAGAGCCCTAGGGATGGTAATAGCTGAGTAGTAAAGAGTACCTGAGTCAAGCTGGGAGCTATAGAAATGCAATCCAGGGGAAGCTAGGTGGTGCAGTGAATAGAGCACTGGCCCTGGAGTCAGGAGGACCTGAGTTCAAATCCAGCCTCAGACACTTAATACTTACTATCTGTGTGACTTTGGGCAAGTCAGTTAACCTCAATGGCCCTGCCTTCCCCCTCCAAAAAAAAGAAAGAAAGAAAGAAAAAAGAAATACAATCCCTCAGCAGTGATGGAACTGATAGAAGACTTCCTGGATCAAAGATTTCCCTAGTATCAAAGCTCACTGAGAGCAGAGACTGTCTCACTTTTCTATTTCTATCCCTGTTGCTAGTGTAGTGCCTGGAATTTAGCATGTGCTTAATAAATGATTGATTGAGCTAGCCTCATTACAGTAGGACAAACTGCTTGTATCACCAGTTGTAGACCAAGGAAGCTCAGGATCTTCTAAACTCAATTATCTAAGTAGAGTGTTTTAGAGAGCAAGTTTCAAGGTTCATTGTGGTCCTTTGTACTTGAAGAGGACTAAAATGGCATCACAGTGTTGGGGTCAAAATACAGTGTGTCCAACTGTGACTG
Source organism: Petaurus breviceps papuanus (assembly GCF_028583685.1). NCBI lineage: Eukaryota > Metazoa > Chordata > Mammalia > Diprotodontia > Petauridae > Petaurus > Petaurus breviceps. The sequence continues at coordinate 11,101,330 of NW_027185664.1, forward strand.
TTCAGACCAGTTTGAGCTGAGAAGACTCTACCCCAGGTTGGGTACAAATAACTCTTTTGATGGAGCATAAATTAAACTGAAGTGAGGCAGAGTTCCATGAAGTCGGCCTCATTCTCTCTTCCGGTGGCAAGACAAGTCAGACTGGCTAGTGATGGCGTGGGATACAATGGATGATTGTGGCATGTTAGATGTCTGGCCACCTCTAAGCTCTCCACAGAGCCTGCTTCTATCACCTTCACAGTCTGTTGGAACAAATTGTTCTTATCACCCTTTCTACTGGGGCAAGTCTTCATGTGCTTGGAGTAGACACCTTCTTAATTCACTGATGGGTTCAAGGAAGGTCAGTTACCCTTAACCTGGTTTAGCCTATCTGCCAAGGCTGTTTTACTGGAGTGTGGCCACTGGGCATGCTATGACTTCTTGGAACCACAGGTAAGAGCTGGGTGGCAGCCCTCACACCAAGAGGTGCTAGCCCTTCCTGAACACCTAATACACCCAAGTACCAAAGTGTAAAGCGCTCAGCTCTATAGAAGGCTTGTAAATGACTTCAGCATTTGACTATTGACTTTATAAGGCCTATAAACAGGCTTAGTTAGCATTTGACTATCTGCTTTCACAATCCAAACTCAAACTTGCTTCTGTAAAAACGAGTTGTGAGGTGGCAGCTTCTGATGATTAACTGAGGATTTTTGGCTTCCTCAAACATTTCACAGTTGTCTTTGGCTAAGCTTCATGTTTCACAGATGACAAACTCTAGTTGTCCTCAGAAACTATTTTTGGAGGCTCTGGGCTAGTTGGCCCTCCTGTATCAGAGATGGAGCTAGATTAACCCTAATCAAATGTGAGGTGCTTGGTTCCCTATAGTGATTTGGGGGCATTTGGGACATGGATCTGTGTGGAGGGTAAAGAGAAGAATAAACATGAAATATTTTTAAATGACTGGCTCACTCTTAAAAATAATCTTGCTGTTCATATTTTTATTCTTTTTAGGGAGCTGAACATTTTTTTTTTTAAGGAGAGAGTTTGGTTTGCCGAAATAAAGGCAGGTGATAGGGAGGCATTTGTGGACCATGGAGGCTCTAAGATGAGGGATTATAAGGGTCATGATATAGTGCAAAAAGAATGTTACTGAAGTGAGAGAAACTTCCAATAGCATAGGGAGGCTTGGATAATAGGCCTTAGGTGTGGACCAGCTCTATGGGAAGCTCCCAGCATCATAGGTTTGGTCTGGATAGAAGCCTTACTGAGCTAGACTGCCGTGGAACTTTTTATAGGAAAGTGAGTTCTTTATCTGGGGACCAGCTCAGCAATTGAATCTTACAGATGTCACTCAGTGGTTTATACAACACACAAGTTAAAATAAAAGAATTCTGGGTGACTGGGTTCAGCTGAGATCACCACAGGTTTGAAACTGAGAGGTGACTTTTGTTCAATCTGTTTTCATGTAAATAAACTCTTCTGCATAATTATCTCTCTGCTATAATCCACTCCTGGAACAAAGAGCTCTAGCAGGTTTCAGTTTCCTAGCATGAGTCTTAAAGTAATAAATATATAGACATCTACAAATGGGAAACAGTAGGAATACAAGCAGAAGGGGTTTTTCCCTTAACTCTATATCACTATAGCATACCCAGAGATCCAAAATCATAGTGATAGTAATCAAAGAACGTCAGAATATCATCTGCCACAATCAGAGTGATTTGCTATGAAAAGAGGGAGAGAGCTATGATTGAGATAATAGTATGTTGTTTGGCAGGATTGGGCCCAAAAGTCACAGACTGAACTATCACAACTATGATGTGACAAGACTCCCCCAGTTCTGTATTATTCCAGGTAAATGTCATAAATGTTTTCTTGTAATGGGGAATTCACGTGCCAGATCTCCACATATTTAAGGGATATCATAGCCAAAGCCATGGTCGAATAGGTGGGAAACTTTTCCATTCAAAGGCGAAACAGGACAGTGCCCTGAACTGGCCTTCCTAAGGCCATCTTCTTAACTTGCCTCCACCAGAACTGGCTGCAGCCATTGGAGGGATAACAAGCACCCTTCGTGGGAATCTGTTGACATTGTCTTTTGAATGGTGGGGTATTGATTTAGAAGCATAAACATTTTTACCTGCATTCGAATTGAGATCAATTCAAACTACAGTTCAAGAAACTATTCACATATAGGAAATTCTACTGCTTTTAACAAAGAATGCAGGTATATCTCTCAAGTTAACCTCAGTGCCAGCAAGTTTATAGTTGTAATATCACAATGACAATTGTGATAAACTTCCATTTTTTTGTACCCATTAAGGTCACAGCTGGGTGGTGCAGTGGATACAACACTAAGTTTGGAATCAGGAAAAATCATCCTCATGAGTTCAAATCCTGCCTCAAACACTTACTAGCTAGCTGTGTGACTCTGGGCAAGTTGCTTGACCCTGTTTGCCTTGGTTTACTCATCTGTAAAATGAACTGGAGATAGAAATGCAAACCACTTCAGTATCTCTGTCAAGAAAACTCCGAATAAGGTCACTAATGTCATTAAACATGACTGAAATGACTCAACCTCAAGGTCTTTTCTGAGATTTTCTTATTCCTTTCCTGTCTTTCTAGTTTAACTAACATCTTTCTATAAAAGCAACAATAGCAAAGGTTCACAATCATAAAATAAAATAATCATATTCTTGGATGTTATCCAGAAAATCAGTCTGACAGTTAACAAATTACAAGGCACTTCTACAGAGAGGCACTTGTTAAGGTTACCAAAGTTTCTTAAAGTTTCTGACATTGCAAGGACTGCATATATTAGTGTCTAAAGGAAAAAAAAAGTGTCTAAACTGGGAGAGTGTTTATGCAAAATTGAATATCCTCATATTTAATACCGTGTTTCTCTGATAATAAGACACTGTCTTATTAATTTTTTTGGACAGAAAAACACCAGAGGGCTTATTTTCAGGGGAGGGCTTATTTTAATGAACATTGACAGCAATTTTAATAAACAGGTAAATGTGAACCAAAAAATGTACCTTTATTCAATAGTGATCATGTCATCTTCTTCAACAACATCGTCATAAGTGTCCATACCCTGAATTCCGTCCTGGATGTCTTGCGCCTCCATTTCCTTCAGAAGAAGTGGACCCAATCTGTCATGGCCAGCAATATAGCTCTCTTTAAATGAATATGTCTTGTCCAGGTAACCTGCTCGTAGTGCAGCTCGGAGCGTGGCGTGCGTTTCACGGCGGGGGAGGGGGACGGTGCATACAGAGGGTACCGTAATGTAGCGTGTAGCACAGGGGATCACCTTCACTACAGTAGCAATCTCAATAGGGCTTATTTTCGGGGGAGGGCATATTTTAGAGGAATCTTACACAGTAAGGGGAGGGCTTATTTTCGGGATAGGTCTTATTATTGGGGAAACACGGTAGATCTAGGGTTCCTGGGGAAATATTTTTTCAGAAAATATCAGGGTGTCCTTTCTCTTTGATGACTTGGAATAGAGATTCTAGGCTTTGGAATAGAGGTGCTACTCATAATGTCACCATTTTATAGGCATTGAAACTTAACCCATGCACAAAGGTATAAATATAATCTATAGTGTCATTATTTTGACTTATTTTTAACATCATATGACTGGCAGATGGAGGAAGAGAGTTTATGGTATACTAATAGGTTTACTGTAATTTTCCAATTATTGTCCATCGACTCCATAATAATAAGTAATTAATTATCAATAATCATCTAGAGAATCACTATCTTCTCATTTGGCAGAGGGAGAATCAGTGAGGGGATATGAATATGGGAGAGAGCTCCCTTTTCCCTCCTGCTCAGATTCTATAGAGAGAAACAGACTCGTATTCAAATACCTCAATTTTTACATTTTATATAGCCTTTAGCATAATATGTCTGAAGCTCTAAAAATATATATAAAAGCTAATATCCTAACTTCTATAGCCTATATTTTTAGTTAAAATCAAGAAGGATATCATACACATACTTGTGGAAACTAATGTTTTTTATCTTTTCTAGGAGAATTGATAATATTGCAGAATCCATCTGAAATTAAGGGTGCTGTCCTTGTCTCACAGAAAGACAGAATCTTTTGTACTTTTCCCAGAACTGAGTTAGCTCGACACATAGTGGGATAAGGATTACAACATCTGTGAGATTCAGCATAAAACAAATCATTATTTCTTCCCACACCAGAGAGAGACGGAGACAGAAAGAGACACAGAGAGAGGCAGAGAGACAGAAACAGAGGCAAAGAGACAGGCAGAGACAGAGAAAGAGAGAAGAGACAAAGACAGAAAGATAGAGACAGAGAAAAGACAAAGACAGAGAGATAAAGAGGGGCAGAGAGACAGAGAAGAGACAAAGACAGAGACAGAGAGAGAGACAGAGGGAGGGAAGTAGAGAGGGAATGGGAAGGAGTCTGGGTGTATTTGCACACAAATTCCACAAAATTTCTCCTTCATAGTAGGGAAGGGCATAGCAATATTTGTATTTTTATAGGAGGCTGGAATACAGACAAGGCTTTACGAATCCCTAAAGATAGAATTTCAGACATTGTAATAGGTTTGTAGGGGAAATATTTATAGCCAGGGGGAATATTCCTGGGGGCTCCCCAAATCACAGAGATGACTAGCTATGGCTTCTTTTCCTAGAATCACAGAATGTACCAAGAGCTGAAAAGGACCTTAGAGATCATCTAGTTCAAACTCCACTTTTAACATTTTATGGATGAGGAAGTTATATCCTGGGTAATGAAGTTATTTGCTTAACATCATACTGAATTAATGGTAAAACTGAACAGGGACACAGGTCTTCCTGGTCCAGAGTCCTATATTCTTCCCACTAGACCATATGGAGTGCGTAAATTTCAAAGTTTTTTGACCTGTGAACACATAGGCCATCTCACTGGATGGAAGGAATCTCAGAAGTCATCTGATCTATACCTGAATTAGAAGTTTCTTTTATAGCATCTGATTGAACACCTCCAAAGATGGGACTTCTGAAGCTGTTCATTACATTTCTGGATAGCTCTCATTGTTAGGAAAATATTCCTCACCAAAAAAAAAAATTGAAATCTGCTTCCTAGCAACTCCCACCCATTGTTCCTTGCTTTACCCTCTTGGGAGTAAGATCTAGCTCATAAGAGACCGAATCTTTTTCCCCCCATATGATAGCCCTTCAAATACCTAAAGACAGTTACCCTCTCTCCCTAGGTCTCCTCATTATCAGGCTAAACCTCTTTAGTTCCACTAATGAATTTTCTTTTGACAAGGTCTCCAGGCCCCTTTCCATTCTGGTTGTTTTCTGGATACGCTAAGAAAAGATGCCCTATCATCTACATAATCTCCCACCTCTGACTATAGATTTTCTGTTCCCCCTGTCCTGCCCTGAAAATTTTGCAGTGAGGGTTCTCTTTCCTATTGTGAACTTGGCAATCAGAATCCCACATAGCATGACGGTGGTTATTGCAGAGGAGTAGAGTTGTACTGAGTCAAAGAGAGTTATCTACTTAGAATCTAGATCTTTAAAACTAGAAAACATCATCTTGTAAATATTTTTCAAAATGGAGCGGCCCAGGCAAAAATGATGAGGGCCTTTTATTGTATGTTGTCAGTGCTTTGCATACAAATTATACACCAATAACTGGACAAATTTATGCTTCTGTGGGGAAAGAAACTTCAGGATTTTTGCAAAGCTTCCCTCACTTTGGATAAAAAAATATTAGGTTGGGTAATTTTAGCATAAAGTTGAACTTCTTTTTGTTTTTTTACTACAATTAGAAATCATTCCAATTCTGCTAACTGCTATCTGTTGATCAATTCACTTAACCTATCTGAGGTTCAGTTATCTTTTCTGTAAAAATAAATGTGATGAGCTAGATGAACTCTAAGGTCTTTCTTCCAATCTTAAATTATAAAACTTCCAATTTGCAGATGAAGGAATTGGAGATCAAAAGGTTGATTCATTCAAAGTCACATGATGGTAGAGCCAGAAGTAAACACTGTGTTTCTTGTCTCCTGGGAAAGTGTTCTTTTTGTTCTACAGTGAGACCTCTCAGAATACTGTCGGGCTCATAGGCAACTCCTGGACTTAACTGCATTATGAGTACCATCTGTAGTATCTTACTGACACCCACCTACCCAGGGGTTATTCATCTGGCATCTATGAACTTTTTAAAAATATCTTTATACTTGTACTTCAATACCATTCATTTCTGTTGTATTCTTATGTATTTTATTTTATGCATTTAAGAACATTATTCTGAGGAAGGTGAGGTCCATAAGTTTTCCCAAACTTCCAAATGGGCTTTATGGCACAAATCAGGCTAAGAAAGCCAGAACTACATTCAGAATAGAAGAACGATATTCCTAATCACCTCTTGACTAGACCATTGTGATAAAATCCTATTTGGTTCCTCTTTCTCAAACCTTTTCCAATCCTTTCTCCACATGGCCGCCAAAATGGCTTTTCTCACTTTTTACCACAGTTCCTTCTTTCTTTTCATTGTTTTCTCCTTTCTCTTCTTTTCCCTTATTAACAACAACAATAACAATGATGACAAAATCCCCCCAAACAAAGGAAATCTTTTACTCTTTTTCTTTACATTTTCCCCTCCTGCCCTACTCTCTCCTGTCTTCTCTCTTGTCTAGGACTAGAGCCTATCATGATCCCTATAGATACTGACTAACCTTTCTGGGGACCCTCAGAAAGAAAGTGACTGAGACTTTATTCAGACAACCAAGAATGTTCTACATGGGTATCAGAGGTACCATTCTAATGCTAATACTCTCTTAGTTCAGGCTCTGTTTTGGGAGAAATGAAACGCTCATAAGTCATTCAACATTTACAAATGGAGATTTGCTTTGCCTTAACTCAGCAAGGATATGCAGCAAGTATACAGTGGGGCTTAGCTTTTCTCGCTGTGATACCCCTCATCTTCATCTGGAAACCTCATATCTGATCAGTAGGTCATCAGAATACTACTCACATAGTCTTAGGCACCCACTAAGTTTGAGAGTCCTAGACATCACATGGCTGGAACTTTTGATTCCCCTAGGTGATCAGCAAGTTGAATCAGGGAAACTAAGGCTAATAAGTACTTGTATATAGTTGTGTCTTCTTTTAGGGAAAACTCCCCACATTGCGGGTAGGAAAAAAGAAGTTCTTTCTGGGAAATAATGGTCTTACCACAGTGTGCCACTAAGGGATCAGGGTAACATAGTAGATCTGGTGCTGGACTTGAAGTCAAGATGACCTGGGTTCATATCCTGCCTTAAAAACTTCTTAGCTTTATGAATCTGGATCAGCCATTTAACTTCTCTAAGTCTCAGTTTTGTCATCTGTAAAGTGGGCATAGTAATATCACCTACTCAGCTGAGTTGCTATGAGTATCAAATAAGAGAATGTATTTAAGTGCTATATATTCATGTGAGCTTTTATTATTTGTTTGGGAAATCCTTACCCTGTAAACCTAGACTGGTCAATTTTAACTGTTTTTGAAAAAAAAATTAATGATAGCAGCAGCAAAGCCAATAACTCGAAAATGATATAAAATGCTCATTGTCAAACAAATTTCTAGCAAGATATGAAAAATTAAATATAATACATCTTAAGCCAGGAATGAGCAGTTAACAAATGCCGTCTCTGCACTCTGTACCAATTGGAAACACTGATAATGCTGTGAAGTGTTTGGGGAGGGGGGATTAGGGAGTGGAACTCCAAATAAGAGGCAGTGCCAGGGATTAGAGGCATTGGCTCTAGAGTGGGGTCAAGCTGAGGCACTTAGGATGTGGCAAGCTCATGAGGCCCAGGTGACTAGAGTCAGGGAGACTCAGAGGTGTTCTTGGGTATTGACTTGGGCTTTTTCTAAATAGAAATAAGAATTCTGGTAAAATAAACAAATAATTTGGACAGCAGGAAAGAATAAACATCAGGACAAAGAAACACTCGATGGTAGGTCATTCAGGTACTGAAATCATTCTATCTGATGAGCTCTGAATGCACCCTGGGTTCGGAAATCATTTGGGCTTTACCTGGTGAGGAGGAAAGGATACCTTATCCAGCATACTTAGAACCTCAGGAGTTCATATAGACTCCTAGGAAGTTGGCTGTTTAAGGTCAACTCTTTGGCATAACTTTTCGTCGGTTTGCTTAGTATTTTCTGAGTAGATTGTTAAGTACCAAAGCAGGTCATGAGCCTCAAAACCTGAGCCAGAGGGATCAGTACGATATGAGGCTGAGAGGATAAAAAAGAGAGATGAACCTTCCAACCATTCTGACTATCAGTTAGTAGACTTGGTCAGAGCTGAAAGACTATTTTAGGCATCTTAACATTCACTCAGTCCATAGAGGGGTGAGAGGCATTTTTCTCTATTTTCATTACACTAACCATCTTCCTCTGTATAAAGTCTCCCACCAAAGCCTACTTTAATGCCTGAGTTCTCTAAGGTCTCAATTTAGGCAAGTACTCCCTAGGTGAAGGCAATGAGTAAAGGCCTCCTAATGGCGTGCCACCTGACGATCAGGCTGCCTAAACTGAGAGAATCTTTTTGGCTACAGGCACTCACTAAGCTGGCCACCAAGGTGTGAAGTAGTCATTTGCTTTAATTCTATATGGAGGAGGGGCAGCTAGGTGGTAAAGTGAATAGAGCACTGACCCTGGAGTCAGGAGGACCTGAGTTCAAATCAGGCCTCAGACACTTAACACTTACTAGCTGTGTGACCTTGAGCAAGTTACTTAGCCCCAATTGCCCCTCCAAAAAAGCAAAAAAAAATTCTATGTGGAAGAAATCATGTATCTGAGAAGTAAAATGCTAACTCATTGGAAACTGAGATTATCTTATTCTTTATACTTTTATGTCTCACACTTGGCACACTACAGGGCACAGAGTCAATGATTAATATGTGACTTTTGATTGATCATTTGGGTAAGAAAGGTATATTGCTTTTCTTCACTTGTTTTACAAGAACAATTATAAAACAACAGAACAAAAACAGTGAGACTATTGATTGAACCCTCAGGCCTTAGACAAGTAGAAAAAATTAGGCAACTGTCTAGTAGATTTGTACGTGAATTGGAAATAGCTTAGGCTAAAAAACTTATACCCTTCAGAGGTTCCAAAAAGGTATATGTGAGTGTGTGTGTGTGTGTGTGTGTATGTGTGGTAAAGTGTTTAGATACATGCCTTAAACAATTTCCCAGAGGGAAGGTTGACATTTGAATTTCTAGGCAGTAGATGTCAGTCAATCAGACAACATCATTGAAATGGGCTTATGAAGTAGGATGGAAGTAGAGAATAAATTCATCTGGAAACCCATAATGATTTAAAAGCTATACTAGTAAGGGGGTTTGGCGAAGAGTGTCAGAGTTGTGGCCTCAGTTTATATTCACCAGGTCAAAAACAACAGTGAGCTATGACTCCCAGGGAACTCAGGCAGGCCTCTTTCTCAGCCAGAAAGGAGGATTTTTCACAGATGCCTAGGAAAGGAAACCACGAGTCAGACAATCCAGGAGCAAAAGACCCCTTCCCCTGAGGAGTTCATTGTTCATGCTTTCCCATTAACTCACCATAGTACTTAGCAAGGTCGCCAGTGAACAAACAGAGACAGAAGAAGATCTTTTGGAGAGATGAATACAAATTGTCTAGGACCCTGAGTAGAATGACCCATGACTAATTTATATACCACCTGTACTGGACATTCTCAGGTTCAGGAAGGAGGCAGAAGAATAGAAAGATCTCAAGTAGAGAATTATCTAGCTCCCATAGTTCAGTTAGATAAACATGGGAATCCTGGGAAGAAGACAGAGTACAGGTTTTTCTAGGCACAGCTCTTTCCCCAGTGTACCAAGTAACACAATTACAAAGCTACAAAATTCATAAACCTTCCCGATGAGAAGATGAAAATAGGTGAAGTAATCTTCCATAGGATAGTTCTTATGAAGTAAAAGAACTGAAGACCAATTCACCAGACCATGTTTTTGAGCGGCCTGGTCTACCTTCTCTCCCGTTATAATCCTTGCTCCAGCCATGGTGCTCCTTTGATCTTCATGGGTACTACAATTTTAGACAACTTACTTTTAGAGTTAATGCCTTTATTATTGGGTTGGTAGGAGTCCCCTGGTCCTAGGATGGGTAGAAGTCCACGTCACTGACTATTCTTCCTCCTCTCTTCCCCTTGTCCTGACCTTAGAGATTCTAAAATCCCTTTGGCAACTGCAATTTGGGCACCCAACTTTTGGGATGAACACATTTGTATTTTCCCTAGGGAATTCCATTACCATGTTGAGTTGAGGTCTATGAATCCACACATCACAGAAAAACAATAAGGAAAGGAGGCTCATATGTGTGGAGTCTTGGGGATAAAACAGAAAGGAAGGATGACAATCTAAAATGTAACATTGATTAGAAGAATTAATATGGTTCATGAGAAAGCCAGGAGTTGGAGTAAAAGAACAATGGAAAAGATACCTAAATCCAAAGGTTGCTGGAGTAGTCCCCTCAGTTGTAGCCTTCCCTCGAACCTTTCATTGTTGGGGTCTGCAGCCCCCCAGAAGTCTCAGGCAGCTTCTCTGAGTTCAGGTCTGGTAACAGGGCACTCCATGGTATGTGTTTATCTTATCTGAGGTCAGGGAGCCCTGACCTCTAGGAAGTGCTGAGGCCCAGATTCTGTGCTGTCACGCAAATACCCTGTTACCCTGATGTTTATCTCGGGGTCAAAGGGTAAGTGAGCAGGAGTATGAAAGCTCTTCTGGACACAGTTTCCCTGTTCTCTTATTGGCCCCCTACCTTCCCTCAAGAGCTGCACATGAGCTCTGCAAGTACACTTTTGGGGATTTAAGGGCTGAAGCATTAGGGGGCTGGAGGAGATATGTAGGCAGAGATGTAACAACATGCCTGCCTTGCCAATAAAGCTTAATAAATAAATAAAGCCAATAAAACAATAAATGCCTATCTCCGTTTCCAATGGCTTGCCTTCTCCTTTATGTGAACAGATGGGACGGACCAGATGCTCACTGAAGACCTGGGAGAGGTAAGACTCAGCTAGAAACCCTAGGATCACAACAAGTTGAGACATTTCAAGACCAGTTGCTGGGGACCAACATAGAGATTAAAGAAAGTCGGCTGCAGAAGGGATGGGAGAGGCTAGAGATGTGCAATTTGTGAATGAGGAGAATGGGCCCGATAAGAGTAGCTTATTAAGATTTGAACTCTTCATGTAGCATGTCCCAACTGGCCACCCTTATCCTCTAAGGAAACTTGAGCATCATCCAAATCTTGAACTTTAAGACCATGGAGGATGGAGAGTGATAACTGGGGGAGAAGCACAATATCATTAGATCATCTGAAGGAGAAGAATGGATGGTAAGCACATTTTTAGTAAGAGCAATCTAGAAAAATCAGCAGGGATTGATTTTTGGCAGGAGAGAAGAGGAGCTTGATCTGTGAATTCATGCTATAGGAAACTTCTAAGGTATAAACTCCCTCTAACCATACATGTCAGAGTCTTCCCTGTAATTCATAGTGTTAGAGTTGTATGGGGGTATTGATGGTTAAGTGGTTTGTCCAGGGTCACACCAATAGACTATGTCAAAGGTAAGATTTGAACATGGAATTCCCTGAATAAATAAGACTTAAACTGACAAACTCTAGGGAAGAGGAATGAACAAGTATTCACAGAAAAGATATATCTTAGTAGACAAGTACTTCATAAAAAAAGGAAATTGAATCAAATTTTTCTGAAGAAAGTGAAGAAAGGGAAACATTTTTCAAGGACCCCAGAAACAACAATGAAGCAAGTTTAAGAACCTTCAAGTGGCCCAGAAAATCAATTAGAGATTTAAATGAAAATATCAAAGAAATAAAGATTAAAATTAGAGTTCTTAAAGAAGAAATCAGCAAGTCTAACTTGAAGTTAGGTTTATAAATTCTAGGAAAAAAATTATATTAGAGCACAAAAATGCAGAAGTAACAGGGTACTGGCTAATAAGGCTAATCCTTAGGAGTCTGCATAGAGTGCTGAGTTATTGTAAGACCCACATGAATTTTAGAGCATGTGTAGACGTGTTATGGTCGGTTTTGTTTTGCTAATACCTGGTGAAGAGGAGTTTCTTTGCTGAATAATAGCAGTAGTGGGGGAGGGGGGGGTGAATTCAGAAAGATCTCCAAAAAGTCTTCCTTCTCTTTATCTGACTTTTTTCTACCTGGCATCATTCTAATGAGAGAAGAGCGGGAATATTGTAATGGGAGAAGCCTTAGGCCTTCCCCAAAGGAGGCTGAGGTGTGTGACACAAGAATATGGGCCTTAGTTCTTGATCTCAGCTTTTTTTTTTCTCTTGTTATTGGTGGAAGAGAATGGAGACTTTTACCTGTGAGTTTCAAAAGGTAAGCAAGCCACCAGGAAGTCTAGGAGTGGAGTCTGTCCTGGGGTTCACAGCCAGCTGGCTCAGCTCTGAGGTCCTAAGGATCTAGGAACAACCTTCAAGACCCAACCTAGAGGTAGCTGAGATATGGACTCATACTTATGTTTAGACCAGTAGGGAACTTCATTAAGCCTGAACCTATTGTCTGTAGGGACCAAGGTGGTGTAGGCCAGAATGAGCACCCCCTCCAAAAAACATTTGTGTGGGAATATTTGTACTCCTTTGCCTTTGAAGTAAATTTTCCTTTGTAAAAATTAATTATGGTTAAATGGAATTAGGTTACCAGTCACTGGAAATTAACAATGGGTGTGTTGGAACCAACTTATTGTTCGTTTTCATTCTCAATTCAAAGAGGACCAATGGCACTAAAAAGGTGACTTGCAAGTGAATCGGATTTAAGTGTGGCAGAGCTGTGCCAAGTCACCAGACTTACTCTCTCCTCCAGAGCCATTGGGGTCTAGCAAGACATCGATCAGGATGATTGGAGATGACCCAGGATGTAGTGGGAGATGACCTTTTTAAGTTGAGGTCTTTCCCAGCTCTCAGTTTGTCTGAGGCAACACCCATTCATTGATTAAGGCTAGTTAAGAAATGAGGCCAAAAATGGCTTCTTTTACACAGTCAAAAAAAAAAAAATCGATCTGGCTAGGTAAGACTCAGAGTTTCTGGTCAAGATAGAAACAGCTGCAATTTACACCCACTCTGAGCCATCAAAACCCAAACAACCATCAAGTGGGGCTTGGGCTAGGACTTATTGTTGGCTAATCAGTGAGAGCCAGAGTGATTTGGGTTTTGGGCCTGGCCAAGTAGCTTCATTTGAATCCCAATGAGTTTTATCAAAGCCTATTTTTCTAATGCTGTATTTTAAGAAATCATAAATGAAACTGTCCCAGTTTTTTTAATGATAGGATAAATAAGTATGGAAGAGAAAAAAAAAAGGAAATCTAGCTCATAAACCCCAAGATATCTCCTTTGTGCAGAGTTCTTACAGGTAAGATCATGATTACGTATAGAGAGGGAGAGGTGGGAGAGAAGAGGGAAGAAAGCAAGGAAAGAGGAAGGGAGAGAACATTACTCAACTGGAACTGACCAGGACCTCAGTGTCCTGCTTATATTTGTTTGGAGAGAGCTAGTTGTTAAACATTTATGTGAGGGCAACATGTTTGAATGGGGGCTCTAGCTGATAGCATTAAGTAACAATACTTCTACCCCTTTCCCCCCAAGGATATCCATTGAATGTAGAGAGGGAGTTGTAGTAGCCTTGATCTGGAAGGCTGCGCCCAGAACATACTATGCAGGCAAAAGGGAAGAAAAAATAATGAAAAAAAATTTTAAGCAAGAATGGAAAAACACACAAAGGCATTACAAAAATAGGAACACCAAATTTAAAGATATGAGGTTGGTCTTTAAAGGGGAAAAAATCATGCAAAAGAAGGTCTCATCACAGTCCTTCAAGAACTAATACAGGGGCAGCTAGGTGGTGCAGTGAATAGAGCACCGGCCCTGAAGTGAGGAGGACCTGAGTTCAAATATGACTTCAGACACTTAACACTTACTAACCAAGTAACCTTTGGCAAGTAACTTAACCCCAATTGCCCTGCCCTCCAAAAAAGAAAACAAACAAACAAACAAAGGAATAATACAGAAAAATGGTCCAGAGATAGTGCTAGATGACAAAGACCATAATTCAAATCTGGTCTCCAACACTAGCTGTGTGATTCTGAGCAAGTCACCCAACCTCTGCCTCCATTACCTCTCTTGTAAAATGGGGTTAATAATACTTATCTCCCAGGGATGTTGTGAGGATAAAATGAAATAATTTTGTAAAATTCTTTACAAACCTAATATGTTCTATATAAATGCTAGCTGTTAGCTGTCAGACCAAGAGAACCACACACAACACCAAACTGAAGAAAACCTCAAGCTTAAATAACTGAGAAACATCACAGTTGAGTTTTAGATCTACAACATCAAATTTCAAATTCTGCAGAGATCAAGGCAAATACCTTTCAAATACAATGAATCAGAATAGCACAAGATTACTCCATAATTTTAAGAAATCAAAAGAAAAATTAGAACATTATATTTCAAAGAACAGAGGAGATAAACTGGCTCTAAATACTCTCCAAATCTGACACTAAACAATAATAAAAAAATTGGACATTCACTAAAAATAAAAATTGGAATACTTCTTTCCAAAGAAATTAGAGTTGAACTGAGTATTGAGCTTTCAAATTGATCAAACAGTAGAAAATGAAATACTTTCAATAGGGAAAGACTAAGATATGAAATGGATATTTTCTTGTGAGTAGGATCAGACAAGAATATTACCACGGGGCATAGTAGAATTGTTGTTTCTTGTTTAGTTTTCTTAAAAAACAAAACAAAACCTCATTTCTGAGGGACAGTGATAAGGCAAAGAGCCCACCAATTGAATAACCAGTCTAAAGAATAAAAGGCATCATAGGAAAATCAGGAGGAGAGAAAGTAGAAGAAGCAAATTAATATTTCAGGGGAGACAATCAACCTCTCATTACTAAATCAATATTATACGTTGCAGGATAACACAGAGGAATGCCACTGGGAGAGAGTAAAGGGCAGAACATGGGGCCCACATGACTCCCAGGGTGAACAGGTAGGTGATAAGTGCAGTTGATAGATGGTTGGACTTGTGGTCAGAATGACTTGAGTTAGAATCCTACCTCAGATACTTAGAACCATGTGACACTTAGCAAGTCCATTAACATTTCTTGGATTAAATGTCTTCATCCACAAAATCAGGATAATACTAGCTCCTACCTCACAGGGTTTTTGTGACAATCAAGTGAGGTAACACATGTAAAACATTTGTCAAGAATGAAAGTACTACATAAATTCTAGCTGTTATTATTATTAGCTATTCAATGAGAATCTTTCAGCTTCCTGAAAAAACCTTACCCTAAAAAGACCCAGGGTCTCCCATTGCATCCTGGGCCATCCCCAGTCATCCCAAGGAATATCAGGTCCCTGGACTCTGGAGGAGAAAGGGAGGCTGGTGACCTTGCACAGCCCTCCCTCTCTCAAATCCAAGTCAATTGCAAGTCATGCCATCACTCCCTGATGTCACGGTCCTCTTTGAGGATGAGGGACAAACACAACCTTCATCTTCTCTGCTTGTTCTTGGAACATCAGAGGATGTATTGCAAAGGGATGAGTAGGAGATGGGCATCGCCAAAAGAAAGAGAACGTATCGGTGAGCGATATGAAGCATCTCCACAGATAATGAGTAGGTAACGAAACAGGCCTTGCAGCAAACCTTGCTGAGAGTGGAGAAGGAGGTTAGTTCAACCTTTAGAAGTCAGAGCTGCATATCTAGGTATTGAGTTCCCTGTGGGGGGAGGAAGTCGCTGGGTATATAAGAAAGCATGGCTCAGATAGGGCAGAACAGAGTTCTGTGGATTCACAGGTCCATAGGCTTGAAATTGGGATGGTATGCCATCACAATGGGTAAGGAAAAATAAGAACAGGGTCATTTTTCCAGACTTAAGGGTCTCTTCAATTTTCCTCTGCCTTCCTTAATAATCTAGAGTCAATCCAAAATTACCCCAAAGAAAGAAAAAATAGGGATCTTGATAATTTTAAGTTGATGAGGCATAGCTATTTTCTAGTCATTTCCTCAACTGGTTTTTCCTCTTTGTATATTCTTTTTAAAACTCTCATTGATGGGGAAAAAAATCACAGTATCTAAAAGTTGGAAATGACCTTGGCTTCCGTCTAGTGAAACCTATAACTGCTAGAACTCCTGCTATAATGTACTTGGTAAGTGTTCATCCAGTTTCTGGCTTGAAGATTTCTAATCAGGCAGAACCCATTACCTCCTAAGGCAGCCCATTCCACTTTTGAATGTCTCTAATTGTTATGAAGTTCTTCCTGACATAAAGTCTCAATTTGCTACTCCACAACTTCCACCTATCACTACTGGTTCTGTCTTCTGGGGTCAAGCAGAATAAGGCTAATTCCTCTTCCACCTGACAGTTTTTGGCCGCAGACCAGCTCCACTAGACCAGCTGAACCTCAAAATCTAATGAACCCTCCCTTCTCCAATCCTCATGCCCATGAAAACAGAGAAACCACAAGTGAAAATAGTACCGGATAATTTAAAAGGAGGAAATAGGTGACAGGCTATAAGATACTGTAAAATTTATGGGAGTGTAGAAATAGGCTTGAACATTTTTGCCTAAGGGCATTTGCAGACATAGAATGCACCGTGTGGGATTCTAAAACAACCCTAGAAGAATTAAATCAAATCTCACATCAATCACCGTGTATAAATAAACTATTTGGGCTGTATAGAAATTACTACTACATCAGGTATTTGCCTGTCAGTGAATTGACCACTCTGTCTCCACTCTCTAGATTGGGCACTGAGCTTGGTCGCCACATATGAGATGTCTAGAGAGGGGAGGAGTGCACAATTGCTTCCCTTGTCATTTTCCTAGCGGATTCACTCACCAGAGGAACACACAAAAATGACAAGATGATAGGAATCCCCCTGGAATATCATATGTATGTAACGATCTTTTACCAGGCACTAAAAGCTTACTTCAATCAATCAATCAAACAACATTTATTAAGTGCCTACTGTATGTGAGACACATTGCTAAGTGCTGGGGATACAAAAAGACAGTCTCTGTCTTCAAAGACCTTACAGTCTAATGGGGAAGACAATAAGCAAACAAATATATACAAACAAGCTATATATAGGCTATATAGGAAGTAATTGACAGAAGGAAGGTACTCAAATTAAGGGCTTTGGAGAAAAGCTTCCTGTAGAAGGTGGGACTTTTGAGAGCCCCTTGTATTGCAGAGATCAAATCAATCAACACTTCAAGAAATTAATTCAGACAATTTAATGGATGGACCAATACTGCTGCTGAAACTTAAATACTTTGGCGATGTGATGAGAAGACAGTACTCATTGGAAAAGACCCTGATGTTGGGAAAGATTGAAGGCAAAAGAAGGGGGAGGCAGAGAACAAGATGGAGTCTAGTATCAGTGTCATAGAAGCAACAAACATGATCTTAGACTTTGGGAGATAGTAGAGGATAGAAGAACCTAGGTTGCTATGGTCCATGGGGTCACAAAGAATAGGGCATGACTGAATGACTAAAAACAAGAAGAAGAAGGTGAGATTTTAGTCGAGGTTTAAAGGGATCTTTTTTCTCCACTAATAAATTGTTTTTGTCCAAAAGCATCAGGGTAGTTGGTAGGCAATTTTAGATCCAATGACTAGAGTAACTAACTGCTCTTCTTTTTCCCTAAGTATCCTTGTTAAGAATGGCTACCACACCCCAAAACTGTAGCTCTTGGCATGATCAACCTGCAATCAGTCAACAAGAATTTATTAACATTTAACTATGTGCCAGACACTAGCTGGATATACAAAGACAAAAATTAGGTAGTCTCTACCCTCTAGAAGCTTATATTAAGCTCTTACTAAAGAGAGTAAGTTTAGCATTTAGAGGCTATACAAATCAAAGGTCTCACCTCATGCTCAGAAATGTAGTGTAGCGGTAAATAGAAAGCCGAGCTTGGAGTCAGGATGACCTGGGTTCAAGTCCTGTTTGACATATAATAACTATTTAATATTGAGTAAGTCTTTTAACCAGTCAGTGACCAGAAAATTATTTAAGACCATTAAAAATACCTCTTTTTCCACGGCCTTGATGGTTTCCTTAGCTACAATGCTAATACATACATGTAAAGGAAGACCTGGCAGAGGTTTGAGAACCCAGGACCACATTTACAGAATGAAGATACATGAAACAGAGAGTTTGGTGTATCATGAAGAGGCCATTAGACTCCTCATGTGGTAGAATTTATAAAATTAAGCTGTTGGAATTTTAACAACTGGAAACTTTCCTATTAACTAGAAACAAAACTCTCTTCAGCTTCCCTCCCACTTACCTTGATTATAATAAGCTTTCAGATATACTATTATTGATATTTATAATATAGGCATTGCAAGATTCTTAAATGCCTTTTGAATCCTTAAATAAAAACTAAATTTCTGTCATATAACTTTGTAGTTAAGTATATGTTACTTTATTCTGGAATATTTTTAGTATTTTAAAATGTGTAGTATTAATAATTTAATATTTCTAGCATTTTAATATTCTAGTATATTTCTAGTAACTTTTAAATGAAAGTTGCTAATTCTTGTATAGAAGATAGAGTACTTCGATTAACCAGAACAGGAAATTAATAAAAACAATAACAACAAACTCCATTTATTGCTCCTGTTTGGGAAAGTTGAGAAAAAATGAAACATCATTATTCTAGTCAATAGTGATGAATGTGATGAGAGGCAGAATGTTTTCTTAAAAAAATTAAAAAGTACTGAATTTAGAGCCAGAAGATCTGGGTTTGAATTCTGGCTCAGATAGTATATATCTGAACCTGTACAACTTTATCTAACCCTGTATAACTTATCTTCTTTATATGTAAAAGGAAGAGGTTGGGTTATATCAAGGATCCTTAACCTAGGGGTCCGAGAACTCATTTGAAAAATATGGATACATACATGCATATGTATGTATACATATATGCACATATATAGAATTGTATATAAATATAATTGGTTTCCTTTGTAATCCTATGTATTTTATTTTATGCATTTAAAACATTCTGCAGAGCACACAGGCTTTTCCAGAATTCCAGAGGACTTTATGACCCAAAAATAATTAGGAACCCTTGCTATGAGGTGATATGTCTCAACAGCAAGGTCAGGAAATAGTTCCTTCCAAGCCAGTACTTGAGCTGAATCTTAAAGGAAATAATGTATTTTATAAGAGAGAGGGAATAAGTTCCAGGCTGGGATGACTGACTGGTGGAAATGCATAGAGATGGGAGATTCTCCTCTGTGAGCAGCAGCAAGAAGGCCACTCTGGCTGAACCTTAAGAAAGTGGGAAACACAATAAGTAATAGATAATAAAGTTGGAAAAATGAATAAGGCTAAACTGAAAGCTAAAAACATGAGTTTATGCTGCAAAGTAGAGGCCATAAGGAGCCACTGGACTTTACTGGATGGCGAGTGCCATGGACAGACATGTTTTATCGTGTTACTCCCTTCCATGCCCTAGATCCCAAATGGGCAAAATCTCAGTCCCCACACATGCGTTGCATTGTAGCTTCCATGACCTCAAGGACTTCACATTCTTTTTTTCTCTTTGGGAGGTGAGGGGAGTAGGCAGTATAATGTATCTAGTAGCAGTAAGCCAGTTACAATGAAGTACATCATTTATACCTTGCTTATAAATTTTTATTTTCTTATAAACTTTTGTAAGTTCATGAAGTCCCTAGAAAGGTATCCAGATGTCACATGGTGTAACCTCATTTTACAGGTGAAGAAGCTGAGACCCAGAGAACTGGCTTTCTAAATTTCACAGGATGGTGACTAAGTGAGGAGTTGAACCCAGATCCTCTAACTCCAAACAAAAAACTCTTTCCGTTTTGGTCCTAGAGGCTGGAAAAGAAGTGGTGCACCTAGAGCTGCTTGAATCACTGTGAACTGATGGGAAACCAAATTTTGGGGACAACCTAGTGGCTTGTGCAGATATGGCATATGCTGCAGTAGCTCCTCCAAATCACATCCCTAGTGGGAAAATATGATAATACATCTGGGGTCCATGTCAAGAGTGTAAGAGAATCAACTCCAATGGGATTATTTCAGAAGAATGTTTGAACCTTGGAAATTAGCAAATACTACAAATCAGAATTTGACTTATTGTTTTGTGGATTGTGTATACTTAGCAAAGCAATGGAAAAATGTTAATTATGCAGATTCAGCTTTTCTCCCCAGCTCGGTGCCAGGTTCTGCTGCTTAAGTTGCATCCCTGAAACAAGATGGTGAAGGTCGGAGTCAATGGATTTGGCTGTATTGGGCGCCTGGTGACCAAGGCTGCATTCACTTCAGATGGAGTAGACATTGTAGCCACAATGACCCCTTCATTGACCTCAATTACATGGTTTATATGTTTCAATATGATTCCACTCATGGCAAATTCAAGGGCACTGTCAAGGCTGAGAATGGGAAGCAGGTGATCAATGGAAAAGCCATTACCACCTTCCAGGAAGGGGATCCCACCAATATGAAATGGGGAGATGCTGGAGCCAAGTATGTTGTAGAGTCCACTGGAGTCTTTACCACCATGGAAAAGGCTGGGGCTCATTGAAGGGTGGAGCCAAGAGGGTCATCATCTCTTCCCCTTCTGCTTATGCCCCAATGTCCGTGATGGGAGTGAACCATGAGAAATATGATAATTCCCTTAAGATTGTCAGTAATACTTCCTGCACCACCAACTGCTTGGCCTCCTTGGCCAAGGTCATTCATGACAACTTTGGTATTGTGGAAGGACTCATGACTATAGTCCATACCATTACTGCTACCCAGAAGAGAGTAGATGGCCCCTCTGGTAAGCTGTGGCGTGATGGGCGTGGTGATGCTCAAAACAGCATCCCTGCTTCCACTGGCGCTGCTAAGGCTGTAGGCAAGGTTATACCTGAGCTGAATGGGAAGCTCACAGGCATGGCCCTCTGTTTTCCTACTCCCAATATATCTGTTGTGGATCTGACCTGCCACCTGGAGAAACCTGCCAAATATGATGATATCAAGAAAGTGGTGAAGCAAGCATCAGAGGGACCCTTGAAGGGCATCTTGGGCTACATAGAGGACCAGGTTGTATCCTGTGACATCAATGGCACCATTCACTCTTCTACCTTTGATGCTGGCACTGATATTGCCCTCAATGACCATTTTGTCAAGCTCATTTCCTGGTATAACAATGGTTATAGATGGTTATAGGAACCGTGTAGTAGACCTCATGGTCTACATGGCCTCCAAGGAGTAAAATGGAAAGTCATCTTCATCCCCAGCCAAAAAGAGGAGATTCATCAATGGGGAGCCCACATTCCTAATCTGTGTTCCTATACTAGGGATCCCATGTCCCATTCCCATCCTTGTTCCAAAGCACCCCTGTATTAGGGGGAAGAAGCCTAGAGTACTGTATTGTGTACGTCAATAAAGTTGCCATATTCAGTGCAAAAAAAAACACCTTAAAAATATATCCTAAGTACTTTTTTAAATTAAAATTTTTAAAATTAGACATTTACCAAAGCATTGCTGAACCATGAGTATAGCAATG
The DNA here is from genome assembly GCF_028583685.1 of Petaurus breviceps papuanus. NCBI lineage: Eukaryota > Metazoa > Chordata > Mammalia > Diprotodontia > Petauridae > Petaurus > Petaurus breviceps. The sequence goes on from NW_027185664.1 coordinate 11,122,935, forward strand.
GCAATTGTTTTATATGTCACATGCTCTAAAATCATTTAATAAAACCCTACATGAGGTCTGAGTGGGAACGTAATGACCAACCAGGAGAACAGAGAAGACTTCCTGATGTCAGTGGCACTTGAGTTGGCCTTTAAAGGATAGGTTAGAATTCACTAGGGGAGATGTGAAGGTGGGACATTCTAGGCAGGAAACAAAAGTCATATGGTATATAACCCCCTCATCTCACAAGTAAGGGAACGGTGACCCAGAGCAGTTAAATAATTTGACACAGATTATATAGATAATAAGTGGCAAAATCAGGATTTGGACACAAGTCCCCCACTTCCAAATCTAGTGTTCTTCCCAATTTACTATTGTTTTCTTCTCTATTACCAGGTCTTGTTGAGATCTATCCTTTGAACATTTGCATTGCTCCCCTAATAGAGTTTTCCCAGTGCCAGGAATTATTTCAGAATTTGATTTTGGTGAAAGTAATCTTTGAATGATCATAAGTATACTTTACTTCTTTGAAAATATTCACATTCCTGTGTGTCACTGTCTTGGAAATTTGAAAGAAGTTGTACTAATATTTAGAACAATTACTCCTATTTATTCCCTGAGCCATATGCCAAAATATCACAGTTAGTGCTTTCCCCATCTGTTCCCCATAATGAGTGTGTTCTGAAGAAGCAGCCATCACTGCTATGAAGGAAGAGCCTTCTAACAAAAAAATAGGTTGACGTCATAACCTTTTTATAGAGTGAACTGCACCTGGAGAAGACACTTGGAAAAAAAGCAATAAAAGAACTTAGGACTATTCATCATCCAACAGGTTGTTGAGGATTTCTGATTGTTTCATTTTAGACTCTTGTCAATCAACATATGTTACACATTTACTGAGTATAGAGGACTATGAATACTATATCAAGAAAGACCTGGGAGAGATTTCTAAGCATCCCTGTTGGTCACATATTGACTTAGAAAAACACCATATTAATATGATCTATGCTTCATTGTATTTTAATCATTTTATTAAATGTTTTCCAATTACATTTTAATCTGGTTCAGACTGTACTCAGGGGTTTTGTGGACTGCATGTGGCCCTTCAGCTGAGTGTCTAACCTATGTCTTATGACTAGAAAAGCCACTAAGACCTGCCACAGTTAATTACATTAAATGTGGAGAGAAGTCCACACAATCTGGGGAAATTACTGTGATGTTCCTATTTCATCTATGCCCTGTTGGAAACATCCAGGGTATAAAACACCTTGAAGACTTTAAGGAACTATATGGGTTCTTGTTTCATAGAATATTATAGCTAAAAAGGAATTCAGAGATCATCTGAGTCCAACCAGCTAATTTTAAAGATAAAGAAGATGAAACCTAAGAAAGTGTTTGAGGTCTTATAGGTAATAAATGGCAGATCCCTTATTTGAACCCAGGACCTGTGTCACACCAAATCTAGCATTCTTTCCTCTATACTATGTTGCCTTCCTAATTAGGGACAGAACTGAAATATGAACACCCAAGATTCTTCCTCTCCTCTTCCTTGACATTGTTAATACTCTCATCACCACACCATGCTGCCTCTCTGAACATTTCCCGAAAGAAATACTGAATAGCAGTGGCAGGATTCTTTATGCCTATGCCTCCATGTGTATTTTAAGGATATTTATGAAGCTGAACCTTGACATGCCCCCCAACTTCAGACTCAACATTCTTTCCAGTTGCAAAAGTAATTAATATTTGCACTGATTCTAGCTGAATGCCAGGCCATCACTAATGAATAGGATGATGCTTTGTTCTCTTGGAAGCAAGCACAGTTAAAGACTTTTGTAAGATGCTTCTGCTACTTGAAATAATTTTTGGGTAGGAACACTAAAATAGAGAATGATAAGAAGAAAACCTGACCCTTGTAGTCGCATCCTCCACAGGTAAGAAGCACAAATAATTAATTGTCTCGGTTCTTTGTGAGCATGTTTCCTACAAACATCCTTCTTCATGAAGCACACAATCTGGAATTTAGGATTGTCTTGTATTTCACAACCCTAGTCTTTTCCAGACCTGAGGAGTGGCCTAGCAACAGAAACATAGATGTGCTATAATGAGAAGCTCCAGTCCAGCAGTGCTGGTCAGCTCTCCCAAGCCTCCAGGCAGGAAAATGTATCTGAGCCTGCAGAGCTCACAGCCCAGAGCCAAAAGAGCCTAAAGTGCTGTCACCAGTCCAGTTTAATCAGGCATCCTGCTACTAATTTACATTTTGAGTTGTTTTGTTTTTGGAGATCATTAAAGAAAATGAAACCTCAAATTGGCCTGTAAATATTGGCATGCTAGCTTCCTGAATAACAACTTGAAGTGAGGGGAAAACAAAATATGGCCTTAGGACTTAATAAATCCCAAGGGCTCTATTTGTAATCTAGTAGAATATAAACTCCTTGAGGGAAGGGACTATTTTATTTTTATCTTTGTACCCTCAGTGCCTAGCACAGGGTCTGGCACTTTTAAAATATATTTTATATATTTCAATAAAATATATATTATATATAATAATATATAATAACAAATAATAAAATATATTATATATTTATATATTTCAATAAATGCTTATTGAGTTGAATTAAAGTAGTATCACTAGTTTCCTGAGCTCCCATTTCTTTCTCCAGTTAGACCTCCAACACGAAGGCTGACGGTGTCAACATTAACCACAAAAGTGTACAAGTGTACATTTCTTTATTCAAATGAGGTAATATATGTAAAACACTTTATGAACCTTAAAGGGCTATATAAAATGAATCTATTTTATTATCTTTGAATACATGATGATACTATTTATGTGCATACCACCCCTTTTTACTGTTTTTCTGTCTGACATGATCACTCATAATTAAAAAGTTTGTAAAGGTAATTGATGTAGCTAATGAATAATCATTTTATTAATTATAATCATTTCATGATTGATCCAACATTTGAGGAGACTGACTATAATGTGTACTTCTATAGCATGTCTAAACCTGGAGTAGTGCTGTGCATGTTATGGATGCCAATAAATGCTTACTGAATCCATGGATGTTTTTTAATACATGGCCATTGAATGCCAGTAGAAGCGGGTAATGAAATTAGCCCCTAAAACTAGACGTGCTGTGTTACGGTTCCCCACAGCAGGTATATATGTTTCTAATTGAATCTGCAGGCAAAGCCAAGTTAAAATGACTTGGAAGTTTTCCACTCTCTACCCACTTTGCTCCTCTGTTAGGGTATAAAATGATATTTGGGGTATAAAAAAATTTCCAAGCTTTGAATTAAAAAATTCAATCCCAAAAACAAGAGTGATATCACAGGTGTTAGCCTAACCCATGTCTTAGGGAGGGACAAGAAGGAGGGAAGGCCCTCAGTTCTGTTTTTCCTCTTTCAAGGTGTAGGAATGGTTGAGTCCCCAAGGCCTTATGGCCAATGATTGCCACAGTTGGATTAAAGACAGGTGTCAACCACAGTTGGGGTGCTGTCCAACTCCCTTCCAGTTTTCCTTCTAAAAAATAAGTATTTACGATGCCAGTTGTGATAATAGCGTAAAAGGAATAATTCATTTCAGATTTCTTTGTCCAGCACTGAGCAGGGGCTAAACAATGCGTATAACCCTGTGATGTAGCTGCATGAAAATAAAAAGTGAAAGATAAGGTTAATGGCCTGGATCAAGTAAGTAAAAAAGAATTCCTTTATTATTTTGATAGACATACCTGTACACACCTATTGAAGAGGGGTTAAATTACGCGGTCAGTGCCATATTTTAGAGCAACAGATAAAAAGACCCTTTGAAATTTTCTGGTCCAACCATATCATTTTCTAGAGGAGGAAATTGATGAGGACCAGTGAAGTGATTCCTGACTCGCTCCACCGCTCTCTTCACACCAAGTGGCACTTGCGTCCTCCAGTTCATTTTGCACATAAACAATCTAATAACAGAAATTCAGATTCAAACCACATCATCTGATCTAAGTCGCAGCTGTCCCTACAAATTCTCTTCTCCTGTGATGGATGAGGAACCAGAAGCAGCAGGGGAAATGTTGTGTTGAAGGCTGTACACACATTCCACTAATTGCTCATGAGCCAAATAGGAACACTGACAAAGGTTAGGTTGACATTGAAGCAATTATACCTAGCTCATTTCTCTGGTGCAAAAGCATCTTGAACATCCCTGAGTTTTCATCTATTCTACAAACTAGTGTTAATTATAAACATAACTTTCTGAGAGGTAGGCCACAAGCCACAGCAGGGACTATCAAAGCTGAAATATGACATCACAAATTGGAACCTGGGCCCAGTAGGTCTTAATGAGATTGGGGTGGTTTTCTTCCCCTCCTGATACATTCATTCATGAGGCAACTTTAATGTTATAAAAATGTAATTGTTAGAAAACACTTTCCAAACCAGTACCCAGACTTTAGGTTTTGAAAAACATTGCAAATGAAGTACACATAGAGAGTTCTTTTTTCATTATAAGATTTGTTTTAAGAAAGAAAGTACACAGCTAGAATCTTGCCTGAAGAGAACTGAAGATGATTTTTAAAAAATAAAATAGTTCCTGGCACATAATAAGCACTATATAAATGTTAGTTGTTGCTATTATTATGGTTGTTGAGCTTATCTTTCCTACTTTCCCCCATTTAGCTTTCAGGCCCAAGAAACTGCAGGTGAATGACCACAGACTGAAATCAGAAGTCCATTTTAAAGGATCTACCCACAACCTGGATTGACTGAATTCTGTCTGAAAAAGCCCCGCAAAAGCAGTAACTTTTCTTTAATAGGCTATGAAATGACTGGCAGAACTGGATTTTTCATTCTCTAACTAGTCCTGATGCCATGAAAACAACCTGTTTTGTCAGGGAATAGCTAGGGTGTGGCAGGAAAGGCAGGAGGCCTTTTACAAGCCAGTCTTCCCTTCAAACCTGCCCCACCCCCCCCCAGGTTAACTTCTAAGCCTTCTGATGGGTTGTCAGTGATAAACATTCTCTGTTGGGGACTGAAAAGCAAAGTCAAGAATAGCAGTCAAGAAATCTTGACTTCTAGAAATTGGATTAGAAATGATAAATTTATGTATGTGTGTGCATGTGTGTGTATGTGTGTATGTGCATGTGCATATATGTATGTGTGAGTGTGTGTTTGCACAATTTGACTTTTTCCTAGCTTTTCTAGCTGTGTATTCTCCTTTCCCAGAATACCCCAAGGCCATGGCGTATCAGAAAGGGGAACTGGGTGATTTAAAACCACAGTAGCATATAATCTTAGAGATGTAAAGGTAGTGGGAAGGTCCCTGAATTTGGAGTTAGAGAAGATCTAGCTATGTGACAGTAGGCAAGTCACTTAGGATCATAACTTTACAGCTGGGACGGACCATAGAGGTATATAGTGCAACCATTTCATTTTACAGAGAAGTAAACTGAGGCCCAGATAATTGATGTGCCTTAGTCAAGGTCAGACAGCTACTTACAGAGCAAGGAACTGAAGTCTAGTTCTCTGACTCTGGATTTCAGTACTCAACCATTTAGCGCTTTACTTTGCTAATCTTTAAAATGAAATGTTGGACTAGATAATTTTTAAGGTCACACGACATAGATTTAGATTTGGACCTTAGAGGCCATCTAGTTTAATCCCCTCCTTTTAGAGATGAGGACACAGAAGTCCAGGGAGGTACCAGAATCAGGATTGATTTAAACCCAGGTTCTTCTAAATCCAAAGCCAGTGTTGATTCCCCCTGTACCAGCTCTGATGTTTTGAGAGTATTGAAATCGACTTCTTCCTATGAGAGATGAGACTAATAAGACCCAGAAAGGTGAACTCCCTTGTCCAAAGCCATAGATCCAGCATCATTATTATAAAGCTCACAATACTCTACAGGATCCCTGATTCCCCCTGCAGTGCCTCTCTCTCTTCTCCCATTTCCCAATGGGGAAGGCTTTATGAGGGAAGTGGAGACTTGTGCTCGGCTTGGAATGATGTGTAGGACTTACTTGAATAAATCAAGAGGAGGGAGGAAAGAATTCCTTCACGATTTGTGAAATATATTTGTGAGTAGTGGGAGTGAGAATGACTGAAAATCACTTCCATCCTCCAAGGATTCTTGATATTGCCAGCATGGGTATTTCCCCTACTGACGCAGATCTCAAACACTTTATACACTTGCAGATAGTTTTTATGAATTGGTGGGGCCAAAATAATTCATCATCTAGAAAGAAGGAAGGAGGAAAATATTTATTAAATGCTTACTGTGTGCCAGATACTTAGTACTCAAAATTTTTATCTCATTTGAGATTTAGAGAAGGGAGCTGGTGCTATCAAAGAAGGCTTTCTGCAAGAATGGTGATCACAATTGGCAACTGTGCTTTGTTGCCCAAGTGAACCCTAAATTCCTTGTGATGATATTTTATGCTTCTTTTGTTTGCCCCCTCCCCCAGAACTTACTACAATGTCAAACCCCAAATCCTCCTGATTTATTTTTTAGACAAGCATTTAGTAAGTATTTTACTATGTACTATGTATTGCATTGTGCTAAGTGCTGGAATGCAAATGCAAGCATAAAGAATGTATGCAGGGTGGCAAGGTGGCACAGTGAATAGAGCACCGGCCCTGGAACTAGGAGGACCTGAGTTCAAATCTGGACTCAGACACTTAACATGAAAAACTGGCCATGTGACCTTTGGACCTTGGGCAAGTCACAACCCCAATTGCCCTCCAAAAAGCAAAAAAAAATGTATGCACCAAAAAAAAATAATTCTTACTGGGGGACAGCTAGGTGGTGCAGTGAATAGAGCACCAGCCCTGGAGTCAGGAGGACCTGAGTTCAAATCCGGCCTCAAACACTTAACACAAAACTAGCCCTGGGAACTTGGGCAAGTCAACCCCAATTGCCCTACCTTCCCCCCTCCAAAAAGCAAAAAAAAAAAAAAAGAATGTATGCAAGCATACATTCTGATTGGGGAAGACAACATATAAAGGGAAGTAGAAAAGAGAATGAAGGATGATGGTATCTTGCATAGGGGAATGGTAGAAAAAGATGTTGTGAGGGGACCGATGTCCCTGTATAAAACTTATAATGGTTGGTGACCGCCAGGTAACCTTAACAACAGTAATCCAGGTTGAAGACCTGTGGAAAGAAGGTGCTGTACTAGTTTGAATGCACAGACCTTTGTCTTAAGGTCTCGAAGGTCACAGTTGCCTGCAGTCCATCAAGGACCCCGAATGGCCTCTCACTTGTTAGGATGACAGGTGTATGGGCTGGCTCAGCCCTCCCTGGAAAGCTGATTGTTTCTTTTGTTTCCCCTGTTCATGATCAATCCTATATACTCCAAAGTGTGCATGTACACCAAAAGGGTGAAAAGATATATAAACACGCTTCTCTCTGAATAAACTTGAACTATATGATTGCCCCATATGGACTCCTGTCTCCCTTTCATATCTCTCTGAGAATTCATGCATTAAGCTGGTCTTAGTGGACCCCAAGGCACCTAACACGAAGGGTCCTTACAGATGTAGGTACCCTAAAAACCATTATTAACTAGCGGTTTTGGGAGGAGTCATCCTCTTAAAAGAGAGAGGCCACAAGGGGTGGAGAGTATTTCCAATGTGTGAATTCCAGACTGGAGTGAAGAGTGTTCTGGGACATGATAGGGAAAGTCTGGAGTACTGCCTGGTATTACTCCAGTTTTGTGTTTTTTCTACAGTTGCCTAGGTTCCAAACCTTAGAGCTGTCCTCAACTTTTCATTCTTCCTTGCCCCTTGCCAAGTCTTGTCAATTCAATCTACGTGATATATTTGGGACCAAGGGAAAGATTCAGGATTTGAACTCAGAGGACATAGGTCCAGATCCTGGCCTGGGCTGCTCCTTATGTCTCAGAAGTTACCTTGAATGAGTTTCCAAAAATATAACCTGTGATTCATTACTGAAGTCCATGGGCCTCGAGGTCACATGTGGTCCCCCACCCCTGCTCTAGGCTTATCATGGAGCAAGCTATAACTTGAAGGCTTCCCAATAATAATTCTATGGTATATTTCATCTCTACTTAAAAACCTCTCAGACAACATCAGAATCTGGTTTCTGTCTCCCCAGACCCTGGTGTCCTGCAAACAACAAGTTGCCAAGGCATTGACAGAGTACTAGTTGAATAATGTTTATGAGAAAGAACAACAAAACAGACAACTTTTCTACTCTGGTTAACAAGGGGACCCTCATATCTCTCTTTCTAGTAAGAGGCCAGGGAATGATTCAGTCATATAGTCTTCAAAAAACACAGGGCACCAACTATCCAAGCCACATGGAATCCTGGGGTGGGTTCAATGCTGACTATCTTCCTTTTCTTGGGAGCTTGTGATCCTTTTGTTCTAGTATCTGGTCTCCTTATCCTGGCTCATGGCTGCTGTGGTTGCCTGTTTGCCATTGCTATCCATTTTCTAGTACGTTCTTCAAGTTCCCAACTTGGGTCAGGAGCTCTTATCTCTGCAGCTATGGATCTGATGCTCTGTTCACTGCTACTGGCTTGCAGTCCGCATGACTCCTTTCTAGGAAGTCCCATCTTCTACATGATCCTAGCTCACTCTCTTTATGTGAATTTATTCTTGGGCTTTTCTTCTGGGTAGTGCAAGGGAGAGGCCAAAGGACAAATCTCTTTAGACCTGCTTGGATTGTTTGGGCCAGACTCCTCTCTGAGACCTGTCTGCTAGAACGACAATACCAATGAGACTATAATAAGTGCAGGTAGGGGTGCTTAATACTTGTTAATTGCTTAGATAATGATGCAAGAAAATACCCGGTTTTGTCAAAATAGGCATCAGAAGCCCTAAGTGCTCCATATAAGTGCTTTCATAGTTGGGAATATGCTTTAAGCTCTTAGACAGAAAGCTTTAAATGCGGGATGCTTTGGCTACTGCTGCTGCTGCTGCTACAGCTGGATGTGCTGTTAGAAAAGCTCCTCTGTGCAATGGGCCATCAGATGATAATATTGAAAAAGAAGATTGAAAGACTCCTTGGATTTTAAAAAGTGCTTTCATGCTGTACTGCCTATGAAAGGCTTCAAAAAAGATGAAAATACTCCTCCCCCCCAATTCACGGAAGTCATCATTATATATCATGTGCCTGGCTTTTTTTTCCCTCTCTTTTCTTTCTTTTCCTTATGCAATCAATCTAGTTAATGCCAAGTACTGTTGACAAGAGCATTCATGACCTGGATATGCTGGAAGGATTGGCATACTGACTCATTGAAAGACAGCCCCAAAGCCTGCATTTTAATCCAAGCTGTGCCACCAACTACCAAGTCACCACAACTCTCTGGGCCTCAGTTTCTATATATATGTATATGTCTATATGTATGTGTATGTTTATATGCATACACAGATAATATTCGATGGGATGATTTATCAGACTCCTCTCATTTGTATCTTAAGAAATCTCACTGGAGATACTTTTCAAGGTCACAGGATGACCTTTTAACGTTAAGATCCACTTTGAGGAAAGCATCCCTGTTGAGCAATTGGCCAGTAGTGGGAGTGGGGTTGTGTTGATCTAACCACACTCTCATCTATTGTCTTCTATGGCACGGGGCCAGTAGAACACAGCAGTTTTACTTAAGATATGTGGGGGATGAATCTTTAATAGTCAAACAAATAAAACACCCACACTGTCCTAATTAGTCAAGCTGTCTTTATCATTTGTTTTTCTGTCTTCCCATTCTTCCACATGTGTTGTTCGTAGGGCTGCTAGGTAGCTCAGTGGATAGAGCTCCAGGCCTGAAGTCAGGAGGACTCATTTTCCTGAGTTCAAATATAGCCTCAGAAACTTACTAGCTATGTGACCCTAAGAAAGTCTTAGTTTCCTCATCTGTAAAATGAGATGGAGAAAGAAATGGCAAATCATTCCAGTATCTTTGACAAGAAAACCCCAAAGAGGGTCAGAAAGCATTGGATATGACCCAAAACTATTGAACAACAACAATTTTTAAGTTATTAAAATTAGGTTAAGGATCCCAAGTAAATTTCTTTAATTAATATTGGATAATTTCTTTATCCCTAAAGTCTTTGGAGTGAATTATATGCTCTAAAGACATAAAGATGTGATGGCAGCTGGAGTTAAATCCTTCATCTGGCCTATGTTGCATTCCAGCTATTGTTGTCTGGCACTCCCAGGGAACTTTCAGTGTGGCACCCCTTTTCTGGGTGCCATGTTTATTCCTGCAAGACTGAGAGTTGGACTGTGCCTTCTCATGCCAAGTTTATGCCTGCAGTTAGGGTGTCCTCTGACTGCTACCACATCCTTTCCCATACACACTATTCAGTTCTTTTACCCAAGATTAAAACAAACAAACCCCAAATCCTAATTATAGCTTTGCCTAACAAAGATATACAGGAAATTCTGGGAACATGTGAAAGCCTAGAGATAAATTGAAGAGCCTCGGAATTTACAAGATCCTGGGAATATAACAAAGATCCAGAAATAGAGACTGTTCTAGGAATCCATAGGAGAGCTTAGGGATAGATATGAGCTCCTGGGTAAGATACAGGAGAATGGGAATACCCAGGAGAACCTTTTCCAGGATTTTTTTTGCCTCCTCTTACTTTTCTGTTTCTTGAGTCCAACCCCTCATAAATCCCTCATCTTTTAGAGCTCCCACCCATCTCATCTCTTCTCTTGGCTCTGAAATTATCTCTAGTTAGGTAGGGATTCCTTCCGAATTATGATTTGTTGGCATTCAATTTTACTAGTTGGCATTTATGAAATGCCCAAGCTGTTGGAGATGGTAATAGAGGCAAACCTGACATTCTGGCTGCCACGGTGATAGCAATGACCTCTGTAAATCCTTTTGGTGGCAGAAGTGCCAGGATCTGGTTTTGGGCCTTAGCTCTTTCTATCTTTCTGTTTTTCCATCGCCCTATAGATGTCATTTAGAAAAATAGCATGATTTTACCTATATTAGCTCTATTATTTATTGTGCAGAGTTTACTTCAAGCCTCATAGATGGCTGTTGAATGAAGGCACGGAACAAGGTATATACTCTTTCTCTTGGTAATCTCTCTCAGATTGTCTCTCTCTCCCTTGGGGTTTCATCCTGGAATCACAGTAACAACTACACGGGCAAGTGGAGAAGCTTCTCGACTCGGAGGGCTGTGTACCTGACACATTTGGGCCAATTACCAACGCTCTTCTTGGCTGGGCCGTGCCAAGCGAGCTTCTGAACAGAATGCTACATCTAATTAGAAGGGTTTTCGTGGGCTTGTAGGGAAGCATCCTAATCAGTGACATGCTGCTTGTCATAGTGAAGTCCATTGGAGGAAAATGGGACCTCTGATTTACTTGTCCTGTTAATCAAAAGTCGTCAGAATATGCTGATTTTGACCTTTAAAAGGACATATCTCAGGTCTAACCTGACTTCTTTGGATAACAAGTTGGGCACTGTGCTAACAGTTGCCTTGAATCTCTCCAAGATAGCACAAAGAGTAATGGACCTGGGTTTATGGGATGGTGTAAGGTATTTAACCTCTCTGGGCATCAGTAACTTATGTATACCCATCTGTAAAGTGGAGATAATAATACTTGCACCAGCTACTTTCCAAGATTATTGTGAGGGAAACAGTTTCTAAGCCTTAAAATGTGCAAATATGAGATTTTTTTATTACTGTTATTGTTAAAATATTTTTTACTCTTCCATAATCTATCTGTCTCCCATTTACTTTTCCTTTCTAGATTTATTGTATATTATTCTCTTTCATGCTCTGTCTATTCTGCTGCGTAGTTACTGTATAATATATGTTATGCTATGATTGAAATTATAATTAATTCTGTTAAATTCTATGAAAATACCATTCTAATGAAACTGGCCCTCTAGTGTTTCCTGCATAGGACATTTAGTTTTCTGCCTCTGTGCTTTTGCCCAAGTAGTACCCAGTGTCTGGAATTCATTTCCTCCTCTACCCAGACTCACACAATGCATAGTTCCTTTCAGAGAGCAGCTCATGTGCCCTTTCCTATATAGGTCTTTCCTTATCTCATACCCCTCTACTCCCCATTACTAATATCTTCTCTCTTGACTTTATGTGATTTTCCTTGTTTGCATATGCTGGCTTCCCCACCTTCCTTCAGTTCCCTGCTAGAATCACAGCTTATACAGGAACATTTTCCTGATGCCCCTTAAATATAGGGTCTTCCGTCTATTGATATTTCCAATTGGTCCTGCCTATAGCTTGTTCATAAATAGTTAATTTCATATTGTCTCCTCCATCAGACTGAGTTCCTTGAGAGCAGGGATAGTTTTTACCTTTCTTTGTAATCTCAGAATTTAGCACAGTGCTTGGTACATGGTAAGCCTTTAATAAATTAATCAGTCTTGCTCGATGGACTACTTATTGCACACATGTCCTTTCAGTAGGAGGCTCTCTCTTTGACTCAGGCTCTTTCACTTTGTACTTGCATCTTCAACACTTACTACAGTGTCTTACATGGAGTAGTTACTTAATAAATGTTTGTTTAATTGACTAAAGCTTACTCAGGCAGTTTTCCTTTTCTTTGTTCATCCAATGTTCAGGGTTCAACAGGTCACCAACTTTGTAGAAGTGACCAGGACAGATCTTTCCTGAGACCACAGATTGTTCCTTAGGGCCAGCCATCTCCTAAGTGAATCTACTCCCTGCTTATGCTTCATGGTGTCAAGGATACCCAGGCAAGGCTCTAAGATCCTCAAAGTATCTCTACTCATCCATCAGCTTGTTCCCCAAACCTCACAGTTCAACTTTAATCCTTTTAGTTTAAATACTTAATCTTTATGAAAATGCCAGTTCCCTTGGGAGAAATGCAGAGGAATCATTCCCAGAGCAGGTTTTTAAGGGTGAGAAAGGGAAGAAGAGGGGTACCTGATATGGAAAAAAGGGTTGAAAAGAAAGTATAAAAAGAAGCAGAATGGGAGGGGGGAGCTTGAAAGAGGAGGGTGAAGGTAATCATCACTATTTTGTCCTTGACCAATGCTCGACGATGTTCAGCAGAAGACAGCATACAAAGTGAAACCTTCACTCAGGGTATTCTCCAGGGAACTTTGATGACATTAGTTGAGTCAAATCAGATGGTCATGACAGATCTACAAGTATTTTTTAACTCCTATGTGTCTAGGATCATGGTAGGCATTCCAGCGAAATCTCTTTAGTTTATCAGATTAAAACAAAAAAAGATTTAAAGGTGAGGCTGTCCTCCTTTATGATAACTGGATCCTTTCATAATTGAAGACTTGTGGGCATGAAGAATCTTGTGAGATTTAGGGAATGAGCAAATTATGGAAGTAGGTGCTGAGCAGGATCACACATCTTCAGGATTTAAAGGGACCTCAGAAACCATGTGTTCCACCCTGTATTATATCTGAAAAGAAGGCCATTCTTCCACTGCTGCTAATCAATCATTTCAGTCATGTTCAACTTTTCTTGACCCCATTATGGATTTTTGTGGCAAAGATACTGGAGTGGGTTGCCATTTCCCTCTCCAGCTCATTTTATAGTTAATGAAACTGAAGGAAATAGGGCTAAATGGCATGCCCAAGGTCACACATCAAGAGTCTGAGGTCAAAGTTGAACTAATGACATGAGTCTTCTTGATTCCAAGCCCAGGGCTCTATCTACTGTACCACCTAGCTGCCCTTTATACTTCTGCAGCAATGAGGAAATCACTGTTTTTCAAGGTAGTACATTCTGTTCCAGAATAGCTTTAATATTTAGGAAGATTTTCTTTAAGTTCTGTGTAAAGTTGCTTCCTTGTACCCCTTAAGTTTTGCCTTCTGGTACCAAGTAGAACAAATTTAATCCTTCTTCCATGTGACAACATATCAAATATTGAAGAGAGCTATCAAGGCCTTGGATTTAATCTGCCTCTACTCCCTAAAGGGTATTCTTCCTTCTGTTTTGTTGTTTTTATTAAAAAAAACCTTTATTAACACATTTTGCTTTTATGACACATTTCCCAATACAGCCCTTATTATTCCTGTCTCAAACGGTTTTCCTTTATAGCAAAGAATAAAAAAGAGGGAAAAAAAGTTTGACAAAATAAACCATATACAGAAAAAGTCTAACATTAGGTAGTGTTCCATGCTCATAGACCCTTACCTTGGAAAAGAAAGGAGAATACTTTCATGTATTTCTTCTTTTGAGTTAATCACAGTCATTATAATTTCATGGCATTCAGTTTTAATCGTTCTTTAGTTATTCATTCCATTTTGATTGTTGTCATCTTATATATTATTTTCCTGTTTCTGATGACATTACTTTGCATCAAGTTCATATAAATCTTTTTTTCCTTCTCTATATTCATCATAGTTGTTCCTTACAATGCAGTGATAGCCTTTTGTAATAGTAATGGAATTTAAAGATCCCCTGTATTGGCTTGGTTGAGTGTTAAAACCCAGAGCTTGTGAATCCTACTTGTAGGATGGAATTGTTGACATGAAAAGAGAGGGTTGAACTGGGAGGAGCTGGTGACATGAATTTAGAGAGACACAAGCATCAGAGAGAGGCAGAAGAATTTTTTTTTTTGGAAGCAGCATCATAGAGGCAGAGAGACAGAGAGGATTGCTGAGGGCCAGTTCGAACTGCCCAGGACTTTTGAGAGCTGCCACCCAGAGCTGCCAAGGACTGAGGAGACATGAATGTTATGCTGGTACTTTGTCTGTTTTGATGTTGTTTTGTGAGATTCATCCACTGGTGAAGAACAGTCCTGTTCTGCAGACAGAATGAATTGCGTCCACTGGTGAAGGACAGTGCTGTTGTTGCAGACGTCCCAGAACCTTGCTGTTGGTTCAGAAGCCCTGAAGAAGGATTTTCTTGTTGTATGTTTACAGAAATCCTGAGGGTTTTGCTAATGTTTTCAGGGGTCCTAGCATGGTTCTGCAGTGAGAGAATGAATTAATGAGGACACTGGCAATGTATCTTCTGGCCTTGCTAAGCTTTGTCTCCCCAGGAACAAAGATTGTTGAGAACTTACCTCGAGTCAAGATGAAGAAAAGACCTCTCTTTGGGTATTAAATGTTGTGCTTAAGCTTGTTGTAACTGTGGGGTAGATGGCCTATTCAGTTGTGATCTAAGGGTGGGAAACTTTTGACTTTTTTGTGCTCTGTGACTGACCAAATGAATGTACTTTGCTTATGATTGGAAACTAATCTCCATTTGAGAAGAGGGGCTTTGTGATTGACTAAATGAATGTACTGCCTAGGGGTAGAGTAGTACTTAGAAGAGGGACTTTGTGATTGACTAAATGAATGTAATGTCCAGGGGTGGAGTAGTACTTGGAAATTATTGAATTACACTTGGTGAATGCTGTATTTTGAATTATGCTATATTTTGATTTTCTCTGTTCTTAATTTGTCACTGAATAAAATGGAGAGCAGCTATGCTAATATTTTGAACATTGCGAAGTTGTCTTTGCTTGGCATTACACCTTTACATTCATTTATCACAATTTTTTCTTTAAAAAAAATATATATTTATTTATTTCCAGCTATTCAATGTTACTTTTCTCATTGGTCCCTTCCTCAGAGTTTCCTGCCCCAGAAACAGCTAGGTGGCTCAATTGATGAAACATTGGGCCTACTTTCAGAAGATCTTTGAGTTAAAATCTGTCCTCAAATATTTACTAGCTGTATGACTCTGGGCAAATTATTTAACCTCTGCTACCTCAGTTTCCTCAATTGAAAAGAGAGGGATAATAATAATAATATTTAGCTCCCTGACCCCAAGGTTGTTAATTGGATCAAAAGAGATAATATTTACAAAATACTTAACATGATGACTGGTACAAAGTAGACAATAAAATGTATCCTTCCTTCATTCTCCTCCCTGCAAGGAATAATAATCATAGCAAAACTCATGTAACAATAATGACTCACACTTACGTTAAGATTTAAAAATAATTTTCCTCATAATATCCAAGTGTGTGTATGTACATATATGTATGATATGTATACACATATATCTCTATGTAATATAGGTATATATCATACATTTCATTTTATGTATTACATAGACATATATTTTATATTTACATATGGATGCATATTTATGCCATATGTATACACACACACACATATATTTGGACTGGGATAGGACAATAGAACCAGTGTAGGAAACTTCTGATGGGGAAATTCCCAAAGCCTTTTGGCATCTTCTGCAACGTTTGTCAAAACATTTCCTCGAGCAGTGAAAAGTTCAGTTACTAGTTCAGAGTCATACAATCAGTATTAGCAGCAAGGCTTAAAACCAGGTCTTACTGTTTCCTTGACTAGCTCTCTAACTAATGTGACAAGTTGGCTCTTGATAAAGTGGTTTCATACCCTTTTTAAATATGATGAAACTGAGGCCCAGGGATGTTAAGGGGCATGGCCATAGTCATAAAACAACGAGATGTTAGTCTTCAGAGTTCAAGACAGTGCTCTTTCCTCTATACTTGCTTACTTCTCTCACAAGCTAAATTAGTGAGTAGGATATGGAAAAATCAATTTATCAAAAATGTCACTTGGCATGAAGGGCACTGAAAGAAACTGAAATAGAGAAATTAACAAGGGGTCACACATGACTATTTTCTAGGCATTGGCAGGAAACAAATGGACATTTTCTCAGAAATGTTGGAAGAATGTTAGCTCCTTGGGCTTTTAAAAAACAACACAATTACTGTCCTTGGGTTACTTGAGGGTCTCCAGCTCAGTCCCTGTCCCAGCTGGCTTTTGGTCCTTTGGGGCTCCTCATGGGCTGATCTCATTCTGAGGCCTCCCTGGGAGTTGGCTGGCTGTGTTTGTGTCTGATTAGGCATGGTAAGAAACCATAGCCTCTGTGATGATTTTAGACAGCAATTATGGTCAAGGTGTCTGAAATGACCATCTTCTTTGTTGGGGGAGCCAGTGGAATATGCTTCAAATCTTCCAGGCAAGGTTTTCTTCACCTTGCACTTTGCCAGAGTGGACAGTTTCTGCTAATGAACTGTCAACCTGTATTACATTTAATTTCTATGTGCTTTCTTCTCATTATCATCAAATAGTGTTTACTATTTGATTTTGTTTTTTAGGTCTAAGCTTCAAATTTGCCGCTTAATGTGCTTGTCATGCACAGCATAGGAGGGAGGTGGCAGGTTTCCCAGAACCTGACCTAACAAAGGACTTTTTCTTAAAGCTTGGAAACAGAGCTAGTTAGAAACAGAAGTGAACTTTGCTAGAGATCATCTAGTCCAATCCCCTTATTTTCTTATTTTACATGGGAGAAAATGGAGCACCAGAGATTTTCTCATTGTTTTGCTTTAGATTGGCTATGGATTTGAACACATATATATGTATGTTTGTGTGTATGTACACACACACACATACATATATACATACATATGCACACATGAGAAAGATCAAGAGACAGAGAGACAGAAGGCAAGAGTGGGAGATGGAGGGCAATTGGGGTTAAGTGACTTGCCCAAGGTTATATGGCTAGTTTCTGGGTTAAGTGTCAGAGGCTGGATTTGAACTCAGGTCCTTCTGACTCCAAGGCTGGTGCTCTATTCACTGCACCACCTAGCCACCCCTATAACAGACTTTTAACCAATCTTCCCTTTCCAAATCATCCTTCAGATTGCAACAAGATTAATATTCCTCATTTAGATATTTGATCATGTTATTCCTTTCTTCAGAGACTTTCAGTGATTTCCTGTTGCCCACTGAACAAAGTTCATGCTTTTTTACTTGGGATAGTGCAATTGGCACTAATTTTCTACTCTTATGTTATGATTTGCTCCTTGCTGTGTATATGTGCCCATAAAATTAGAGTAATCCCATCTCACTGAGTACCACTGACTTTATCCTGGCTTTAGGCTTTTTCTCATGTTTTTTTTTCTTATACATGGGACTCTCATTGTAGACTACAACCTTAAATTTTTGTTCCTGCAGAAGGAAAAAAACGGACCTTAAAAATTCTATCTCATTCTAGTTGATTATTTTCTATTCCATTTCTTTCAATAAATACCTATTAAACTCCTGTTATGCATAGGATACTGGGCAGGCACTGGGAAAGACACAAAGAAAATAAAATACAGATCCTATCCTTATGAAGTTTTCAGTGTAGTAGTGGAGTGGGACCCACATGTAAATAATGATAGCACAAAATGCAACACATTACTTGTCGGTAACATGGGGGCGAATCAGTGATTTTGGAATCAGAGAACTTGGGTTTATACCTCAGCTTTGCCACTTGAGTGTTCTTGGGGGAAGTTACTTAACCTTTCTGGGTCTCAGTTGCCTAGGGAAGGCAGGGCACTTGGGGTTAAGTGACTTTCCCAAGGTTACGTGGCTAGTAAGTGTTAAGTGTCTGAGGTCAGATTTGAACTCAGGTCCTTCTTACTCCAGGGCCTGTGCTCTATTCACTGTGCAACCTAGCCACCCAAGACCTAGGTATTCTTTAAGGTCATTTCAAGCTCTCTGTCTATAGTTCTAAGCATACAAGAGCAATATGATATGAAAGGACAGTCTCAGGGGTTCACATACTCCATTCACATATAATTACTTTTTCCTTCACCATTTTGATCTGACTATCCAGGCTAACTTAACTAGTTAAACCCTTTAATTTTGTCTTAATCTTGTTGAAGATTTGCTAGACCTTACAGCTCTATTTCTTCTAAGTCTTCCCTGATATAGGCAAGAGACCAATTATTCTTTCCACATTTTCTTACCCCTCTTTGCAAAGATAGGTCTAATTTAGGAGTTTCCTATTCCTGGCAGTTGATGGTGTACAAAAAGCACACAGCTCTTCACATAGCCAGGGGAGGCAGCTATGGCAATGGTGTGATTTTAGGGAACTGAATAAATCCTTCTTTCCTTCCCTGCCCCCTGCTGTAACTTTTCTCCATCAAAATAAAAACAGCAGCAGCAGCAACAACAAATCTATAATTACCCTGTTAATGTTCTCTGAAATTCCTACTCCTTTAGTTAAAATGCAGTGTTACCAAGAACAGGAAACAAATGAGTTTATCAGTCTGTTAGGATATCGCTGTCCAGGGTCCTGAGTGAATTGGACACGGACAGGTAAGATTTGATGGGGTCAAAGGAAATGTTAGGTACACTAAAATTTGCCCAGAGACAACCAAGCCTATGTGGACAACTGAGGGGGAAGCCATCAGGCCAGTAGAGATGGGGTATGGAAGCAACAGAAAGATGGAGGTATTATCAATGGGAATATTATAGGTTCTGGAAAACAAAATTTGTCAACTTAGTGTCTAGTGGTTAGTAATGCTGTCATGAATATGCCACCTTTTTTCATCCTATAGCTCTTCAAAGTAATACTTCATTTCTTGGGGAAGCTAGGTGGTGCAGTGAATAAAGCATTGGCCCTGGAGTCAGGAGGACCTGAGTTCAAATTTGGCCTCAGCTACTTAACACTTTCTAGCTGTGTGACCTTGGGCAAGTCACTTAACCCCAATTGCCCTGCCCTCCAAAAAAAAAACCCAAACAAACAAACAAACAAAAAGTCTCTAGGGGCATCCAGGTAGCACAGTGAGCAAGAGCACTGGCCCCAGAGTCGGGATAACCTGGGATCAAATCTGGGCTCAGACACTTAGCAGCCACCCAGAAACACCTGGCCATGTAACCTTGAGCAAGTTACTTAACCCCGATTGCTTTAAAAAAAATACTTCATTTCTTGGCAGCTATGTAGCTTTATTGAATAGGTAGAGAAGTAGTATGGAGAGAGCTCAAGTTAATTGCCCAACATTGCCCCACTAGTTCGTGGTAAAGCTGGGTCTAAAAATCTTATTTTGTGCTTCCCAATCCAGTGTCCTTTCCATTAAACCATCTTATCATTGAACTATTCTGATCTCAGTTTCCTGATATGTCAAATGGTGGTAATATCAGCCTCTACTTCTAGACACATAGCATTCTGTTTATACCTCTTGTATGTACTCACCATATGCTATTTTACATGTTATCTATTTGCATGACTTATGCCCATAAGAGATTATAAGCTGTTTATGTACATGAACTATGTCTTAATAGCAATGTGGTTTCTGAAGAATTAAAACTTCTTTAAGTAGAATGAGATATCTCAGGAAGGAGTAGATTTCTCATCACTGGAGATCCTACAAAAGAAACTAGATGATCACTTTTTTTGGATATTGAAGAGAAAATTCCTGTTTAAACAGAGTTTGCACAAGGTAACACCTGAGGTCCTTTCTAACTCTTATTCCATCTTTCTATCCCCCTTATGCTCAACACAGTGTCTTATAAATGGTAGATGTTTGATAAATATTTGACAAATGAATGATTGAATGAATTCTTTCTTTATCTATCTCAAATAGTTTGAGACAAGATCATGAGTTATTAATCATTATAGACATCTTTAGAAAAGTTTTAAAAATATGATTATGATTATATGTTTCTTTTGTTTCCTGGGTCATGCCTTTGGAGCCACCTTTGTCCTTTGATTCCTCTGTACATGGATAAGGTCATCAATATCTGCCAGTCTCTTCTCTGTTGTTGTATGACAATGATAGCAGAGATGACTGATCAGGCAGCAAATTACATGGGACATTGACATGGTGGCTCAGCTATGCCGTGCTCACGTGCACTTAATCTCTTTAATGACATTCACAAAGACAGTCTCAGCTCATTCCTCTCATCATCCTTGTTGGCCTATACATCTTCTTGATGGCTTCTAACTACCAGTATTGGGGAAGGGGAAATGAAGCTGCTTCTCTCAATCAAACATTACAAAAATTGTGAACAGTTATCAGTTTCATATTAAGAGCTATACTGTCTCCACCCTCACCCTAATGCCTGTCGCTTTATAACTCAACACAATTGCCTGATTATAAGTATTCCATGCCAAACTACATTTGGCTTAAGAAAAGAAAAGAAATAGGTTAAATTATAACATCACAAAATTTTGGAATTGAAATGGAGCTAGGATACCCTCTGGTCTGGCCCATAGCTGGACAAGAATGCCTTCTAGAAGATACCCAACAAATGACCCAACAAGCTCATACTTCCTCCTTCACAACATCTAGTTGATTTTCTAATGAACAAATAAGAAGATTGAATAATCACACTTAGGAAATAAGTGGAAGTTGGATGTCACTGCAACCTTAGACATACAAATGTTCTCTTCTTCCAGAAACTTAATCATCTGATATAATTATCTATAATTATCTGACATAATTATCTTTTTGACTTTCTTTATTTTCAAGTTCTTTTTCTTTCATGTCTTCCTTCTCTGAATCTTTTAGAGCTTCTGGTCTATGCCCCAAGGCATAGCATAACACATTAAACATTGTCTTGTTTCACTTTTTGTTCATTGATGTTTGTGTTTCCTCTTAAACCTAGAGAGGAAAGGGTGATATGTTCAGCTTCTTTTAAATTCCCAATAGTGCTAGTATAGTGCCAGACATATTCTTAGTATTCAACTCATGCATTGAATATAATCAAAACAGAAAATATAGTTGTTGATGAATTTACAATCTAGGTATACTCCCTAGACAAATCTATGAGATCTTACTGTAGAGGCTTTAGAATCATCTGGGATAAATGGGGTTACTGGCTCTTCTGCCATCCCCTATTGACTATCATGATGCCTTCAGGTGACATAGCTTAGGATATCCATAGGCATCATTGAATCTAGAAAGTTTCTTTCTTATTAAACTACAGTTTGCCTTAACCCTAGAGCCCAGAAAAACTATATTTTATGAATCAGATTTTCCCAGTTGCTTTTCTGAACTGTGAACATTTTTCTTTTTCTATAGGATTTAGGTTGTGGTAAAATAAAACTTAGCTAAAATAGCTCTTGTCTTCATGGCTTCCCATTTCTAACTCACAGTTTTTTTCTCAGAAGAAATGTGCTGGTATTGAGTGATAGAAAGGGAAAACAGAAGAAGCTGTAGAGTGCAATCCAGAGTGATTCTGTTTGTCAGGATTTTCCAGGTGTGGAGAATTATGGCATTGCCAGGGGAACTGCTTATTAGTTCTAGGATAAGAGGAAAAAAGTACATGAGGCTAATTTTGGGAGGTAGGTTTTGTTTTCGTTTCAGAATAGTATAATAGGAAGGGCATCGAACTAATGTTAGAGGATTTCATTCTGAATCTTGGCTTGGATATTGCTAACTCTATGACTAATGAGCAAGTTTCATAAACTCTCTGAGCCCAGTGCCCCATCTATAAAATGGGCATAATACCTGTATGTTCTATTTCACAAGATTGGTTATAGATCAAATAAAGTAATGCATAGAAAGTTATAAGAAATTTTTCTGGAGCAACTCCAGGTAAGGATAATTAATCCAAAAGATACACTTCCTTTCTTGAGATCATCCCTAGAGAAGGAAACCAGGTCATATGAGACCAGAATTACTGGGGGGCTCAGAGCCATAGTTTGTAAGTTTGATAAGACTTCAGGCAACTTGGAATGAAACAAGAATCCCTTCTATAATATATTCAACAAGGTGCCATTTAACTTTTGTTACTTCAAGCAGTTTTTCTAGGGATAGCCCATTCCACTTTTGAATAGATCAAATTGTGCAGAAGATCAAACTTTTATATATGTATCTTTGTTCAACTTTCACTCACTGCTCATGTTTCCTCCCTTTTTGGTCAAATAGAATGAGTTTTATCCCTCTTCCACCTACTGGTCCTTCAAATCCTTGGATATATGTCTCTTCTAAGTCTTTCATCCAGGAAGAACTATTGAGTTTCTAAAATAGATCTTCATGTGGGACTATCTTCAGGCCCTTCCCCAACCTCTTCTGCTTTTCTGAAGGCTCTCTAGTTTATCAATACCCTTCTTGCAAATATGGCTTCCAGAACGGAGCACAAAATGTTGGAAAGGACAGTGCCAAGCATACACCCCTGAGGTACTTCTTTGGAGAACTTTTTCTGAGTAGCTATGGAATCATTAGTGTTGACTAGTCAGGTTTGCCTTTTTAAGCAGTTCTGCACTCATTTGATCATATCATTGACTAACCTACTCTATGGCTCTCTGTATCCTCTCTATAAGATTAGGATTAGAGACTTCATCAGATGTTTTGCAAAAATACAGGTAAATACTTAAAAAGCAACTTCTTAAACAGATGTGGCTCAATATGTGAAACTCCTTTGTGTTCTTTGTCTATTGAAAAATTTGTGCTCACTGATGATTGTTAATTGAAAAATTATAAAATAGTCAAGTCATATCTACAAGATTGTCTGATGTAACATACTAATAACCCTATCCCAAAAAGAAAACAAGGTTAGACTGGCATGACATGTTCTTAATGAAGTCATGCTGGTACTTTGTGATCACCATTTCCTTTCCTAGACACTTACTAAACATTTTAAAATAAATACATTATTTCCTCCAAGGATAGAAGTCAGGCTTACTGGTCTATAATTTGGATAGTCCATTCTCTTGCTTTCAAGAGAAAAATTAGGGTAACATTTAGTCTTCTATCCTGCAATTCCCTTTCTGTTTTCTATGGTGTTCCAAAGTCACTTACAGTGGCTCAGCAATAATATTTGCCAGTTCTTTTAGTAGCTTGGGACATAATTCATCTGGGCTTGAAGACTTGAGTTCATCACAGATAGCTAAGGGCTTTCCTACTCTCTTTGCTCACCTTGGGCTTTGTTGGTATTTAGTTTAGTTCTGTCTTTTCCAATCCAAAGATCATTTTCTTTTACAAAAACAAAAAGCAGAAGCCAATTACAAGCTAAGTAACTCTGTGTTCTCACTGTCATTTATTATAATCACCTCATCCACCCTAAACTGTGGTCCTATTCTTTCTTTGGATTTCTGTTTTTTCTCAGTATAGCTTTAAAAAACACAAAATATTTTTTGGACTTATTTTTTATTTTCTTGATTGTTGCCTGGATTTACCCTGTTACTTATTAGTGACCTCTGATTTCTGACCACTTGTCTGATACTGACCCTCTCTCTGCTCAGTCATTGATCATAAGAAGATCCCATATGCTCCCCCCTTGCTCTACTACCCCTTGAATTTCAGGTTTGGAGTTTTCAGTCCTAAATGCTGCCTATGCCTCAGCCTGAAATTTAGCCACAAAGAAGTAAAGGTTTTCCTCAAAGTCTTACATAAAAATGCAACAACATTATGAAATACTATAGAGTTCCTTTTTTCACACTCACTCCTATTCCTCTGAATCCTGTGGCTCCCCAAAGAAATTAACTTGTAACAAGTGATTCAGGTGACCTGTTCCAGAAACCTCTGATTCAGTGATTACCACTGAGAATCAAGAACCACATTGTATTCTGCTAGAACTTTTTTTTGTGAAATGGAAGAAACTAATTATATTTTAAAGTATTTTTTTATTTTTTTCCCCATAGAATGGCTCCATATTTCACAAACTCTCTATGAACTCCAAAAGATACCAGAAAGAAGTGAATTATATATCTCTAGTAGTAAGTATGTTAATATTTGGTTGATAACTTTAAGCCATCATTAGAGCATATCAGTTTTATTAATTCCAACACCTTTGCATTGGCTCTACCCCTCTATATAATTTCCAGTACTTCTACAATTTTACTGCTGATAACTGCAGAGAGAAAATGTAGTATGGTGGAAAAGCCTACTGGACCTGAAATCATGATATCTAGGTTTAGCTTTGGCTCTGACATATACCAAGTGATAGGCAATTCACTTATCCACTTCTGTCATCAGTTTCCTTATCTGTAGAACAGAAATAATAAGAATTGTACTTTCTACCTCAAAGCACTGCTATTAAAAAATTATAATCTTAAGATGTGGTACAAATGAGTTCTTATATTGTGGAGGGAAAAGAAAAGAAGGAAATGGGCATTTGTAAAGCAATAGTAACATGTCAGACACTATGTTAATTGCTTTACAAATATTTTCTCATATTTGTAATTTATCAAGGAACAAGCACTTTATTAAGTATCTGTGAAGTGTCAGGAGTTTTTCTAGGTGGTATCACAGATTTTCTTCTATTTATCCTTCTCTCTCTTTTTACCCTATCTCTCCTCAAAAGACTGGTTTGCTTCTGACCATTGCCTCCCTTAATCTGTCCTCCCTTTTTCTCTGCCCCCTTGCCATATCTCCTTCCCCTCTGCTTCCCTATTGAGTAAGATAGAATTCCATACACAACTGGGTATACACACACAAATACAAACACACACCTCCCTCTTTGAATCAATTCTGATGATAGCGAGATACAAGTATTCCCCATTACCCCTCCCTTCCCATCTTCTTCTACATCATAAAACCACTTCCTAGCCTTTCTCTCTTATGTGAGATAATCTGTCCCATTCTTCTTCTCTCTTTCCTTTCTCCAAAAGCATCCCTCTTTCTCACCTCTTCATTTTTTTATATCACCCCAACATAATGAACTCACACCACTGCCTCTGTCTATGTAGACTCTTTCTAACTGCCATAGTAATGATAAAGTTCTCAGGAGTTA
The DNA here is from genome assembly GCF_028583685.1 of Petaurus breviceps papuanus. Classification (NCBI taxonomy): domain Eukaryota; kingdom Metazoa; phylum Chordata; class Mammalia; order Diprotodontia; family Petauridae; genus Petaurus; species Petaurus breviceps. The sequence continues at coordinate 11,148,338 of NW_027185664.1, forward strand.
CAAGTATCATCTTCCCATCTAGGCATGGAAACATTGTAACCTTATTAAGTCCCTTATGGTTTCTCTTTTGAGTTTAACTTTTTCTGCTTCTCTTCAGTATTGTGTTTGAATGTCAGATTTTCTGTTCCACTCTGGTCTTTTCATCAGGAACGCTTAAAAGTCCTCTATGTCATTAAATATCCATTTCCTCCTGAATGATTATGCTAAGTTTTTCTGTATAGATTATTCTTGGTTGTGATCTTAGTGTCTTTGTCTTCCTTAATATTATATTCCAAGCCCTCTCTTCTTTTAGTGTGGAAGTGGCTAAATCTTGTGTGATCCTGATTCTGGCTCCATGGTATCTGAATAGTTTCTGACTGCAATATTTTCTCCATGACCTGAGGGATCTGGAATTTGACTATAATATTCTGGGAGTTTTCATGGATCTCTTTCAGAAGGTGATCTGTAGATTCTTTTAATTTTTATTTTGCCCTCTGGATCAAAGATATCAGTAAAGCTTTCTTTTACAATTTCTTGAAATAAGATGTCTAGGCTTTGTTTTTGATCATGGCTCTCAGGGAGTCCAAAATTTTTTAAATCATCTCTCCTAAATCTATTTTTCAGGTCAGTTGTTTTCATAAGGAAATATTTCATAATTTCTTCTATTTTTTTATCCTTTTGACTTTGTTATGTTTTTTCTTTATATCTTACTAAGTCATTAATCCCCATTTGCCCAATTCTGATTTTTAAGCAATTATTTTCTTCAGTGAGCTTTTGTACCTCTTTTTCCATTTGAACAATTCTACTTTTTAAAGAATTATTTATTTCCCACCTATTTGCAAGTGTTGGCTCAGGGACTCCCTTGTGAGTGGGCAAAGCCAGGGCTCAGGTGAGTGGTAAGATGGTGCTACAGGCTATGTGAATGCAGCTTTCCTGTCCTGGCTTCATGAAGTTAGTCTGTCTTTCAGTACCTAGAAGAATAATAATGGCCTCTGACGTAGTTCAAAGGTAGAACTTTGAACAGGAGTATACCATGCCTTGACCTCAGGCAGTAGAAGGAGTGCTGAATTTGATCTCCTGCTCTATGGCTTATCATTTAGCCCTGGTGCCCTGGGCCAGTGACTTGTCTTAGGGTCACCTATAAGTGGATTGCTTCCCACCTCTTAAATAGATAACCTGAAGTTAAGAACAGTTGTGTGCCCTTGGGAAGATGATAGTCAGTCACTTTGACACCTCTTGAAAGGAATATTCAGTGGGAGCTGACCCCTACTTCCAACTGACCTCATGGCAGAGGCAGAGAGATTAGTGATTGCTTCCATGCTGCTCCACAATATGACCTGCTCTCTGGAGTTCTCTGGAGGTTTTAATGACTCAGGGTCTGAGCAGGTTAAAATCACCTCTCTCCCTCCTCCTGGGGTAGGTGTGGACAGGATGAAGATGGACTACATTACTCCTTCCTGGTAATCTCTGAGGGAGAAGAGGATGTCACTTCAATTTCATGGAAGGAGAGATTCAGCTCTTGGAGAGTGATGACTCCCTAAATGAACAGTCTCTGGGAGACTTATGAAAAGATGTAGGTGGTGAAACTGAGAAGTTGGGGAGCTCTAGTTGTGCTTTGCTTGACTCTCTCCAAGATATAAATGTACTCTGTAGCCTGGGACCCAGGGCTAGACCAGCTAGAATCTATAAACTACCCCAGATAAATACCCCAGCTAGTCATGTACTCACTCCGACCAAATAGCCTCTAGCAGAAATTTTGCACCAGAAAAAAAATCTCTTGAAAATAACTATTATCCCACCATTACAATAGTTTGTGATGATGTCCTTGGTCCAAAGAAGACGGAATTTTCTTCCAAAGATGGATACAGTAATGTAGACTGTTTGGGAACTTTCTCCTTCCTGGAGGAAGATCATGGTCAAAATGATGTCAAACTTTGCACTAAAGAAAGCAATTCCACTTTTTATATCTGGGAAGGATCCTACACTCATAAAGCTGGCTTTCTGCAGGGGGCTCCTAGAGCAGTGTACCTAGTTGTGAGGAGTCTGGATCCATGGGTTCTCCAAACTTGGAACAGTCTCATAGACCAGATGTGGCACTGTCTTCATGCAATGGTGGATACAAATTAGGTGACATAGCTAAGTTTCCAGTTCAGTAGACCAAACCAGTCAGACTAGACAAGGATTCTGAGAAGCAAGGGTACAAGAGACGATTAGGCAAGTCATTTTACTTCTACAAGCCAAAGAAACGAGTAAGATTCAGACTTTTTTTTTTTTTGCAAACTAAGCTGGAACAGAAGAAGCAAATTTATCTTAAGAAGGTCATTGTTCACTTAAAAAACCTCTGGAATCTAACCAAGGTACTTTAGGCAAGTTATATGCCTCGATAGACCAAGTGCTAATGTAGAATATCAAATGCAGAGCCAGCAGTGGCAGTATCTATCAGACCTCACCATGAAAAACTACCGCCAATTCAGATAGAAGCCCCTACTGAAGTATAACCTGACTCAGTGGGGGACAGGAGACTGTGAAGCCATCATTGGTTCCAAGGCCTTGCCAATCAGTTCCAGCACATGTCAGTTGTCTCATCCCCCCGCATGAAAGAGCTCCCCTAAGGCACCCACTCCATCAGTACTCAGAGAAATTTTTGTTCCTTTCTGTTTACTTTGTAGATTTCTGAATAATTTTATTTTAATGAGACTTTTTTAAAAGGACTTTGTCACCTTTTGAAAGTGTCCATTCATAGACTTCATCAATTTTTATAAGGTCTTTCTTGTTTTCTTTAGCCATAGTAAGGTGGTATGTTATTATGTATTTTTAAAATTAATTTTGGATCAAAGGCAGATGTCTCACAAGAGCCTTATTTGGCTGAAACACTCAGCCTTAAGCAAAGTGACTTCCTACCCTATATAATAGAAATTCATTTCTGATGTCTAGAAAAGACCTTCTTAGATCTTTTTAAAGGAGGCAATACCGGTAAACAAGGAAGTGTAGGGGTGGCTAGATCTGGGTTCCGACCTCAGACACTTATCACCCACACACAAAAAAACTAGCTGTATAACCTTGGGCAAGTTACTTAACCCCAATTGCCCTCCAAAAGGCAAACAAACAAACAAAAAAACCAAGGAAGTGTATATTAGCTTTTAGTTACTCTGCAACTATCAGACTGGATTAGTTTTTTTTTTTTTAATTCAGAATACCTATCATTATTTTGTAAGTGAGTAAACCCAGGGTATTTGAATTGGGAAAAGGCAAAAGTTCTATGGAAAGGGTAAATAAAATAGATTTAATGATAGATAAATATTGATAAAATGCACGAGCTTCTTCCCCCTCTTTCTGTACTTCAAGATGCTATGGTCTCAAGGATTTTCATTCCTCATTAAACACTTTCATTTTTCTTGTCAGGATTTGCAGACTTCCTACACTTACATCCTGTGACTAACTTTGGAATAGGGCCTGATCATTATCTTTGGAGCCTGGTTGCATCCCCCTTCTTAAAGAATTTTTTCCTTTTTACCTTATATAGTAGCTAACACCCAAGGCTTCTGCCTGGAGCATTCCCACACCTTCCTTGCTGTATTGTGGAAAGATTGCCTTGAAACCTTGACTGTATAAAACAGAACAGAAATGCAGATTGAAGGAAAATCGTCAGCAGGATTTTATACTTCTCAACTTTAAATAAAAACTGTTGTGTTGTTTACCTTGATTCCCCATCAAATGTTAAAAGCAGACACTAATGTCTTTGTTACTAATTCAGAGATACTTTCAGGGCCTGGTGTGTCTGTCTGTCCTAAAGGAGAACCGGAGGTTCTCTACATCAGAATAGCCCTTCACTGGTGTACATAGACTCACTTGGTTTGAGCTTTCCCTTGTCTATCCACTTATTAAGCATCTACTGTGTAAGACATATAAAGACTAAACAGTTCCTTCTCTGTAAAAATAGATATAAAGGGGCTAGGTAGCACAGTGAATAGAGTCCTATCCTGGAGTCAGGAGAACCTGAGTTCAAATCCGGCTTCAGACACTTGACACAATTACTAGCTGTGTGACTTTGGGCAAGACACTTAACCCCAATTACCCTCCAAAAAGCAAAAAAAAGAAAAGAAATAAAATAAAATTAAAATAGACATAAAGAATTCTCTTCTTCAGTGAATTTTTGTGCCTCATATACCATTTGGCAAATTCTATTTTAAGTTATTTTCTTCATTTTTTTTGTTCCTCCTTTACTAAGTTGTTTATTCTCTTTTCATAATTTTCTTGCATATTCTCATTCCCCCCCCAATTTTCCTCTGCTTCCTCTACTTCTCTTTTTTCTTTCTTTAGATCTTCTAGGAATTCTTTCTAGGATAATGTCAATTTTGAAGTTTTCTTTGAGCCTTTGCTTATAGCTGTTTTCATACTGTTGTTTTTCCTTTGTGTCTTAATTTTCCCTCTCATAGTAGATTTTTATGGTTGTCATCATCATCTTCTTCTTCTCCTTCTCCTCCTTCTTCTTCTTCCTCTTCTTCCTCTTCTCCTTCTTCTCCTTCTTCTTCTTCTTCTTCTTCTTCTTCTTCTTCTTCTTCTTCTTCTTCTTCTTCTCCTTCTCCTTTTCCTCCTTCTCCTCCTCTTTCTGCTTCTCTCATTTTTTCTAACCAGTTTCTTACCTTTGAACTTTATGTTAATTTTGGGCTTTATTACTGGTGTGTGTGTGTGGGGGGGGACTGTCCCAAGTTTTGTGCTTTTTTGTACTGTTATTTTCAGTGCCAGCTCTGGGGCACTGTACAGTTTTGGTGCTTCCAGGATGGTATAATCTGGGGAAAGGTATGGTCACTGTTTTCCCAGTCCATGCTCTGGTCTAGACCCAGGAAGGACGCTTGCTCCCCTGCAGATACAAATGCTAGTGCTCCTCTTGCCTGGAACTGTGACCAGGGGCTCTATTCCCTTGTGGCTGCAATTGCTAATGCTCTTATCTATCCTGGAACTGTAATTCAAAATTGCATATGGGCAATGTGCACAGTTCCAGCGTCAGTGCCGGTTCATGATCCCCTGTAATCTTTGTGACCAGTTGTCTGACTCCCTTACCATCTCTGGGCTGAGAGTTTCAGAAGCTTCTGCTGCCATTTTCTCAGCTGCTTCAAAGTCTACTGCTAAGGCTATTAGCATATGTGCTCCTGGCCAGCTCCCATCCTGGTATCACAGATCTTTCCTTCCGACCTCTGAAGTTGATTTGGGTTGAAAAAATATCTCACTGCAGCCTTTTGTTGACTCTGCCTCTCTAGACATAGATTTTATTTGTTATTTTAAAGTGCTTTGGGGGGGGAATGTTGAGGCAGTTCAGTCATCCTCCCAATCATCTTTTAATTGCTAAATCTGATGGTTTTTTCCCCTCTGTCCTCATCCTTCTTGACTTCTCTGCAACCTTTGAAACTGACAATCTCTTTCTTCTCCTCTATAATCTCTCTTCTGTAGGCTTCCAAGGCTCTTTACTCTTTTTCATTCTCCCTTGCTGGATCTTCATTTAGGACATGCCCACGAACTTTGAGTATCCCCTAAAATTCTATACCGGAGTCTCCCCTCCATCTATACCAGTTTGCTTGGTGATCTCCTTAGTTCCTATGTTTTGATTATTATCTCTATACAGAAAATTTTCATAATATTGGAATCATCTAAATGTAGATGTTTATTTGGAAGCATATCCACCAAATCACTTAATTGTGTAGACCCTTTTAACCAACAACACTCTTCTGTACTATAGAGATCCATACCCGTCTGCAATCTTTCCTGTTGCATGATACTAGAGACAAACTAACCAAATTTATTTCTAAGCTCATTTACTTCAAGGTTCTAAAATGATCCGTCAAATCTCCCCCCCACTCTCCCCATTATCTCTAGGCACATGGCATCTAGCCCTGCCCACTTCTGAGCTCCAATCTCACATTAGTCAGTTCATCAGTGAGTCAACAAACATTTACTAAGCATTTGCTGTATACATAATACATATTCACACATACACAAACACACACACACATTCATTGCGCTAATGCTGGAGATACCAAAAAAGGCAAATACACAGTCTCTCTTCACAATGAGCTCACAACATGCAAATAACTATGTACAGTATGAATATATGAATCACGTACATACATATGACACATATATGGTATCTTGTCCAATTGTATATATAGTCTGCACAACCTGCAAACAACTGTAGACACTAAATATAGTAACATATATACATATAATTGTATATATAAACACATGTAAGTACAGAGAATCCGAAAGGTGAAAATGAGGAAAAATGTGTTCCTGGTATGAGAGAAAATCAGTATAAAGGTATAGTCAGTAGTCACCAGAGGATTTGTAATATCTAATGTTTCCAAAATTCTATTTGAATCTTAACTTTTCATGTTTATCTTCTTGTTGTATCAACTTAAGTTTCAAAGAGGCCCAATAAAGCTCACCATAACTATTATTTTGCTTTCAATTTCTTTCTCTAGTGCAATGTTGTCCTTTAAGTATTTAGATTTTGAGCCATTTTGTGAATATATATTTAGTATTGATCTTATTTCATTATCTATTCTGCATTTAAACACAATGTGATTTCTTTGTTTATATCTTTTCAACCATGTTCATTTTGTTATTTCCTTGGTTGAGACTATGATTGTCATGCCTTCTTTTTTTGGATTCTCATAGAGCATAATGGGTTCTATTCCAGTCCTATACCTCAATTCTGTGTAAATCTTTATATTTTAAGTGTTCAGATATATAATGAATTCTACTCCTCCATTTTATGGTAAGTTCATCCTATTTATATTCATGGCTATGATAGTTCACTGTATTTTTATTTTCATTATATGCTATTATAATGTTTTTCTTTTCCCTGCCCCTAATTTTCTCCTTTTGCAAAGAGAAAGGCAGTAGAAAAAGAAAGATATTGGTGTAGTTATCTATAATTGGTATGGCCTGATACTAAGTCCTTTGCCTTTTGTTTCTTTATGAAATTCAGATCTAAGTTGCCAAGTCTTCCTCTTCCTTCTTTCCTTCCTTCCTTCCTTCCTTCCTTCCTTCCTTCCTTCCTTCCTTCCTTCCTTCCTTCCTTCCTTCCTTCCTTTCTTCCTTCCTTCCTCCCTCCCTCCCTCCCTTCCTTCCTTCCTTCCTTCCTTCCTTCCTTCCTTCCTTCCTTCCTTCCTTCCTTCCTTCCTTCCTTCCTTCCTTTCCTTTCTTTTTTCTGTTTTCTCTTCCTCTTTTCTTTTTCCTAATTTCCTTCCTTTCTTTTCTCCCTTCTTTCATTTTTCTCCCCCTCTTTTCTTTCCTTCCTTCCTTCTTTTTCTCTCTCTCCTTTTTCCTTCCTCTCTCTTTTTCTTCCTCCCTTCCTTTTTTCTTTCTTTCATTTTAATCTTTCATTTACTATCTATACTTCTTAGTTGAAATTTGTTTTTCTTGTGATTATTCTCTCCCCAATTCTAATGTCTCTTAAATCCTTCTCTTCCCTATTCCTCTCCTCACCAATTTCCTGTTGATTTTAATATAATTCTACACTACATTCAGTGTGTGTGTGTGTGTTTGTGTGTGTATGTCTGTGCATTCAATCTTCCTTTTCTTAGTTAAGAGTGAAATTCATGTGATACATTTTTTTTCTAACTCTACCTCCATGGTTCTAGATTCTTCTTGTGGTACACCCTAATTATGAAGAATAGCAAGTTCCCTTGTCTTCCACATTTCTCCTCTTGAGTGTTCTTTCACCCCTTCCCTTTACTTTACTCTTGGAAATAAATAGCAAAAAACTCAACCCATGCCCTTTATTTTGTTTTGTTCCCTCTTTGGCTTTTGAAGACAATGGAGTTTTAAAGGGATAGTGATCTCTTTTGACCCTACTATAGCATCCTAGAATTTGAGAGTTGGAAGAGACCCCAGCAGCCATCTAGTATAAGCTATGCATGAAAGGAAGCCTTACAGTAACACATAGCACAAGGGATCGTCCAGCCTCTGTTTGAATGCCTTCCATGTAGGGGAGACTCAGGATCTATTGAGGTAGTTCATTCCACTTTTAGACTCTAATCATCAGGATATATTTTGGCACAAAGCCTAAGTTGACCTAACCACCCTCTACCCATTGCTCCTGACTCTGCCTTACATGGCCAAACAGAATCAATCTCTCCTCCATATGGCAACCCTTCTATTACTTCTAGATAGTCACCATCTTTCCCCTGAATTTTCTCTCCTCCAGGACAAACATATATAGTTTCTTTAAGCATTCCTCATATCTCATGGATTCTCGACCTGTCCTGCTTGCCCTCTTTTAGGCACATTGCAGCTGATCAATGTAGTTTTTAAACTGTGGTACCCAGTACTGAACACAATACTCTAAATGAGGTTTACTGATGTTAGAATACAGCGGGACCATCTTCCTATAGCTAGAAGGCATTTCCCTCTTAATGCAGCCCAAGATCCTATCAGATGTTTTTGGTTGCCACGGCTCACTGCTGAATCATGTGCATCCCACTGTCCACCAAAACACTCCCTATTTTTCAGAACAATTGTAGTCTCTACATACTTTTCTTATATTATGCCTGTGAAGTTTATGTTTTTTGCATTCAATTATGAAACTTTGTAATTATCCCAACTGCATGTCATCATATCAAATTCATCCCAAGACTGTAGCCTGTCACAATCCTTTTGGATCCTGTCTCTGCAGACCATTGGGTCAACTGTGCCTTCCAGCCTTGTGTCATCTGCAAACTTGATGAGTGTGTTATTTATTCCCTTATTCAAATAACTGACAAAAATTTTAACTAGCATGAGGTCTCTCATGAATCTTGGAGCTGCTCCACAGAACACCCTCTACCATATTGATACAGGACAATTAGTCTTTGAATAGATACCCAACCAATTCTGAATCTCTATGCTTATAATATAATTTAATCCATATCTCTCCATTGTTTCCCCAAGAAGAATATGAGTCACTTTTGTAGTCATTGCTTCTGCTAAAATCTAGATATAACATTCACAGTACCTTCCTCATTTACTAGTTAAGTAATATTGGTGTAAAAGGTAATGTTTATAAACTCTCTAATTAATGATTCATTTTAGAATTTCCACAGGAAGTTGGGTCAAGCTCCTTGGCCTGTAGTTTCCAGACTCTGTCCTCTCCCTGACTTCAACAAATCTTTTTTTTTTTTTTTTTAAGCAATCGGGGTTAAGTAACTTGCTCAAGGTTACACGGCCAGGTGTTTCTGGGTGGGTGCTAAGTGTCTGAGCCCGGGATTCGATCTCCAGGTCGTCCCGACACTGGAGCCGGTGCTCTTACTCGCTGTGCTACCTGGCCGCCCCACAGATCTTTTTTTTAAAGCATGTTTTCCCGTCCCCAATGTCGAGGTTCTTCTCTTCTTTGCCATGATCTTTCAAATTTCACTGACAGTGGATCAGCACTCATACCTGTCAGCTCCTTTAGAACTTGAGATTATAATCCATCCAAGTCACGTGAACTGAATTCACTAAGGGCAGCTACATGTTTTCTCATTCTTATCTTACTTATTTTGAGGATCAGCTTCTTGTTAGTCATTTTTGTTCAGTTATTTCCGTTGTGTTCAGTATCTGTCTGGAGGCAAAACAGAATCAAGGTAAAAATGGCAAAGGTCTCTCAATTATCATCATCCCATCCACCCCAAGCAAAGGTCTTAATCCTTCTTTGACTTTTATTTTTTCCCAACCTAGCAAAAAAAAAAAATTAGTTCACAATCAGTTGATCACCATTTAGCCCCTTTAAATTTCCCAAACTTTTCTCCTTATGCAATCACCTGCTGGAGGGCACCACACCTTCAAGCCTTGTCTTTCGGAGTGGGCCAACCCAGATCATTCTGGTTTCAGCATTGTCTCTTAGCATCATTGCTATTAGGAGTTACTCAAGGGAGATAGATCTGCCTAGAAACTTTCATGTCACCATCTTCACCTGGTCTGTGACTCGAGTTTTCAAAGACCTGATCACCTCGGGACTACAAGGTTCTAGAATATAATATTCTTCCTCCACACTGCCTCTGCTGCTGCTGCTGCTGCTATTCCTCATCTTCCTCCTTTTCCTACTCCTACCAGTACTACTGACAGGAGTACTGACCTTTATGTCGCACCTTAAAGCTTTACAAGAACTTTACATATGTTATCACATAGAACAAAGAGACTAGTTCCCACAGTAGAGAGGTAATGACAAATCTTGAAGCTTGGTATAAACCACTAATAAGACTCTACCCTTTCTGACCTCTATGAGAAATTGCATCTAGGGAACAGTGCTCATTTCCATGGCTAGGTTCTTGTGCTGGTAGCATTTCATAATCTTCCCTCTTTGATTCCTGATTCATCTTATAGACAAAAAAACCTACCCCAATATATGAAGTACTGAACAAATGCCCTGAGTGAATATTAATCTGTTAACTATAGTCATATAGATATTCTACTATAAAGTTTAAAGACTGGCAAGGGACAGTTTAGAGTCAAAACAAGAAATTGATGTTATAAACAAACTTAATGGTATCTTTATTTATTTTCATTTGATGCAATTTGTTCCCCTTATCTCTAGGAATAGAAAATGAAGGTTTCCCTTGCCAAAGTCATGAGGGAAGGCTTTTATAAATATGATGTGAATAATACATGTATAGGGTGAGCCATGGGGTCATCCAGATTCACTGTCCCTTCCATCCTTCTCTACCTTCTCTATTTCCTCATTTAATTATAATCCTCAAAGATCCCAAAGCATAGATTTGGGAGTGGGAAGAACTCATAATACCTTGGCTCCCTACCAAACAATGCTCTCAAGGTTCTAGAATGTTAGTCAGTGAACCAGTGAGCCAAGAAGTAAGTTTAGTAAGTGCATATATTATGTGCTAGGCATGGTACTACCAGCTAGAGATACAAAGAAACAGTTACAGAATACAAACAGTGCCTACCTTCAAGGAGCTTCTCACTTCTAATGAGGGATACAACATGAAAATGACTGTATAATTCAATGTACAATGTCAATGATCTCAGAGAAAAGACACTAGAAGTTGGGGTCAGAGACAAGAGGATGACAGGACCTATTGGAGAACTTAGGATTTCAAATGAGTCTTGAAAGGAGCCAGAGAAGGCAGGAGAAAGAAATGAAGAGAAAGAAAATTCCAAGAATAGGGGACAGCCAGTGAAAATGCATAGTCAGGAGTGTCCTATGTGAGAAAAAGCAAGAAAGCCAATGTCTCTAGATCACAGATTATGTGGGGAGGAAACCTAGTTGGAGATATCTGAAACACAATTGATGATGTGAGACCTGTGGTCAGGAGAGTAGTTAGGACCAGATAAAGAGATCTGAGACTCATCTGCATAAAATTTTAACCTGATGAGAGCACTAAGCAAGATAATATAAAGGAAAAAGCAAAGAGGGCCCAGAACAGACCGTTGAAGGATACCTGGTTAGTAGATGAGACCTGGAAGAAGATCCAGCAAAGAGGAGTGCTCAGAGACATAGGAGGGCAACCAAGAGAAGACAGTGTCATGAAATCCTAGAGAGGAGAGAGTGTCTAGGAGAAGATGGTAAGCAATAGTGTCAACAGCTATAGAGGAGTGAGAAGGATGAACATTGAGAAGAGGCCATTAAAGATGGCAATTATAATACCATTGGCAATTTTAGAGGGATAAGTTTTAATTGAATGATATCAAAAGTCAGACCATAGAGGGCTTAGAAGAAGGAGAAATAATATAACATGAAGGCACAGAATGTAGATAGCTTTCTTAAGGAGGTTAGACAGAAAAGATAGGAAAGATAAAGGATACCAGTCAGTGGTTATGGTTTTACGGAATCCCATAGTCACTTCAGGTGATTTCTGAGTTTCCTTCCAAAGGTAAATCCTAATTAGGAGTCCTCAATTTGTAGGACAAGAGCAAACCTGTAAATATTTAAGTTATATCTGCTTGTTAAGTATTCATCCCTCCAACCTCTTAGCAATGAAAAAGGGAAGAAAAGTTAATGGTTATAATTTAATGCTTTGGAAGTAGAAAGGAACAGAGTTGTAAGGGTCATTAGAGGTCACCTAATCCAACCCATTCCTGCCGAAGAATCCCCTCTATACAATATTCATCAAGTGATCATTCAGATTTTTCTTAAAGACATCCCTTGAGGAAGGCATGTCCCATCTCCTGAAGCTGCCCCATATAATTTTGGATAGTGCTAATTGTTAGGACATCTTTCTCTATACCAAACCTAAGTCTGCTTCTCAGTAATTTCCACCTACTGCTTTTCTTTCTGCCTTATGCAACAAAGTAAAATAAGTCTAATCCTAATGGATTCAGGTATTACAAAAATAAAAAGCAAGGTGGCCTCCCACTCTGTCCATATTCATTCAATAAATATTTATAAAGTGCCTACTATACACAAGGCACTGTGCTCCCACAAAATCCATGAAAGCTATATGAGTATGTGCGAGGAAAAGGAAAAAGAAAGCAAAGAAAGTTGGAAAAACACTCATGTTCTCAAGTTTCTCTTTGTTCACGTAATGGATCTTTCAGAAATTTGAATGATGTCACATGCGTATCTACCATTTAGAAGTCATATCTAAATACTTATCTACTTGCAAGTAACCTTTTACATTTAATTGTAGTATTATTTATATGTTTTTACTCTCCAGGAATTCTGCATAGGTCTTAAAGCAATGGCAAAAAACCTCAAGAGAAAGATGTGTGCTGATGATATATAGTCCCAGGTGCCAGAATTCCAGTGATGTATATTAGAGTCGGAATGGAAGGATGAAGTTGAAGGATGAGTCTGTAACTCTGATAGAATTATAATCTTTGCACAGTGATAACTACACATAACAGGTATATCTGCAGGAGAGTACAGAGTAGAAATAAATCACTCTACCCAAACCTATGTTCATTTTCTAGGACGAAATACAAACAAGTTATAGCAAAAATTATATTAATCATATTGACAGAGATGTGGCCCCAATCCCACCCTCGAAAGCTCAATTTAGTGTGTTAGGACAGGATCTGTGTGGTAGTTGACTCATATGTTAGGATGCAGTAGGCTAAATTCCAGTGGGGCAAGAAGGAATCTTGGTGACAAGTAATTATGCTATGGGACTCTCCTGCATCATGATATTCATAATTAACTGGCATTTAACTTTCAATAATGATTTTATTAAATTTGAGGTGCCAGCCCTTCACTTGTGTCATTTAATTTATTTTTCAATTTTCCTTCCGTACTTAGTGCTTTAAAAGGCCCTTAAAGGCAGATAGCTAAGGGAACAATATCAATACCAAATAATAGGGGGATTTTCTTTTTTCCCCTTCCTTTTCCCCTCTTATTTCTTTCCTTCTTTCCTTTCTTCCTTCCTCATTTCTCTCCCCCATTTAAAATTTGTTTTCACAAATGGCTAGGTGGTGCAATGAATAGGGCACCAGCCCTGGAGTCAGGAGGTCCTGAGTTCAAATCCAGCCTCAGACACTTAACACTTACTAGTCGTGTGACCTTGGGCAAGTCACTTAACCCCAATTGCCCCTCCAAAAAAAGAAGCAAAATAAAATGTTTTCCCATATGCATATCAGATAAGTCTATGACAGTGATCACTAGATATTTTGAAAATGCATGCTCTTTAAATGGAAAAACATTATGTATAGGTATGAAGAGAATGATCTTTTAATTGAGAAAAAGGTACTTTGAATGTGTCTGCTTGGTGGTAGTCAGATACATAAGAATTATTTAGAGTTTTTCTGTTTTCTTAATGGTAAGGTCACAAGAGATCATCTTTTCAGATGAGGTGAGTTGATGCAGATAGATCTTTTTTTTTAATCTTCCTCCCCCTCAGAAGTCCTTCACTCATTCAACCCCCATTTTGGTTCTTTTGCATATACTGAAGAGTTCCAGAGAAAGCACAATTTTTCATCTGATTAAGAGAAATGTTAAACAAGAAATGATTTACGGAACTTTGGGAACTTCAAATTGGGAAGTTCTATTTGGGAATTCATTAAAAACTAGACATGTGAAACCAGCTATATAAACAACTATGCCTAATTCTATGTTTTCACTTTTTACAATGTGCCCACTGGTAAATATTGATGATCATTAGCCATTTTATGGAGCAACTAATAGCTTTTTACAAAAATTAAACCTCTCCCTCCACCTCCTCTATGCTTCCCTTTAGGAAGAAGGGTTTAGTGTTTGTTTGTTTAAAAGTTTTCATCTGTACAATGTGTACCACATTTCCAATTTACTGTATTGTTCAATTCTTTTTTATTAGTAACACATTTGCATATGGTGCAGAACTCTTTCAAGGTAATGGAAGAAAAAAAGTATAATTAGGTCAGAATATACAAAGATTCTGATTTTCTGCTGCTTAAGATCATAGTCTTCCCCCCTCCACCCCAGAGTCAGAAGAGCCCTTAGAAGTAATTTATTCCAGACTTCTACCCAATCAAGAATCACATCTCTTGCTCTATGTTCCTCCCCTCCTCAGGAAGTGCAGTGGTTCCTTCCCTGTCAATCCCAGGATAGAGTACAAATTCTCCTTTGACTTTTAAGGCCCTTCAGGTTTGGTTCCAGGCTATCTTTCCTGGCATGCTATGATCCCCTACCCCTCACACACTACTTTCTCTCCTATAGAATGTCGCATTTCATTTCCTGCCTCAACCTCCTCCTTTTGCACATTCTGTATCAACTCAAGGGCTATCTCCTTCAAGAGGGTTTTATTGTATTCCCCTAGCTGTTAATTCGCCTACACTGTGTGGAAGTGAATCTTGTATTTACTTGTGTGCATGATGTATCCCCCAGGAGAAAGTAAGGTCCCTGAACACAAAGACTGCTTCATTTTGTCCATATATCCCCACATGTTTCTCAGTGTCTGGCATGTAGTAGGACTGAATATATGTTTGTCTAGCTGATAATGAATTGTCCTGGCCAGTACACCTTTATGAACTCCTACGGTCTAAGGCTGCACTGGTTCAATGCCCTCCACACCTTGCAAAAAGTCAAGGAGTTTCTGCTGGAGCACTTTTGGGGGCAGAGAGTTCACCTCTTCATGAAGCTGCCTTCCCCCTTCCTGGACAGGTTTAATTGTCAGAATATTCATCCTTATATTCAGCCAAAACCTGATGACCAGAACTTGCATTAGGATGAATAGGCATCTAACATGAAGGGAGATGAAAGATGATGAATCTGATGAGTGGGGCTGTGAAGAAAACCAGTTGGAATACGTTGGTCTGAAGCAGTTGTGGAGAACCTCTGCACTCAAGGCCACACGTGACCCTTTAAGTCCTTAAGTGCAGCCTTTTGATCAAATCCAAACTTCACGGGATAAATCCCCTTAATAAAAGGATTTGTTCCATAAAACTTGGACTAAGTCAAAAGGTTGCACCCAAGGACCTAGAAGGCCACAAAAGGCCTCAAGGCTGCAGGTTCCCCTCCCCCTGATTCACTGGACAAATGCAAAGATTAAAATTATCAGTATAATTTGGTTACTCTGCTCTAATTCTCTCATGACTAGGCCTTCTACATTTTACCTGTCCTGGGGTTCTCTGGTCTACTGAAAGGGTTGGGGGAGGAGGTGATGCTTTCTCCTATGTCTTCAGCTGAGTTCATTTTTTTTTTTAAAGCAATCTGGGTTAAGTAACTTGCTCAAGGTTACACAGCCAGTTATTTCTAGGTGTGGTGCTGAGTGTCTGAGCCCGGATTTGATCCCCAGGTCATCCTGACACTGGAGCCAGTGTTCTTACTCACTGAGCCACCTGGCTACCCCTCTAGCTGAGTTCACTTTTGAGGGGTCTAGTGCCTCGTACCCTAATTCCACTTAACCACTTTCCATATGCTTAGCTTTTACAAAGGTATATTTCCTTCAAAGATATACAGACTTTTGCTTTACCTAAAATAGCACTATGTAAATTTGACATTATATAAAGAATTTTGAAAGAAATCTCCATTCTTAAAATCATCTATGCTAACTTTACTAGACAAGTACTGTGCTCTTTCTCCACTATTGCCCATTGGCTCAGTGTTCTAAAGCTTCCCTCTTCCCGCAAAAATATCCCAAACCAACCCTAAAACAAACACCCTTCGAAGTGAAATCAGAAGAATGGAGGCATAGAGTGACTGCCATCACCATGTCTGGTGCCTAGAGAGGAGACCTTTGCCTGCTATGTGTCCTGCCTTCCTCTCAGCTCCATCAAGGTTCCACGTGGCTGGCCCTGGTCCTTCATGTTCCTGAACAATGTGCCAGCCCCCTCCCTCCACTGGCACATGATTTCCTTCCTCCTTCTCTCTTTCCCTTCCCCACTTCAGTGGGCAAATTCACATTATGGAAAAATTGCTTTATATAGAGTTCTGTAGCACATTAAATGAGAAGAGAAATGTCTGTAACCAGAAGAAACATACAAACATATTCTCTACCACCTGGGGCATAAACATCCCTATGCCATCTTAGTCTCTGTGAAGGGGTGGAGGTGGGGTTAATCCCACCTTAGGCTGTTTGTTTAGCTCATTTCCCTCATAGCATTAGTCCCTCTAAGTTCAAGTCCATAGCTCACAGTGTGGGAGCCACCAGACTCATGCCCTTCAGTGCTGGGTTGGCTGTAACATTAACCTCAGCTCCTAGACTCAAAGATCCCTACAGCTCTTGCTCTCAGGCCAGATTGGAGACTCCACTCCCTGCAACTAGAATGAATAAGAATGAATGAAAAGGCCTGAGCCAGGCTTGTTTCTTGGGGTCACATGGTCTAAAGGGGGAGAAGGAGGAGGTAACCTTATCACATATTATTAGTGGAGTCACCTTCATGCTTACATCCCTTACCATTCTAAAGACACTGACAGTTCTGATAACAAAACCAATGGACAAAGGCTGTTCCCAGATGTAGAGTCCATTTGAAATGTCCATATGTGCTTCAGGTCTCTAGTCTCCTAAAAGCAGTCACCTAGCATTTTCCACTTTGGTAATGACATCTTAAGTGGTCTAGGCATGTCCCAAAACCCATTACTTCAGAAAAATGAAATTAAACAGCATCTAAGGGAGGACTTCAAAAATCATGGGCTGAATACTACAGGAGGGCCTTACAAAGAATGAGTCAACATGTTGAGAAAATTGTAATATCTCATCCTTTCTTGGACTTCTGTCCCTTAGTGCCTTTTAGAGACCATTGCCATAAAAAAGGAAATGAAATCCTTCCATTTCACATTCCTTCAAGTATTTGCAGGCAATCACCAAGATTTCCCCTAAGGTTCTTCAACTATTTTTCATTTGATATGATTCCTGGTGACTTCAGTACCCTGGGACCTCTGAGTGTGATCCACATTACTGAAATTCAAAGGTAATGTTCAGAACTGAGTAATAACTCACTTTAAGCGAATTAAGGCATGTTAAGGCTTCCAAAATGCTTTCTTTATGGAAATGAAGTAACTTTCCCAGGACTACACAGTTAATTTTATTAGAGCAGCAGTTGGATTTGAACTCAGTTCTTCCTACTCCCATTGCCATTCTTTCTACTATTCTTTCCTATTATGCCTAAGATAAGGGGTGATGTGAGTACCGACTCCGTTACTCCGGGTGCCAGGTTTCTATTGGCAAGCTAAGCTTGCTTTAGTTACCAAAAAGCTATTTGCTAGCCTATGCCTTCACTAACATTTTCAGTAATGAACACCATAGAGTTTTTTGTAACAAAACGCTATAACCATTATGTAGGATAGCTAATTCATTTTGGCAGGTTTTCACAAAACTATCTGAGATTAAAGAAATTTTTTTAAAAAGATATTTTCTAAATTGGGGGTCGGGATATTCCAAGAAGAATAAATAACATGTATCTGAACCAAATGCATATGGGGATGGAGAATGCAAATTTTGAGTGTGTTTTCTTTTATGTGACATTTATCTTGATATTATGCTGCACTATTCATCCTTCCCTTAGGGAATCTGCAACTAGATGATTGAGAAAATGTAAAACCAGCAAGAAAATGAAATAAAGTCGGCCTATTTACTTATTTTATATTAGTGTTGAATAGCAGGTCAGGCAGGCTGAAAACCCGTGCCAGGAAAGGAGGCCTTTTGCTGAGGAAGATGGATCTGTTTAGGAATTGTCAGAGCTGGGAGTGGAGGGGGGAAAGGAGCAGGAAGAGGGGGAGAAGGGAAGAAGGAAGGAATAGGACTGTTCAGTAAGAGTTAACATGTGAGCCAAGGTCAGGGTGAGGACAAGGAACTGCCAGGAAGAAGTCAAGTGTTTAAAGAGGTAACCTTTGCTAATGATAATGAATAGTTACTATTAATAATAATCTTCTATATTATATGTAATTTTACAGATTTCAAAGTACTTTTGAAATATTTTTTAACTTTACCCCCATGATAAATAATCCTGTGATATAAGCAGGTTCCTATCTCCATTTTATAGATAAAAAAAAAAACTATATATAGAAAGGTTAAATTATTTTCTGATTCTTTCAATACACTTAAAAGTGACAGATATCGGCCTAACATGCTAAGACATGCTTAGTCTGTCACTTTTCCTACCATACCCAGTCCTTTGGTGATCAGCCTAACCTAGTTTGGGACTTTATGCTTGGTTTTTAGAGGATCATAGAAGAGATAGATTTAATGGAAAAACACTTTGTAAGACCTAAGGTATTATATAAATGCTGGCTATTATTTTTTTAAAATTAATTTAGGGAATAAAACAAACATTTCCACAACATAGTACAGTAAAGCCAGAAATTATGTTAAAGGTCATCAAATTTAATCCCCTTATTTTACAAAGAAGAAACTTCTGGAAAACTCTAATTGTTAGGAAGATTTTCCTTACAGCAAGTCTAATTTTTTTTCTTGGCATCTTCCTTTTACTCTCTATTCTATCTCCTGTAGCCAAAGAGATCAAGTTAAAATCTCTTTTCTTCCTGACTTGTGTGATATTGAGCAAGTCAAATAGTCTTTCTGGGCCTTGGTTTCCTTTTCTGTAAAATGAAGGGTTTGGATTAGATGACACTCAGCAGCTTTGCTTCACACCTGGGTAAGTCAACCACAGCTTCTCCAGAAGGAGGACCAGAGCCCCTTCCCTTTTTACTGCATGATCTGTAAGACATTATTGACTCTTGTGGTGAATCTGAGGGAGTTTTTCACCAGCTCTGCATCAGTCCCTGAAGTCCTTTAATGATCGGGGTACTGTCAGAATGGGAGAAATGTGGAAACTCGGAGATGAGAGATGGTACCTGTGGCAAACACTCTCACCTTGGATGTCAGGGGAATGAGGATGAGGTTGCCCTGCTATTTCTACCTGATCAATATATCATCAGAGGAATGTCTGGGTCAGGCTGAGGTATTGCCTCTCAGAGATGAGCTCACATGGAAGCTAGGCCAAAGTTTGATTCAGTCTCTTGCAATATTAATGGCAACATATTTCTTGTGATTTGTATCAACTTGATTGGGTTGACTAGAGGATGCATTTCAAATTCCTTAGGCAGACTTTAGAGTACATCCATAATCCCATCCCAACTTCCATTTCTCTTCTACTGTCTCTTCTATGACCCTTCTGACCATAGCACTCTATATGTTGTCTCAGTAACAGGCCATGGGTGCTAAGGATTCCCACCCCTGAATCTCTGATCTCTGTGTTTCTATGCTACCTTGAACATATTTTTCGTTGACTTATTTGTGCATATGCTGTTTCTTTCTAGTAGAATGTAAGTCCCTTAAAGGCAGGGGATAGTTAGTTTTTGTTTTTGAATCTTCAGGGTTTAGCAGAAATGCTTAATAAATGCATGTTAAATTAAATTGAATGGATGTCTGTACCTAGAATACTGGCCCTCCCCTTCTATTCTTCCTCCTTTATAAGGCTTCTCTGCCTGCTCAGACTCACTGATTTCTCTCTCTGCTAAACTTTGTGCCAGTGCAGTTAGGTGGTATAGTGAATAGTATACCAGCCCTGGAGTCAGGAGGACCTGAGTTTAAATCCGGCTTCAGACACTAGATATTTATTAGCTGTGTAACTCTGGGCAAGTAACTCAACCCTGATTGCCTCACCAAATTAAAAAAAAAAACCCTCTGTGTCATCTTTATCACTTATTTGGTACTTCCCACATTCTGTCTTATTTATATCCTTTGTATATATTACTTGTTTATTGTTGTGGCAAGAATACCTATGATTACCATTTAGAATACAAATCAGTAAAAGTCTTTATTCATTAGTACACGTCATGGTAGGGAAGAGTATCAGCTGATGCATGGAGAAATGTACCTCCTTGAAGATTCTTTCATTTTACAAAAGACACATAGTTACGCTGGTTCATATTTAGTCAGTCATTGGTGTGCGGGGGTGCTTGTTATGCATTTAAGATAGGGGAGATAGAGATTTTTGAATTTTCTTGATTGTTGTGGGACTAGGGATCTGAGATAGGATGGGTGCTTGTCTTTTGGTAGACCCTTTATAAGGACTGGGGTAAAAGAAGACAAAACAGAGGGATTCAATATTGTTGCCCATTGTCCTTAAAATGGAGGTTTATTCTAAAATGACTTCATTCAAGTTAAAAAGTTCTAATATAGTGTTATCCCCTTGCTCTTCTGTCTCAGCATTATGAACACTCGTCTTCAAATATGGGTTCAATTATTGCCTTAGGTAATTCTCTGGACCTCAGTTTCCTCATCTGTAAAATGGGTAAATTAGACTAGATGGCTTCTGCCAGATCTATGACTTTATAATCTTAACTCACTCGATATTTGTTTCAGTTTTCTCACCTGTAAAATGAATGAGTTAGATTAGATAATCTCTGAGGTATTCTCTAGATCTAACTTGATCACTGTATCTTTGGGAAGGAAATTCCAGTGTAGCAGCCTGGAGCAGGAAGGACAAGTTTGGAGGGTTTTCTAGTGAAGAGGACATCATTTTATAATGAATAAGAGATAATCTAAAGATGGAATTGGGAGGCAACTGAAGGAATGTGGGAAATGGGTGAAAGAGATAAGTCAAAGATGGCACCAATGTTTTAACCCTGATTGTCTGGGAGGAGTATTGATAGGTTAGAAGTTATTAGGATGAATAGCATGATTTAGTAGGGAGAAGAAGATTTCAGTTTTGGGTCTGCCAACTATGAGATGCTAATGGAACAATTAAATGGGTATGTCCAGCAAGCATTGGGAAATGTTGGAATGGAGATTATGGAATAGATTGGCAGCTCTGTATTCTTCTACCTACCCACTGACAGTCCCACAGTGTGGTACAGGGCCCTGTGTGTGGTACCTTAGGTGTTCAATAAATATTAGTTGATTGATTAATTGCACGCCAATGCTGAGCTATAAAAGGATATGTATGACCCAAATAAACAATCTTCAAATGGAAATCCCATCTTTCTACAGAAAATAATTGATGACATTCACTGAGGGCATGGAATGTGTTACCAATGTTATGGTAGCATATATAAGTTAAACAAATCTTTCTTTCATCTGAAGCTTCAATTCACATTCCTCACATTAAACAAGTGAGCCTCTTCCACACTCCCTCCTCTTCTCCTTTAGCTTTCTTTCTCCTTCCTTCTGCCCACAATGACCAAAAGAGCCAGACTTAGCTAGGTCACCACTTTTATAGGAGATACTGAAAGTGTGCATGTGTGCATGCATGCATGTATACATACATACATATACATATATACACATATACATGTGTTTTTGTATATAAAGTAATCCATGAAACAAAGAAAAAAATTTAATGGTCCTCAGTCTTGTGTGATTCCCTTATGCTTCTGCAGTGATGGTGATAGAATGGCAGGAAAAGAAACAGAAAGCACAGCGAATCATACAGTTTTTAGATCGTCAACAACTACATTTTGATTGCTGTCACTCTAAATATGAGATTTTAGTTTAACGGCCAATGAGTAGCCATATTGCTTAGAAGCTGAATCACATCAATCATGACATTCTTAATATAAATGAAATAAGAAGGAAGAAGGAAGTCACAGGTAAATGGAAGGATGGTTCTCAGATTCTTCTTGGAGGACTTTTGAGTCACATGGCCACGAAGATGGAGGACTAACATTTTCTTCAGTACCTAATAATTGTCAAACTCCCTGAAAGAGGAATTATGCGCCAGAGTTAGAGCAATTATAACTTTTTTCCACAGGGCATGTCCAACAAGGTAATAAATAGCCTTATGATTAAACAGTGGAGAGTAGCCAACATCCTGTACTAACCTCTGTACTTCAACAGGGAGCACAAACCAACTTAGCACATTTGTGTTTGAGACTCACTTTGGAATTTCCCTACTGCTATAGTTTCTGCTGGCACACACCACTGTTGCCCTTCCCCATTATCCTTTGGAAACAGGTGAGATATCTCAATTTTCAGCTGTGTGTGTGTGGGGGGTGGAGCAAGGCTAGAAGGGGAACTGTCTGTCCTTCTGCCTGGGATGATCCCCTAGGTTAGGGAACACCAAGGAATCAGGGGACTTTTCTGGGAACTCCAACCTCACTCTCCGCTTGTCATGTAGACTCCCACTGAGTCTAGACAGAGGTCTAAAAAATGAAGTTCACTAGGGCAGAGGGAGGGAGAACATGGATGCACTTGGCCTGAAGGAAGGCGGACAGAAACTCAGGAGAAACCATATCTTCAGACACTTGAAACAGACACCAAGGCTAAGGAAAATTAAATTCTTCATCACAGGAGCCACCTGACTCAGTGCTGGAGTTCCAGACCCAAGAAAAACCCACCAACAAAATATGGGGAGGGAGGTGTCAAAAAGTCAGTGAAAAAAGGGCTAAAACCACTAAAAATGTCAAGAGGAAGAAAATTCAATGGAAATCCTAGAATACAAGCAGATAAAACAACAGAGAAGATACGAAATTAGAAGGGAAATTTAATACCAAAACATTTAAAAGATTATAAACCTCTCTAAAGAAATAATATAACATAAAATACGTAGAACATCTGATGAAAAACAAAACTTTGTGGGTTCCCAAAAGAGTATGGACCTTCAGCAAGATTTTTCAGAATAACTCAGACTGAAATTACATAATTTATGACCTGCAAAGCAGAAATAATTAACAGAATAAAAAACCCTTAAATCCATGATGGAAAGTTTCTCCAAAGAAGTGAAAGAGGATAATATATTGGGAACACAATTGTACTGAAGTGAAGGAAAATATGGAAAGAGAGGGGAAAAAAAGTAATAATGATAAAAGAAGACGTGACTTCTATACAAGCAAAACCCAGGAACTACTTGGAAAGGCAAAGAAAGGAGTCAGTTGAATGGGTTTTGCTGTATGCCCAGAAGAAACATTATTTTCTGTAATGTTTGGCCATGATATGTTACAGTATTAATGAGAAGGATTTGCAAAAAGACCAACATTAAAATAATTATAGCTTATGCACAAACATTAGTTGCTTAGAATGAAGTGGTAAATAACTTCTATGAGGAACTAGATAAAATTCTTAAAATCTAATTAACACATCCTCCATCACTTGATGATTTCAATGCAAAGGTGAAGAAAGATGAAAATGGGAAGAAATACATGTGTTAGAAAAAAAGAAATGAGAAAGGCCAAAAACTTGTAGATTTTTTAAAATCGTCATTATTGAATGTGATGTGTACAAATAGCATCAGAAAAAATGAAGTCTATTTTATTTTACTAGATAGGAAAAGATTTGCTGTTGATATGGATGTTTGAGTCAATTCTTTGTCTGGTCATCTACTTGCAGAGCTAAGACCAGAATTTGTAGGGACAATGAAATGAAGGAGTAATAAAGAGAAAGATCTGGAGTGCTGCACAAAGTGAATGAACTATTAATTATTTTTAAAAAAAGTAATTAAAAATAAAATAATGTGAACTAGATAACAGATCTAATATCAATATTGATTGTAATAATTTCATCCAGAAGTTTGACAAGTGTAAAAATAATTTCCACAAAATAGACCAAAACAGTCCAGAAAAATACCAGATTGAAAGAGATTTTTTTTTTTTTTTTAGCAAACGGGGTTAAGTAACTTGATCAAGGTTACACGGCCAGGTATTTCTGGGTGGATACTAAGTGTTGGAGCCTGGATTCGATCCCCGGGTCGTCCCGACACTGGAGCCGGTGCTCTTACTCGCTGTGCTACCTGGCCGCACCGTTGAAAGAGATTTCTAACACAACTTGCCAGACTAGCAGGCTACCAAACAAAATGTGAGACTAGACTAGGAATTCTCTGGAAAATCTCAGGAAGAAAGATGATTGCCAATTATGAAAAGTATGAAAATGTGGCAAGATATCTATCTCAATAAAGTATCCTAAAGATATTCAAGTATTAAAAAATGGAAGAAGTACAAATTGAAGAAAAATGGAAAATATTTGCAATAAATATCTTAAGAAATAATTTTTCTCCATTAAGAATAAAGGAAATAGGGGTGGCCAGGTGACACAGTGAATAGAGCACTGGTCCTGGAGTCAGAAGGACCTGAGTTCAAATCTGACCTCGGACACTCGACACACTTACTAACTGTGTGACCTTGGGCAAGTCACTTATCCCCAATTGCCCTCCCTTCCCCCGACAAAAAAAAAAGAATAAAGGAAATATTGCACCTAGACCCTAACATCTGAGATGCTTATAGAGGAAGTAGAAAATGGAACTAACAGAACAATTTGGGGGGAATTAAATTGGGTCAAATGTATACAGAGGAGATCTAGTGTGAAGGTCATAAAATTTGGTATTATAATACAAATGTGCAAAGTATCTAAAAAGAGGGGAAACTGTCACAGGCAAAAGTCTTGGATTCTGTTACTGAAATAAAACAAAACAAAACAAACAAAGCAAAAAGAAACAACAAGCAAACCTTGAGAGCATTAACAGCTACTGATCTAATGAGATCAGAGGACTGTTTGAATAGTTGAATATCATTCTTGTAGTCATTCAATCTTTCTGTAAAGTATGAGAACTAGGATTGATGATGACTAAGCCCACTCAACACATCCAAACAGAACTCCACCCCCACCCCCTCAAAAAAAAGACCTATCCCTGTAATGACAAGCAAAGAAATACTTAACACCTTGTTTCAGCTATTTAATTATTTAGCATCTTGTTTCAGTTCAAGTTTCTTTTGAGTCTTGCCCTTGATCATATCAAAGTTTTGTTAAGAAACAGGACTTGTGAAGCCCACAGTGGGAGGGACTTGCCAAAGACAGGAACAGGGAGGAGCTAATGACCACATATAAGGAGAAGCCCAAGCTGGGAGAGAGCAGAATTGAGGAGGAAACACTTTTGGTGGCAGCACTCTATCTCTTCTGTCTGTGTTGATTTTTGCTTGTAATACTTTGTACAGAAACCCTGGGACCTTACTGGAAGCCCTGAAAGAGGACTTTCTTGTTTTCTGTTTACAGATGTCCTGGAGGAGGGTTTCAGAGATCCTGGGATTATACTGAGGATTTGTGTTGAGTTCTCAAACCTTGTTTGTGGGTCTGTGTTGAGTTCTCAGACCTTGTTGGTGGGTCTATGTTGATTTCACAGGCAGAAGGTGAATTGATGATGGTGCTGGCAATATGAATGAATGTTATTGTGGCACTGTTAAGCTTTGTTTTCAAAGAAAATGTGAAAGTCTTGAGGTTAAC
This sequence comes from Petaurus breviceps papuanus, assembly GCF_028583685.1. Lineage (NCBI taxonomy): Eukaryota > Metazoa > Chordata > Mammalia > Diprotodontia > Petauridae > Petaurus > Petaurus breviceps. The sequence continues at coordinate 11,173,849 of NW_027185664.1, forward strand.
TGGACACTGTGAACTTCAATATGGAACTGGATGAGGAACTGGACAAAGAGCTGGATGAGGAGCTGTCTACCTGTGAATCCAGGTGACAGTTGGGTAGATTCAGGCAGGATCAGGAGCCATGGAAGAGGAACCATAGAATTTGGGAGCCAACCTCAAGTCAAGATGAAAAGACCTCTCCTTGGGTACTTAATGCAGACCAGAAGATCATGATTTACTGTGGCCTAGGGGTAGGAAAACTTTGTACTCTGTACCTTGTACCTCTTAGGGATGATTGAATTAAGGATGATTGGAAACTAATCTCCAATCAAGAAGAAAGAAGACTTTTTGACTGAGAGATTAAGACAATGTGACCTAGGGGTGGAGAACTTTGACCTCTGTATTTTGTGTCCCTTAAGGAGGCTTGCTCCTTCAGGATGATTGAGTTAAGGACTTATTGAATGATATCTTTTGTTTAAAACTATGTGGCCACTTTAGTGATAAATTGTTGTGTTATAACATTGTGAATGCTGAACTTTGGTTTCTTTTTTTTTTCTTTTTTTTTTTTTAAAGCAATCGGGGTTAAGTAACTTGCTCAAGGTTACACGGCCAGTTATTTCTGGGTGTGGTGCTGAGTATCTGAACCCAGACTTGATCCCCAGGTCATCCCAACACTGGAGCCGGTACTCTTACTTGCTGAGCCACTCGGCTGCCCCTAAGCAATTGGCCAGGTGTTTCTGGGTGGGTGCTAAGTGTCTGAGCCCAGGATTCGATCTCCAGGTCATCCTAACACTGGAGCTGGTACTCTTACTCGCTGAGCCACCTGGCCGCCCATGTACTTTGGTTTCCGTGAATGTTTTGCTTTGAATTACTTCTGAATAAATAGAGAGTTCACTATACGATGTGATCAGTACCTTAGAGTTATCCACAGCAGCAGTGCTCTGGAAAGCTGCTCTTGCTTGGCTTTACAATCCCTCTTCTGAACTGTCCTGTTTCTGTCAAGTGCAACACCACCCTTTTAATTGCTCAGGTTCACAACTTTGGTGTTATCTTTGATTCCTCAATCCTTCTCACTCTAGTGAGAAGTCTAGTCAGTTACCAAATCATGTTCCTTTTTCCTACACCATCTTTTACATCCAATCTACCGGTAATTACTACACACATAGCCTTATCACCTCTTATTTATATGATAATAGTAGTCTCTTCATTGATCTACCAACTTTAAATCACTCCCTCTTCCAACCCATTCTCCACACAGCTGCCTATTATTTTCCTTAAGAACAAGTCTGACCAGGTCACTTTGCTACTTAATAAACTTTAATGGCTCCCTATTGCCTCTTAGATAAAATATAAAGTCCTCTGTTTGGTACTTCAAATCCTTCATAGTCTGTCTCCTTCTAACCTTTCCAGATTTATTATACATTATTTCACTTTAGATACTTTATAATTTGGCCAGATTGGCCTTCTTGATCTTCATCACATGATACTCTGTCTTCTATTTATGTGCTTTTTCATGGCCTATCACTTATCTCTGGAACGCACTCCCCCTTCTCCTCTATTTCTTTGAATCCCTTGTTTCTTTCCAAATCCATTTTGTTTTCTTCTTTTGCCCAATATAATTCATAGCATTTCTGTAACATCATAGAAGAGGAGAAATAATTATAATCCCACTTTTGCCTCTTATTACCCTTGTGAGGTTAAACAATTCTTTTGTATAACTCAATTTTATAACTATTAACAAAATTGAATTTTATAAACAGCTTGAAGTATCTATCTTTACACTACTTTGCTGTTTTTTTCCCCATTAGGTCATTATTCAACTCTTCAAAATTTTTTTTTTATTCTTTGATCTTAATTTCATCTGGAAATACCAAACTGCATTCTGAACCCACACTTCCATTTTGAGACTTGAATGTCAACAGATATTTTCTTTGGATTCAGAATGACTCTGCACTTAAGAGTTTTTACAAGATATGGTATTCTGTTGAGAACATAGATATGTGGAGTTAACCTCATCTCAAATATGGAATTGATATATTAACTACTAGAACGGGGGAGGGAGGGTAGAGGCAGAACTGCAGCCTCAAGGCTTCATATCATCCTCTAGGTCCTTAAGTGCAGCCCTTTGACTGAATCCAAACTTTACAGAACAAATCTCCTTCATAAAAGGATTTGTTGGGGACGCCAGGTAGCACAGTGAGTAAGAGCACCGGCTCCAGTGTCCAGATGACCTGGGGATAGAATCCTGGGCTCAGATACTCAGCACCACACCAGAAATAACTGGCTGTGTAACCTTGAGCAAGTTACTTAACCCCAATTGCTTAAAAAAATAATAATAAAAGGATTTGTTCTGTAAAACTTGGACTTAGTAAAAAGGCTTTACTCAAGGACTTAGAAGGCCACCTGTGGCCTTGAGGCTGCAGATTCCCCACCCCTGTTCTAGAATATCAATATTGGCTTTATATCTATTAAACAGAAAAGAAAAATAGAATAGAAAATATTTTTAAAGTTCCTTGTCATGGTACTGGGACTTCTGACAAGTGAGTATTTTCTCTGTCTCTTGATTTCCTCATCCTCATTTAGACCTCTAGGTCAAGGCCTCTTAACCAAAGATTCATGAACTAGTTTTTTTTATTAATTTGATGGATGTTTCAATATTATTGGTTCCCTTTCTAATCCTATGTTTTTTATGAATTTAAAGATTTTGTTCTGAGAAGGGGTTGGGGGCCATGACTGCCAAAGGGGCTCATGGAACAGAACAGAGAAAACCTGTTCTACGTAATTTCCAAATGTCAGTTTAGCTGCGATATATATTTGTATATGATTAGAAGTTTATAAGTCAATTATAGAGAAATGGATTTAATATCCAAACAGTCGAATAATTCCACTGAGAATGGACCCAAGATGGTGAAGTACAGGACATAGGTAAAGGACATAGCTAAACTTTCACACCACTCCCTTCCAGAAAACTTTAAAACAATGACTCAAACCAAATTTTGTATTGGCAGTCAACAAAAAGTCAGGTGGAACCATTTTTCCAGCCTAAGACATCTTAAGAGATCTTCAGGACAGGTTTGTGACACTGGAATGGGAGTTGACTTGGAATGGGTCAGTAGCACCCCAGGTAGGCCTTGGAAGTGCTAATGACAACAGCAGCAACAGCAACTTCAGGAGCTCTCAGCCCAAGAACAGTAAGGTAATTAGACAACTGGTAAGAGAGAGACTGCAGGGGATGCTTTGTTGGCACTGACTGTAGCTTGCACCAGTTGCAACTATATTCCCATATGCAGTTCTGGGTTGTAATTCCAAGGCCAAGAGGAATGCTTGTGGTCAGTCATAAGGGAGCAGAGCCCATGGTCACAGTCCCAGGGCCCAGATTAACTGTAGTGCTTACAGCTAAAGGAGAACAGAAGACCTGGTCTTCTAAGGACCAAGAAGCATGCTAGCAGTTGTGGTTGCAGGGAACCAGGGGCTCTTCCTGAGAAAAGACCAGGAAAGCAGTGACCCCACCTCTCCCCAGATCAGATCACCTTGGAAGCATCAAAAACTAGCAGACCTGAAGAACTAGTTCTAAAAATAGCAGTGTAGAAAGCCTAAAGGTTGGGACATTCTCCCTTTTCCCCATGCTGGGAATAGAGGTCAACTTTAGCATAAAGGTTAAAATCAAGAAATCATCTGGAAAAATGAGTAAACAAAAAAACTGGACCATAAAAAGCTACTATGGTGGCAAAGAAGACAGAGACATAGGCTCAGAAGAAGACAACAATAGAAAAGCAGACACTAGCAAAGCCACAAAAAATGCAAACTGAAAGCCATTCTAACAAAGATTCCTGGAAGAAAGAGATGAGTGGTACAGGAAAATTTGAGAAAATAAATGAGAATGATGCAAGAAAACTATGAAAAGAAAATTAATAATTTGGTAAAGGAGGAACAAAAAAATTGCTGAAGAAAGTATTATCTTAAAACTCAGAACTGATCTAATTGTACAAGAGGCAAAAAAGAAAAATCACTGAAAAAAGAACTCCTTACAAGGTAGAATAGGTCAACTGCAGAAGGAGGTACAAAAAATCCATCAAAGAAAACTGCTTAAAGAGTAGAATTGGCCAAATTGAAAAAAAAAAAAGAAGTACGATAGCTCACTAAAGAAAATAATCCATTAAAAATTAGAACTGGGAAGTGTAAGCTAATGACTCCAGGAGACATCAAGAAACAATCAAATCAAATCAAAAGAATTTTTAAAAATAGGAGAAAATGGGAAACATCTCATCAGAAAAATAACTGATCTAGAAAATAGATTGAGGAAAAATAACTCCAGAATTATTGAACTATCTAAAAGTCATGATTAAAAAAAGAGTCTAGATATATTTCAAGAAATTATTTAGGAGAATTGCCTTGACATCTTATATTCAGAAGGCAAAATAGAAATTGAAAGAATCCACTGGTCACCTCCTGAAAGATATGCCAAAATGAAAATCCTAAGGAATATTATAGCCAATTTCTAGAGCTTCCAGTTCAAGGAGAGAATTTTGTAAGCTGTCAGAAAGGAACCATTTAGTTATCATGGAGCCACGGTCACGATCACACAAGATTTAGCTGCTACCATGTTAAAGAAGTGGAGGGCTTGAAACATGATGTTTCAGAAGACAAAGAATTACAACCAAGAATAACCTGTCCAAGAAAACTGAGTATGAATCCTTCAGGGGAAAAATGGGTTTTTAAATGAAATAGACTTCCAAGCATTCCTGATGAAAAAAACAAGTGCTGAATAGAAAATTCAACATTCATACATAAGACTTCAGAGAAACATAAAAGGGTAAACATGAAAGAGTAATCATAAGGGATTTACTAAAGTTAAATTGTTTATATTCCTATATGGAAAGATGATACATGCAACTCCCAAGAAATTCATCAATATTAGGGTAAACAGAAGGAAACTAAATAGACAAAAGGTATGAGTATGATTTGATTACGTTGGAATGATCTCCAAATAAAACCCAACCCAACAACAACAAGAAAAACAAAACAAAATAAAAAAAAAAACAATGAAAGAATGGGAAAGAAGGATGCACTGGGAGAAAGGGAAAGGAAGAAGTGAGAAGTTACATGAGGGAAACATTCTCACTTAAAAGAGGTATAAAATGAATAGCTTTTATAGTGCAGGAGAAAACGGGAAGTGGGGTGGCAGCCAATGCTTGAGCTTCTCATTGGAATTGGTTCAAAGAGGGAAGAATACAAACACACACACATATGCATTTCAAACACATACTCTCAACTGGGTATAGAAATCTACTTTACACAGTGGGGAAATAGGAGGGAAAGGGGGATAAGAGATATGGGGGCAGGGAATGGTCACAAACAGAATAGACTTAAGGAGGGATGGGATAAAAAGAAAGATAAACAGAAGAAAATAGGATGGAGGGAAACACACAGTATTCATAATTTTGAATGTGAATAGGTTGAACTCACCCATAAATTGGAAGCCAATAGCAAAATGGATTAGAAATCAGAATCTAACAATATATTGTTTACAGGAGACACACTTGAAACACACACACACACACACACACAAAGAGTTAAAATAAAATAAAATAGTTAAAAAAATCATCTATCATGCTTCAAAGTAAAAAAAAAAGTCAGGGGTACCAAGTATGATCTCAGACAAAGCAAAAGAAAAAAATAGATTTAGTTAATAGAGATAATCAGGAAACTACATTTTGCATAGACAATGAAGTAACATCAAAAAAAAAAAATTTCCAGCAAGTTTCTCTGATAAAGCTCTCGTTTCTCACATATATAGATGTCATAGTAGAAAATTTCAGAGTCTAGATTCTAAACAGTATCAATTTATTAACAATGGTAGCAATTACCAGTCAATGTGTCAATGCCTTGTTAAGAATCAAAGTCTTCCAATGAAGGTTACAGATCATTTTTATAATCATACAAGAGGAATATTAAAGTTACAAAATCTTGAGTAACATGTTTTATTTGATTACTGATTGTCTAAGATTTAGCTAAGATTGAACTGAGAGGAATCTGGGTGATTTGGAATATTGAGCTGCCGAATGTATTAGACTGTTTTGGGTGTGTAACGATCATTAAAATGTTAACACTCCTTTCTCTTTGGTTATAGCATTACAAAAGTTATGATAAGTGGGATAATTGGCATCGTGGAATTGTATTGCTAGCTGAAAGAAGAGGAACTAGCAGAAATGTGGAATTTAGACTTATGGAATAAGAAGCTTAAACTCACACAAAATAAGGATCTGGGTATAACAGTTCAGCTTTGCAGGAGCTCAGCTTTGCAAGAAATTAGGGAATTTAATCTTTCACTATTGTAATTATAAATCTCATAGTCAAAAAGCTTTCTTAACTACACCTTAGAAGCTAAAGTATATTAATAGGATTATGATTATTCACTTAATTAGGAATTTTTTCTTTTAATTTCCCCCTTTGAGCCTTGAGGAAACTAGTTTCTCATGGATCACTAATCAAACCATTAAGTTCCTTCAATCTGCCCCAAGTCTTTATAACCACTTGTCTCCAAAGGTCTGTTTGAGTCTGCGTGACTAAGAGAAAGCTTTTCAATTTTTGTTAACAGGTCTTTGGATACTTGTATTAATGCAGATTTCCTACCTGTTTGTAGACTTGAGGACCAATGCTATAATACAAAGTTTCAGGTCCTAAGTTTGAGATTGGTCTCCATTTACATTTTCAAGCATTCTTCCTATCAAGATTTTCTTACTTAGGTCCATCCCAGCCTGACAACATTTTTCCAGGTGACATGCCAAACAACATTTCATACTAATTTCATTGATCATACAACCTTTATTATTTATGCACAAAAGTAAGTGCTTTCTCCTAAATGCTGTTCAAAAAAGACTTTGCAGCTACTGTATGTCATGGTCCTACAATGATCACCAAAGGAAATGTTTTTACCAATTAGGCATCTCAGAGTGAATTGAAGTTTGCTGTAGCTGGTAGATTGAAGGTAGGGCTTCAGGAGGCAAATCCTCCAATGGACAGGATGAAGATGTTTCCCTGTTGGAGTCAGAGACTGAAGAACTCTTAGATGACTGCAAGTCTCTTAAGATGTCTTTGAATAGGGATGTACTCATGTATCTTCTAGCGGAGTGGGGAAACAAATAATTAAATCAAATCACCTTATCACAATTAAATTGTCATTATGGAATGATGAAATTTATAATCCTAAAAGTTATAAATATAAAATTAACTATAAACTTAAAGTATTAGACATGGGGATTTGGGCATGACAATTCTGAGAAAATCATGTCCATTATATATATAGGTTTAGCATGATGAAGTAGCATAATTCTCTTAGAAATCATTTAGCAGAAAATGCATTACAAAATTTAACATAGTAATTCATACAAATCCAGGTTCTCAGGACACGAAACCATCACCCCCCACTCAGACAAACTGCTGTCTTTCCCTCTTTGTGTTAACAGAAGTAAGACTAAGACTAGGTGGATAAATTTCAGGGACAACGTAAATTGTAATTTTACTTTTCCTCTTGCTGAGATTAACAAAACAGAGTCATTTATCTGTGTCAGTCTACCTGCTCACCTGCAGTCTAGAAATTTTTCCTTTATAACCCTTACTTATAAGCATAGGACTGCTTTTAGCCATAATGATACAAAAATTGCTGAATTACCATGGTGTTTGGTGATTCCAGGCCTATTCTTTATCCTGGCTTAGATTTTTCTTCTCTTCTCCTTGGGTGGCATGGAACATGTAGAATTGCCTACCCAGTTCCACCAGTTTCAGTCTTTTCTCATTCTATAGGTTTAACAGATAAACCTTCCATCAGCAATTTTAGGAGCCTGGTGGCACACACATCAGAAAAGATCATCAGATATTCCAAACACTTTAGCTGAATCTGTTCACGGACAGATTTCTCTCATCTTCATTCCTGAATTTTGGAATAGAGAGATTACTTCCTAAAATCTATTAGGAACATTTCTACAGGAATTGAATTACTTTCCAGGCTACAACTAAAGATATCTTTGAAATATCCAGTGTTATCTTCTCCTTTCATATGGAAGTTAACTCATTAGCAGAAATGATTTCCCAATATTGATTGGTACTAGACCTTCTTGCTGCTGTATGAGGAGGGATTTGTACTGTTATAGGCAATTTAACTAATTCTGCTGTTCCTACTTTAATAGATTAGGCAAAATTATTATGAATAGCCATAGTATTCATAAATATCTGTAATGACTGTAGAGATTGTCACTTGTGTGACAGCAACTGGCCCTGGCTTGTGGGGAAGTAGGGACTTGATTTTCTGAAGGAGGCATTTTCAGCATTTTGATTAAATGGGCTCTTATACTCCTAACCTGGATTTGTATGAATTGCTTTGTTAACCCTCCTTGTAATGCATTTTCCACTGAAAGGATTCTAAGAAAATCTTGCTCCTTCATGGTGCTGAACCTACACACACTCACACACACACAGAGGCATGCACATGCACACACATACACACACTCGATTTTCCCAGAATTGCCATGCTAAAACCCCTATGTCTAATATTTTATGTTTATAGTTAGCTTTATAGTTCTAAGTTTTAGGATTCTAAGACTTGTCATTCTATAGTCAGCATTTAATTGTGATAAGGGGATTTAATAATTAGAATTTCCCAACCCCCTAGAAAATATACTGTTTGAAGACATTTCAAGAGACTTTCAGTCAGCCAAGAACTCTTTAGTCTCTGCCCCAAAAGGGGAATATCTTCATCGTGCCCACTGGAGGATTTGCCTCCTGCACCCCCTATCTTTAAGCTACCAGCTACCGAAACCTCAATTCATTCTGAGATGCCCAATTTGTAAAGGCATTTCCTTTGGTTAGCATTTGGGGGCAATTATGTGTAACAGCTGCAAATTCTTTTTTTTTAGAACAATTAGAAGAAAGCACTTACTTTCATGTGTAAACAATGAAGATTGTATGATCAATGTAATTAGTAGGAAATGTTATTTGGCATGTCCCCTGGAGAAATGTCAGGCTGAGATGGCCCTAAGTAGGCAAGTTAGGATGGGAAGAATGCTTAATTTTATAAATGGAGACCAGTCTCCAAACTTAGCAGTTAAATGTGACACCTCCATTTCTTCCTACATGCAGGAAGTACAGGACCGACTGCAAGAACTTCATGAGGCAGGAGCAGCAATACAGATTAAACCTTTGGACTTTTCACTGCATTATTTTCATCCTGGAGACGAAACTACATCAAGAGCTTCCAGTGTACCAGGGGAACTTAACCATCCTGGGATGGACCATTCCAAGGGATGTTGACCATTCCGAGTGTGATTAAGGTGATAGAAAAAGACTCATGGATACACTGTATACACATTAAGCCTCCCTGACACTCAAAGACACGTCAGTCTATTTTAATTTACTTTACAAAAACAGGTTTATGCTTGTGATCATAATGTTTGCTTTAATTTCTCTTGTAGTGCTGCTGATATCTTGCTCATCTACCCCCTAAGAAGTTGTGTTACTCTTCTGATGAGGGAAGTAGAAGTCATATCCCCATAGGAGAATAGGCCATGTAGTCTTTACCATTATAATGCATAGGATAGGATAAGACACGACCAGAACCCTGACCTGCCTTATCCTAATATCCTAACACTCTATTATTCCCACCCATTGTCTTTTCCAGTCTCATGTACCAACCACAACTTAACCAGGGGACAGGTCGGGGCACTGTAGGAGGGCCACACATTTTGATCACTAGCTCTACATTTAAGACTAGTCGCATGATCTCCATTCAAATCGAACCCCCAAAACAAAAAGATAATGGTAGCTATACACCACAATTGAGAAATGTAATCCTTATCTGCAAAACTGAGACTTTTCCCCAGTAAAGCCTAACAGTACCACAAGCACTATAATGTGGGGAGGTATTGTTTGGTGGCTAAACTCCACTGATGAGACAGGAACATTTAATTGGAATCACTATACAAGTAGTTTATCAGAGGATGGGAAAACAAGATTAACTTTCCCTCCAGCATTAGCATCCAGATTGAAACCACTGCCACCCCTCTAGCATCAAGTGCAGAGATTCTTCACCTTTCTGGGATTGCCTGGTCAAAATTCAGAAGCTGGATGCCCTTCATCATAGTTATTTTAGAACTAATAATACTGTGCATTGTACTAAAATTCAAACCTCCCTTCTGCTGTTTAGTGGTCATCTTAGCAACGCCACTGATAGTTATGGCCTGTCCTGTTCAGTATTTTCTCACTAGTTGATTCTAATACCATCATTAATTCTCATGGCATGGTGGGATAAGTTTTGTATGATCCTGAAACCATAAAGTCTCATGCGTGTTGGGTGTGACAGCACATCCATCAGAGCAACTGTGATCCACAGAAGGTCATTTTTTTTGACTGTATGAAACTATATGAGAAATTGAGCAAGGAGAAAATGGCACAAACATATTCACTTTTGTAGGACATTTTGCACCCTTTTTTTTTTTTTTTTTTTTTTTGCTAACCGTAAGGTTAATGCTGACAACTAGAGTCTAACTAACTGGACAGCACCAGTACCAATGATAGTCTGGTCTCCTAAGAGCACTCAAATTCAAGCTCGCAAAGTTTCTACTATAACATAGGAAGTAGAGTCAAGTTTATAAAAATAAGAACCATTCACCAAATGATAAATGGTTAAAAGACATAAGTAGGCAGATTTCAGAAGAAGAAATCAGAACGATCTATAGTCATATAAAAATGCTCCAAATCACTATTGATTAGAGAAAGGCAAATTAAAATAAATCTGAGGTATCACCTCACACCTATCAGAAATGACAAATGCTGGAGGGAATGAGGGAAAGTAGGTACACTAATAAACTGCTGGTGGAATTGTGCACTAGTCTGACCATTCTGGGGAAAACTTTGGAACTATACCCTAAGGGCTATAAAACTGTATATACCCTTTGACATAGCAATGCCACTACTAGGTCTATATGTCAAAGAGATCACAGAAAAAAGAAAAAGATCTTTACGAACAAAAATATTTGCAGTAGTTCTTTTTGTGGAGGCAAAGAATTAGAAATTGAGGGGATGACCATCAATTTAGTAGCGGCTAAATAAATTTTGGCATATGATTGTTATGGAATACTATTGCTCTATAAGAAATGAAGAGGGGGTTTCAGATGAATAAGAACATGGTAAGACCTTTATGAACTTGTACAAAGTGATGTGAGAAGAATTGGGAGATCATTGTGTACTGTAACAGCAATATTATAACGATGATCAACTATGAAAGACTTGGCTACTCAGATCAATTCAAAGATACAGGACAGTTCCAAAGGACTCATGATGAAAAAATGCTATCCACCTCCAGAGAGAGAAGTAAAGAACTCTGAGTGCAAATTGAAGTATAATTTTCTCACTTTTTTCTTTTTTTGTGATATGACAGATACAGAAAAATGTTTTACATGATTTTACAAGTACAACTGACAATTTTGCTTATCTTCTGAGTAGGTAAGAGAGGGTTGGGAGAATTTGGAACTGAAAATTTAAGAAGAAAAGAATGCAAATAAATAATAAAATTTTAAAAAGAAGAAAAAAGAATTATGCCACACATGCTGGTCAATTTCACAAACAATTATTGCAGTCATATAAACAAATCAAGCCAATCATTTCTTCAAACAGATTCACTGCTTGGTGCAAAATATTTCTCATTTATGTGGAGAACCACACCCATTTCCCCATAAATTAACATGAGAGACAACAGAGCATAGTGGTTAGAGTTTTGAATTTGAAGTTAGTAAAACTTCTGTCCAAATCCTACCTCCAACACTTATTAGCTATGTGACCATGGACATGTCATTTCATGTCTCTGAGGTTGTTTCCTCACTGTTAAAATAGGGATACTAATAGATGCAATACCTACTTTGCAGTATAATGTTAAAGCTCAACTGAGATAACATATTTTAAATGCTTTGTAAACTTTGAAATTCTGTATAAATTTTAGCTATTGATTTGCTATAAGGCAATTCACTTAACTCCTCAGATCTTGGGCAACTCAGCATTCTTAACAGCTCTATTAGGCAGCTTTTCTCATACATTTGTGTGTTATATATCCTTTTATTAGTCTGGGGAAACAGCATAATGTTTTTAAATGAATAAAACATAAGATTACAAAGGAAATGAAATTTTTTGTATAATAGCTATCAATATATACACATATATGTATAGATACATATAATGAACATATATGTACACATATAAGTATGCACATACATATGCACACATAATATACCTATATGCATATGCACATATACATATATAGACATATAATACACTATACATGCGTGTGTGTCTGTGTGTAGTTCATGAACTCCAGGTTACAAAACCTTTATCTAAGACCCTAAGTTCAGCACCTTGCCTGCATGGGTAAAGGGATTTTTTCACCTGGGAGTTCTTTTTCTCACCGAAATCACAACTTCAGCTCTTGTCTATATCACTTTGGTAGTCCAAATAGATGTTGGCAGTCTATATAGGGAGACAGCATGGTGTAATGGGAAAAGCACGAGCTTTGGAATCAGGACCTGAGTTTGAATGCCATCTCTGCTACTTATCAGCCATGCAACCTCAGGCAACCCCCTCTCCCCTCTCTAGGACTTTTTTTTTCCTTTTCTTTTTTTTGTGAGGCAATTGAGGTTAAGTGATTTCCCCAGGTTCACACAGCTGGTAAGTGTCAAGTGTCTGAGGTTACATTTGAACTCAGGTCCTCCTGATTCCAGGGTCAGTACTCTATTTGCTGTGCCATCTAGCTGCTCCCAGGACTCTCTTTAATCATCTCTAAATGAAGGGCGGTTGGCCTAGATAACTATTCTAGGTACCTTCCAGCTCTACATCTCTGATCATATGAAGTGATCTCTTGGTTGGTCTGCCAGAGGAAAGTAAGTCTGCAGGCATCTTTCTAGTATGAATTAAATCCAGACAGACACCCAACTGAAGAATAAATGCTAAAGTGTATGTTTCAATTGCTTAACATGAAAATATTACTGAGTCTAGACTATGACCAGCATGGAAAGGCTGATTATTTCAATTTGCCTTATAATGCAAACAAGGTCAATTTGATACAATGGACAGAATGGGTACTTAAAAAAAAAATAAGATCAAAGCTTGTTTCAGTTATTCATGATGCTGGACACATCTTGAAACCTCTGCTAATTCCCCAGTTCCATATCCTGAATGTGGCCAGCAGAGAATTTGGACTTTCACTATTACTAATTGTAATCACTGCCCATGAGGGTGATAATCACTTTTTTTTTCATGTATACTTGAGGGATGTAAAGTGTTGAAACGGCAAGAACATGTATAACTTAATTTCTAAGGTAATTAATGAGACTGCATTTTAATGAGCCTTTTTACAAAGTGTTGTGAACCCAGCTGTTTCAGCAAACTGCTATTCTAGCTCAGCTTGGCAAGAAAAGAAAAACAAAACAAAATAGCACCTCACGTAGCAGGAATATGGAAAATTAATATCAAAGGGCAGGAGAAACAGCCTCAGTAAATCTCCATAAAATCCTTTTCACCTAGCCCAAAATTTTCATTCATTGTGGGGCCTTAGGTGACTCTAAAGTCAAAAAAGATCATTCTTGGGGCAGCCAGGTGGCTCAGTGAGTAAGAGCACTGGTTCTGATGACCTGGGGATTGAATCCTGGGCTCAGACACTTAGCACCCACCCAGAAACACCTGGCTGTGTAACCTTGAGCAAGTTACTTAACCCCGATTGCTTTAAAAAAAAAAAGATCATTCTTTGCCAGTTCTAAGAGTGAGGGGACACTGACACTTAGGGCTTCTGCTTGCATGGTAGCCTTCATAGCATTTCCAGGCCTCTGCTAGGTTTTTTTTCTTATGCAGTCACTGAAAAACAGGTCTTAGTAGAATCAATGCCATCTTAAGTAAATCACAGCCAAGAATTATTGGCCAGATTTATCTTCCTCATCAAATGATCTGAGAATCTTAATGGGTTTTAATATCCCACTTTCAATCCTAATGCATAGCATTACCTGTTTCAGTGGGAGGTATGGGAGAACATGCTGCTTCTCTTTGAAATATGATCAGTGTCTCTGGGAGCTCTACTTATTAATTGCTTTTGAGAGAGGATGTAGAATAATGAAGATGTGATTGACTACATTATTCTTTTTGTGGACAGCCCCTTGTGACTTTGGTTTCCTGTTTTTCTTCTTTTGTGATGCTTTAAAATTCAATGGGAATGATTTTTTTTCTTTTTAAAAGGTTATAGTCATGTGAAACCAAAGCAACTGGCCCCTTTTGTCTAATAACTTGTCTTTTTAGTGAAGAAATCAGTCAAACCATGGAGTTGACATTGCATGGGTAAAAAAAAAGAAAGAAAGAAAAAGACCTTGGTTACTGAACTGAATCTTTTGCAAGATGGAAAATAAAGGAAAATATCTGCAGGGTATCACATATTTGAAGATGAGTCAATGATGGGACTTTTGAACATTCAATCATAGACAGCAAAGAGCTATACTACCATAGTGCAAATCAACAAGACTTCAAATTTCCTTTAATGCAATTACTACAAGAAAGGTATACAGAGTTATTACAACAATAAATTTCATCCTATATAACACGGTCAATTAAAAATGTTTGGGTTTGTTTTTCTCATTCTGTGATAAGACTTATGTTACAATAGGCAAGTTCTGGCTGATTCCACTAAGAAGGGAAGCCTTCACCCCAGATCCCATACCTGCCATCTGAGGGGCAGCCCACCTACATAAGCTTGGAGAGGTTTGATATGAGGGTGGATACAGGAGGATGACTTTTTTAAGTCCCCACAAGTCCTGAAGTCTCTAGGGGGTCTGAAATCTGCATTTGTGGAGTGAGTTCCCAAATTTATAATATGATAGCTTTTTGAAGTATTGAAACATATGATTATAGGGCAGATAAGAGGCATAGAATGTTGGTCTTGGAGTCAGGTTCAAATCCTGCTGCCAGCACCTAATAGCTATGTGACCCTGAGCAAGTTACTTAACTTCTCTCAGCCTTAGTTTCTTCAGTCATAAAATGGGAAGAATAATAGAGTCTATCTCATGAGGATCAAATGAGGTAATGCAAGTAAAGCACTTTGCAATAATATGTTACATAAATAATGTTACCTAACTTTATAGTTGTCATATGATTAATTCAGATAAAAAACTCAATGGCAGCAATAACATGAGGAATTTTGAGGACTGGATAGAAGACACTGCTTTTCCTTGTTTATGCTTTTCAAGTACAGGCTGCTTTTCTTTCAAGAAAACCAAATGGGTGCCTTCTGGCATAGATGTGTAGGTATCTTTTTGGAGGAAGTAGGGAATCTTACTTGAAGAGAGCCATTCCTTAGAAACTTTCTTGAACTTTTTCAACAAGTTCATTAGAAATTGTGTCAGAAGCATTTAACAAGTTACTTCAGAGGAAAAACAAAATAACCTGCCCATGGGAAATGAACACAGTGCCTCAACGGGAGATATGGACTGGTATGGCTAGATGTCTGGTGAGATAGCATAGGTATGAGTCGTTATCAGAGAGGAAAAAGAATCACAGATGGCATTTATAAGACACTCCATAGTTTATATATGCGATCTCATTTGACTCTTGCATCAACCCTGTGTGCTTTATTTCTATTTTGGGCCCACTTGCTCTCCTCTTGCTGCTGCCCACACCTGTACTAGATACTCTGACTTATCCTTGGTCTGGGGCCCTAACCCAAGGATCTCTGATCTTCCTAGAATGCTACCCTGGAGTAAAACTGAATTGGACAGAATGGAAGGGACACAAAAATATACACACAATATGTGAGGCTATTGAGACTTCTCAAAGGTCATCCAAATAGTAGATCCAAATAGCTCCTTAGAATCTAGATCCAACAGATTGTATTCTTCTGTAAGGTGACTGAATGATCATGAAATTCTGCAAAAAGAATTCTTTGAGTGACCGGACTTCACCTAAAAAATAAAAAATATTCCTTGCTGAAATTACCTTAGAGAATATCTAGTCTAGGGATTTTTCATCTGGAGTCTACAACTGTGTGTTAATATGTCTTTTAAAAATTGTATTTCAGTATAAGTGCCTTTCTTTGTTTTACTATGTATTTACAACTATTATTCTTAGAAATCCATAGTCTTTGCTAAACTGCCAAAGGAATCTATGATGCAAAAAAAGACTAAGAACCCCCGATCCAGTCCACTCCCTCATTTTACAGAGAAGGAAACTGAGACCTAGAGAAAACTGACTTGTTCAAAGTTACATAGAAAACTAGAGGCAAGACCTGAATTAGAACAAAGGCTTTCCAAATCCTGGTCCAGGACTTCCCTCACTTTCATGATTCCCCTGTGCTGTGATAAGTTGTCATCATATAACCAGGATTAAAGGCATCCCTGATACTGAATTTCATAGGCTAATTTATAATTGCTTCAAACAGAGTAGTAGCTAGTGGGAAGATAACCTAGGTGTGCCTTTTTAGTGACTCCTGCTATGCCTGTATACTGATATTTTCTTTGGTTTCTCATGAACCTGGACCAGAGGAGGTAGGGTTCAAGTTGATAGGAAAGCAGACATTATCCAAAATAACATTTGTTAGCAGGGTATCTCTGGAGTACTCCAGAAGGGCAAGATGAATCAGTGATACAGCTGCCAATCAAAGGATTCTGAGCTGAGGGAGTCCACAGGAGATTAGGAAACTAAAATGCAAAAAGTGCCTAGAAGTTCATGCTTTGTGATGCAATCTGATTTCATAATGCTAAAGTCCTGTTATTTTGGTGGTTTTATTAGCTATCCCCAGTGAAGAGTGACTTTTCTATGTGGTAAGACACAGGGCTTGACACACATCCTTTTGACTAAATCACCCTTACTAAACAGTGAACTTACAACGACATGGCTTATGCCAAATATACTTGAGTTTCCTAATGTAGTTCTTGGGTCATCCCCTAACTATGCCAAATTCAAGGGCTGCTATGTACCAGAACATACCCCAAAGCACCTCTCTCTACCTCTGTAATAGTAATGTAATTTTGAATTTGAAGATCCCTTTGTGTTGGTAAAAGTAGCAGATACTTAGTAACTGATGAAGACTCCTGTCTCCTGTTACTGATGTAACAGGAAGGGGTTGGCTGAAACAGGCTGTGTGTATATAAGGAAAAGCCCCAGAGAGGCACAGTCAGAATTTCCTTCAGACTGAGATCTTGTGGCAGAGCAGCTACAGAAGAATGGAGAATTGAGTCATGAGAACTTATGGTGGTGGAGCTTCTTCTGAACAGGAGCCCAGGAGCACAGAGCCCAGAGCCAGGAGGCAGGAGGCCAGAGAGCAAGGAGCTGGAGCCAGGAACCAGGAGCCCGGAACCTGGGATCCGGAGCCAGAAGCCAGGAGCCCAGGAGCCAGGAGCCCTGGTGACTGAAGCATGACCTGCTGAGACTTTTTTTTGTAGCTTGGTTGAGCCTTGAATTCCCTGGAGCAGAAATGGTGAAGGATCTGACATGGACCAGATCCTGTGAACTTCAGTGTGGAGCAGGACCTGCCCAGAGAGCTGGACAAGGAACTGGGAGCTGTCTGCCATTGAATCCAGGTAGAATCTGGGACCATGGAAGGGGATCCAGGGAATCTGATAACAGGCCCCAAGTCAAGATGAAAAGACCTCTCCTTGGGTACTGAGTAATTATGGAATTATAGTTTACTAGTGACCTAAGGGGTAGAGGGTTTTGTGTATGATACTTAGTAAGACTTTACTGAATAAGTGACTGATTGAGTTAATCAATTATAACCTTTAAGGCTATGAGTCATCATAACTAGTCAAGTGACCAACAGAAGACATTCATAATGTTCTAGGCTAATATTAAATCAGTTCTTTTAATCATTTATGTGTGGTGTGGATTTGAAATCTATGGTCCCATATAGACATCGGACAGCATTAAGAAATTAATTTTAAGTTCTGTTATATCTCTCTTCAAAACCCATTTCATAACTGCAGAGAAAAACTTTACAGGGACTCTATAGAGGGTGGAGCACAGTGGTTCCAAGATTCTCTTTAGTTGGCATGGAAATGAAAGCAGGGATCAGAACAAAAATTAGTTGAAAAAATAGAGGCTATAGTCTGCATAAATTACCACTTATGTGCTAGACACTAGGACAAAAAATGAAACTGTCCCTTCCCTCAAGCAGCTTATATTCTTTAAAGAAGAAAACATGTGCATATATGAATATGAAATATGCATATACATATTTGAAATATATGCATATACAAAATATACAGAAAATAAACACAAAGCAATTTTGAGGAGAAAGTATGAAGAGCTGGGGGAAAGGAAAATCAGGAAAGGCCTCATGTAAGAGGTAGTTATGGAATCAGCTATATGGATAGAGTTCTATGACTAGAATCAGGAAGACCCAAGTTCAAATTCAGTCTCAGATACTTACTATCGGTATGACCCTGGGCAAGTCACTTACCCTAGTTTATCTCAGTTCCCTCACCTGTAAAATGACCTAGAAAATGAAAAATCAAATCTCTAGTATCTTCACTGAGAAAATACAAAATGCGATCACAAAGAATTGGACATGAATGAAATGACTGAACAGCAATAAAGAGGTAGTTACAACTCAACTGAGTTGTAAAGGAGACCATAGAGTTCATGGAGAAGAAGGAGTAGTAAGTACATTTCAAGCTTGGTGGGGGGTAGTCTATTTAAAAACATAGAAATGGGAAATTGAGGATTAAATGTGCAGAGGTTTGTTGGACCCATTTTGAACTAACTTGTGAGAGCCGATTGCTAAATTTTCAGGGTGAACATTTATACCTTGGTAATTAGCAAACTCTACAAATAAGGGCTCGATTTATTTCATTAATCACCTAGAACTCAGAAGGTGACACAGAAAATGTTAATCATACAAGTTAAACTTAAAATTGTATCCTGTGTACATTTGTTCCTGTTAAACCTTTCCCAGTGTAGTATTGCATATGATACAAGAAAGTCAGTTTCATTAGATTGTAGGGTGTGTGATAATTCTGGAAAGGGAGGTTGGAGCCTGGATCTGAAAGGCTTTAAGTGTCAAACTGAATAGTTGGTACATGATATCAGTAACAAAGCCACGGATTTTCGTATTACATTCTGGCCAGCACAAAATCTTACTATCATCTGACATGGACTTTTTGAATCTGAATCCTATTTCAATAGCATTTGCTTCACTAACAATAAAGGTAACATACACTGAAGACGACTGTCTGTAGATTGAGGGGACTAGACTAGTGCCTGAGAGGGCAGCTCTGAGGGATTCTTTGTCTCTTCTTAAAGGATGATATGGAGTGGTTTTAGTTCAGAACTACTAGAGTTTTGGGAGGACTTTGCAGGGAAGCTATGCTTGTGCTTATTCAAGCCAATAATAATCAAAATAATTGTTTACTTCACTGCAAGATCCTGGGTTCAAAACCCCTTTATTATGCAATAGCATTAGCTAGCATTTATATAGAGTTTTGAGGTTTGCAAGGTGGTAATTTAAATAATTGGCAAATCATTTGATATTCACAACAACCCTGGGAGCTAAAGGCTATTATTATCCCCATTTTAAAGATGAGGAAACTGAGGCTGTTAGAGGGTTAAGTGGCTTACACAGGGTCATGCAGCTAGGGACTACCTAAGGCAGGATATGAACTCAGATCTTTTTGACTCCTATCCAGCACTCTATCCATTGTGTTATTTAGGGTGAGCCACCTCTTTTCTCTTGGATTGAGTTTCCTCATCTGTTAAGTGAGGGCTAGACTTGATTGCCTTTGAAGCCCTTCCCATCTCTAAATCTATAAAACTATTGTACTAAGATTACCAACCAATCAGTCAATAAGTATTTATTAAACATTTACTTTGCTCCATATACTGGGAAGACAAAGGAAATGCAATTTGCCCACAGCCACCCTGTCACATAGGTGCTATAAATATGATTAGTCCCATTTCACAGATAAGGAAATTGAGCTTTGCCTAAGATAAGTGGCTTGGCCAGGATCACAGAGCTTTTCACTCCAGGTCTTCTTATTTCAACACCAGTCCTGTTATCACTATACCATTCAGTCTTGGCTTAATGTTAGTCCTCTCATATTTTTTTTTTTGTTCTACTTAATAAAAACATGTTAAGACAATGAATAATAAGTGTATTTGTAGTGATTTCTCTGTTTTCCCAACACAGAAGTTGTGTGGGTGGTCAGCACTCAGTAGTGATCACAACATGTAAAATGCTCAGCATCCTCTTTGTGAGAAAATCCCTAAACAATCTATTCCTTTCTTATTCCTAAGGGATTTGTTTCAAAATGTGCCTGGTAATTAAAGGAATAAAATAAAAAGAATACTTTTTTAAAGTCAAGGAAGTCTAGAGAGTTTTTTTATTGGAAATCTGGAGAAGCAAGGAGTTTAGATTGTGGAAAGCAGACTATGAAGGCAGCATGGAGTATGTAACGTAAAAAAAATGGACCGGAAGTGAGGAGAGGTTTGGTTTGAATCCTATGTTTGGCATTTCCTAGCTGTGTGGTGCGGCAAAGAGTTCTGATTTAAGATGTGGGTTCAAATTCTTCCTTAGTCACTCTATCTAAGCTGACACTTGGTGAGTCATTTAACCTCATACATATTCAGTTTTCTAATCTTGTAAAATATTATTTGTTATGTTAATGTTATAAAAGTCAACTGAGATAATAATGTGTCTCCAACACTTTTCAAACCTTAAAGCTCTATATAAATCTTATGGTTTTATAAATCTCTGATCTTCAGATTACAGATTTATGAGGATCAATTTAGACCATGTGTGTGAAGTCATATAAAGATATAAGATACTATCTTATATCTTTATATGACTTTACCTTAGTAAAAGGGACTGTACCTTAGAAGTTACTTCCTTTAATTTCCCTTCCCCCTCAACAACAAACAAACAAATCTGACAGCATACTACACAAAGACCAGGAATTCAAACAAAATCACGGGGAGAAGCAACATAGTATATCAAAAACAATAATGGACATAAAATCAGAAGGTAGCAGTTGGAATCCCAGTTCTGCCACTAATCATAGAACTGAGAAGGGAAAATTGAAGATAAAACTCACTTGGGAAATCTAAAAATATTCTCTTGACACAAAAAGTCATTTCTTCTGAAACCTGTACTGGTCTCCTCACTATTATACCACAGTGCCCTCATATCCCAGCGTGATAAACCTAATGAACTGTTTATCAAATGGTCTTCTATGAAGCTGGGAGGGGGAGGCTCCTAGCAGCATGGACACTAGATTTGAGAGAGGAGTAAAAGCTAGAGAATGGTGTAGAAAGTCAGAGTGCTGGGAAGCAGGGATCAGACTATATTTGGAATATCATCTTTAGTTCTGGGTACCACATAAAAAGGAACACATTGTAGGGGCGGCCAGGTAGCACAGTGAGTAAGAGTGCCGGCCCCAGAGTTGGGAGACCTGGGGTTGATTCTGGCCTCAGATACCTCAGATACTCAACACCCATACAAAAATAACTGGCCGTGTAACCTTGAGCAAGTTACTTAACCCTGATTGCTTTAAAAAAAAAAAAAAGGAACACATTGCTTAATAAATATCGAGAGGAAAGTAACCAGAGTTGTTGAATGAACTGAGGATGTTTAGCCTACAGAAGAGAAGACATAATAGCTGTCTTTAAGTATTTTTAAAGTAGTCATTTGGTGAACAGATTAGAATGGTTTTGTTTGGGCCCAAAGGTTACCCCCCAAGAGAAATGGGTTAAAGTTGTAAAGAAACAAATCGAAGTTTGATGGAAGGCAGGCCTTCTTCACAGTCAGGACTATTGAAAACCAAAATGAACTTCTCAGGAGGCAGTGAGGCAGCCTCCCTAGAGGTTTTCTAACAGAGCCTGAATGGCAGCTTGCCATATTGTATGGGTGGTCCTCTTTGAGGTCTGGCTTAGCCAAGAGTCCCTTTCTTTTTTTTTTTTGTTTCTTTCTTGCTTTTTTGGAGGGGGGAGGGCAGGGAAATTGGAGTTAAGTGACTTGCTCAAAGTCACATGGCTAGTAAGTGTTAAGTGTCTGAGGCCAGATTTGAACTCAGGTCCTCCTGACTCCAGGGCCAGTTCTCTATTCACTGCGCCACCTAACTGACCCCAAGGGTCCCTTTCAATTCTAAAATCCTTTGATTCTGTGGGTACTGGATTCATAACACTTTTGTATCATTTTTGGTATAGCTGTTTAATAACCATTGGTGTAACTGTTGAGCACTGTGATTATCTCAGCAAATAAGAGGTGACCCAGTGGATAGAGAGCTTGCGCTGGAGTCCAAAAGACCTGAGTTCCAATCTGGTCTTCCTAGTTATATGACCCTGGGTAAATCTCTGTCTGCCTCTGTTTTCTCATGATACCTCCTCCTTCTCAGGGTTGTCCTGAGTATAAGATGAGGTAACATTTGTAAAGTGCTTTGTAAACCTTAAAGAGCTACACAAGTTCTAGCTATAGTAATAATAATAATAATAAACAACAACAACACTTGTTGCTGTTGTTGCAGATGCCTCATTCCCAGGAGCACAAGGGTGACCTTTGATATATATCTTTAGCTAACCCAGAGAACTGAGTAACTGTGTCATCAACCTTTGGAGCTGGAAGGGGCCTGAGAGGTCACCTTGTCAATCCCTTTATTTGACAGATAAGGAAGCTAAGGGACAGAGAAGAGCTGGTGACCTTGCTAGGAAACCCCTCAGGTTCTTGTCTGCTGATCTTTCACTCTCCCGTGCTGTGGAGTTCAGGTGTTAACTGAGTACTCTCAGACACACTGAGTATAGGGTAATCAGATAGCTCTAACAAGACATTGCCTATGACTGGGAAACCCTTTAAACAAAGGCATAATTTAAAAAAAATAATAGCAACCAGCTGCAAACTGGCAGTGTCTGCCATAGCACAAGGTTCAAGGTCCACACACAAGCAGGGGACTGGACATGGATGTGACTTGTGTTGGGGGGGGGGGTGCTGACAGCCCAGATAAGGATAATGGGAAAATTACAAAGTAAAAGAAGCACTCAGTAGATGATGGATGATTTTCACCAAAGGGATGTTGCTACCAGTCTATTTCAATTTTCTTTTGTCATGTCCCCGTAGCCCAAATCCCTGGCTTCTCGGAATGGCTTCATTAAACCAGTGGAGTCCGAAGAGGGTTTTGAAGGAATGGAGACAGTTCTCTCATGGCAGATGGGTAGGGGGGCAGCGACCTGGTGAAAGGGTTATGACTGAGATCATCAATCAATCCAGAAACCATAACTAAGTGCTAGTTTTGCCGACGATCTGCGCTAGACCCAGAAGGGAATGTGGAGGGGTTTAAACCATAGTTTGTGAACTATTTTCCTCAAAGAATGACCATCTAGTCATTAAGAGAAGACACATATAAAGAGAGAATCATATTAATCAGCTAAGAATACATATTAAGGGAGGTGTGCTAGAGGAGTTGAGAGGAGGGAGCAACCTTTGTGTACTGAAGGGTTCCTGGAAGACATAAAACAACATGGGAGATTTAAGGATAGTGAATGAACAAAGACTTACCAATGGTAAGTCCACTTCTGGGGATAACTACTCCCTCTTCTCTCCTAGAAACTGCCTGGAGTTTGAGAAGAGCTGGAAGTGCCATGACCTCGGTAACATCATTTCTATTTTACTGGCAGAGAAAATGAAGTCCAGGATGCTATGGCCAGTATATATATAATGTGGGAGACAGGCTACATGTACCATCATAATTCAGAGACAAGAAAGAACATTGTGGGCTGAGAAGGAAAAGGGTAGCTTTATAGAGGGATTGGGGACAAAATGGATTTTGAAAAAAAAAATAGGATTTCGGTCAGAGCGAAAAAGGAAAAAAGACTAAAAGGAAGTGTTAAAACCAGAGTAAAAAATTGTGGTTCTCTCTATCAAGACATGTCACTTTGTCATAGAACAAGATCATAGATTTGGAGTTGGAAGGGCCTCTAGGTGTTATTTGGTCCAGCCACACAGCTAGGTTGCTCAGGGAATAGAGTATGGGGTCTGGAGTTAGAAAGACTCATCTCTCTGAGTTCAAATCCAGTTACTGAATCCAGTTGGCCTCAGTTTCCTCATCTGTAAAATGAGCTGGAGAAGGAAATGGACAACTACTCTAGTATCTCTGCTAAAAAAACACCCAAATGGAGTCCTGAAGAGTTGGATACAACTGAACCAGCTGAACAATAAGTCCAACCATGTCATTTGAAAGAGAAGAAAACTTTGCCTAGCTTAAAGTCACAGAGGCAGTAAGCAGCAGAACCAGAATTTGAACTGAATCTCTAAATCCTTTGTTATTTCCACTATACCATGGGGGAAATTTACAGTTTGTCACTGTAAAATGTATGTAATGCATTTAAGAGAGCCATGATTGCAGCTAAGCAGGTATGTCATAGAGGTTATTTCTTTCCAGGTATGGGTTAGATTAGATGGCTACTGAGGTCCTTTGAAAATTGCTTTTTATGATTTTAGGTATGATTAGGTATCAGAAAATCGTGGAATTCTCAAAATTGAAAGTGTCTTAGATATCATCTAGCCCAAACTTCTGGGAGTAAGGTAGTTCAATGATTTGTCAAAGATCAAAAAGCAAATTGACAAATTTAACAAAACAAATTAACAAAGCAAATTGACAGAGTTGAGAATAGAACCCAAGTTTTCAGATGCCTAGTCCAATGCTTCTTCCACCCCACTGCAATGCCTCTTGGTCAAAAGCTTGAATGAAATTAAATCATATAATGATATGATATAATTATCCCTCACATGCCTGGCATATCGTAAGTGCTTAATAAATATTTATTGATTGATTTTTTTGATTGATTGCTCCAAGTAAGGGGTGGGGAAACTGTGGCCTCAAGGCCACATATGGCCCTCTAGATCCTCAAGTACAGCCCTTTCACTGGATCTAAACGTCACAGAACAAAATAGTTTGGATTCAGTCAAAGGGCCACACTTGAAGCCCTACAGGGCCACCTGTGGCCTCAAGGCCACAGGTTCCCCACTCTGGTTTAAGTAATTCTTAATGATATAAGTCTTATTTGGGAATGTGGTGACCCAGTGCCCTGGGGCAGCCTTAAATACTTTCCAATAAAACACAGAGCCCATTTTTTATAGCAAAGATAATATACTAAGTCAATAGCTGTTGTTGCTTGGCTGATACCATATACATTACAAGTCTCACTATTGCATTTAGGTTTTTAAAATCTTTTTGGGTCCTTCAACTATCCAAACTCAGCTTGCAAGCTGCCATTTCCCCCACTGAATGAATCTCTTTAAACTCTGAATAGAATGGAACATAATATCTAATTAAGGTAAAAATATATTCACTTAAAACAGAATGCAAACTAAAAGACAGTGTTTGAATCGAACAGAAAACACTGTTACCACCATTGCGGAAAGGGCACCACCAACTTATGCTAAGAGGTGTGAGCCTATTCCTCCCTGCACTTTCTCCTCGCATTTTCAACTCAATGGAAGAGAGACAAACTTTCATGGATGATGGCGGAAAGATCACAGACTTTGAGATGAAAGAGACTTTTTGCGACCATCGAACCCAACCTCTTCATTTTACATTTGAAAAAATTGAGGCCCAGAGAAGTTAAATAATGCCCCAAACTACAGATCTCGTAAGTATCTGAGGGAGAGGTAAAACCCAGGTCCGGCACTCAGGGCACTAGCTATCTTTGGAGAGAAATAAATGAGTCATCCAACCAGAGATGGGAGTAAACCTTACAAGAGCTCTTGGAAGTGCTGCATATACACTGAAGATGATCACAAGTACACACACGCACACACTCTCTCTCTCTCTCTCTCTCTCTCCTTTACTCCATTTCTGCTTGTGGGCTGTTCCTCTAATGAACTGCTGACTACCACTGCCATCTAGTGGTGAGTGCCCTTGACTCTTGGCCTTTACCACCTTCCCTTTACCTTGCTGCCATGATTGTCCAGTGACATCCCATCTACCAAAAATATTCACAAAATCTTGCTTCTTATTAGGTTTTCTGTTCTTGAAACTATTAGTTGAGTGTGTATCATCATTTTAAAAGCTGTTGCATAGATCTATTTGGAGTGAATTTTCCAAGAATATGGCATAATGCCCAGCCGAATACATGTCCCTTTCTTTTATAAACTTCCATACTCTGCAACAGCTATCTCTATCATTTGTCAATACCCTGGAAAGGTCTCTTCTTTTTTGTTTTTTTGCTTTCTGGAGGGGGGAAATTAGGGCAGTTGAGGTTAAGTGACTTGCCCAAGGTCACATGGCTAGTAAGTGTTAAGTGTCTGAGCCTGGATTTGAACTCAGGTCCTCCTGACTCCAGGGCTGGTGCTCTATTCACTGCAACACCTAGCTGCCCCGAGGTCTCTTCTATACAGATAATAATAATTATAACTGATCATATATATATATATATATATATAGTAATTTAAGGTTTGTAGGCATTATTTCATTTCATTGTCAAAATAATTCCGAAGAATAGGTGCTATTTCCCCCCCTTGATCTACAAATGAGGAAACTGAAGTTCAGAATAGTTAAGTGACTTGCCTGTTATCATAAAGCTAGTAGATTTCTGGGGAGGTAATCCAACCCCCAAGTATTCCTAATGCAAATTCAGAAAGCTGCCTATTATATCATGTATAGATATTGCAACATCCCTTCTATTCTCATTCCTATTTCTAGCAGCTCAGTCCAAGACAGAAAACCAATCAGATTGCCTTAGTGAGAACCTGCCTCCTAACTACATAACCCAAAGGTGTAGACATGCATAGAGCTGCTTTTACACACACCTATGTTCATGGTCCTCCCCTGGAATAGAAAGGATGACAAGAACTTGAGTAAACCTGAGTATATAATTTGCCAAGACAAACTAAGGAACTATGTGAATACAATTACAAAACACTTCACACAAATAAAATCAAATATAAATATTTAGAAATGATCATGGT
Organism: Petaurus breviceps papuanus; assembly: GCF_028583685.1. NCBI lineage: Eukaryota > Metazoa > Chordata > Mammalia > Diprotodontia > Petauridae > Petaurus > Petaurus breviceps. The sequence continues at coordinate 11,200,790 of NW_027185664.1, forward strand.
TAGACTGAGCCATATAATAAAAAGGACAGTTCTACCTAAATTGATTTACTTATTAAGTGCCATAGTAATCAAACTACAAAAATTATTTTTACAAAACTAGAATAATATTATAATAAAATTTATCTGGAAGCATGAAAGTTGAAGAATACCAAGGGAATCAATGAAAAAAAATGTGAAGGAAGTGCCTGGCAGTACCCGATATCAAACTATATTACAAAGTAGTAGTCATCCAAACAATCTAAGAAGTAGGGCTGTGGATCAGTGCACTAGGTTAGCTATACAAAATGCATAAGGATAAATGACCACAGTAATTTAGTATTTGATGCTTTGGGGAAAATAATACACCTTGACAAAAATTGCTAGGAAAACTGGAAAGGATTTGGCAGAAAGTAAGATAAGGTCAAAATAGGAATGTGATTTAAAAATAAAGGGTGATAGAAGAAAACTAAGTGAGCATGGAATATTTTATCTGTTGTAGCTATGAATAAGGGGTGAATTTATAACCAAACAAGATATAGAAAGCATTATTATGAGATGTAAAATGGATAATTTTGATTACATCAAGTTAAATTTTTTTTAGTAAGAACAAAAGAAATGCAGTTAAGATTACGAGAAAAGCAAGAAACTGGGGAAAAATATTATATCAAGCTTTTCTATTAAAGGTCTCATTTCTCAATTACATAGAGAATGGGGTCATATTTATGGGAGCATAAGTCATTCTCCAATTGATATATGGTCAGAGGATATGAACTGGTAGCTGTCAGAAGAAGAAATTGAAGTTATCTATAGTCAAATAAAAAAATGCTCTGAATCACTATTGATAAGAGAAATGTAAATTATAGTTACTCTGAGGTACCACCTCACAGCTCTCAGACTGATTAATATGACAGAAAAGGAAAATGACAAATGCTGTAAGGGATTGGGAAAAACTGGAACTCTAATGCACTCTTGGCAGAGTTGTGAACTGATCCAACTATTCTGGAGAGCAATTTTGAATCATGTGCAAAGGATTATAAAGCTATGCATATCCTTTGACCCAGCAATACCACCGCTATGGTTATATGCTAAAGAAATCAAAGAAAAAGTCCTTTATATTTATAGCAGCTCTTTTTATGGTGACGAAGAATTGGAAATTAAAGGGATACCCTTAATTGGGTATTGGCTGAACAAGTTGTGATGAAACAGTATTGTGATATAAGAAATGATGAGCAGAATGCTTTCAGATAAACCTAGAAAGACTTATATGAATTGATGCAAAATGAAGTGAACAGAACCAGGAGATCATCATACACAGTAATAGCAACACTGTACAATCAACTGTGAATGACTTAGGTAGTCTCAGCAATACAATGATACAAGACAATTCCAAAGGAAATTTGATGAAAATGCTATCCACTTCCAGAGGAAAAAAAAACAAACAAACAAAATCAAAACAACTGATGTAGTCTAAATGAAGATCAAAGCATGTTTTTAAAACTGTATTTTATTTCTCTTTTTTTTGGGGGGGGGGTAGGTCTGTGTTCTCTTTTGCAACATAGCTAATATGACTGCACATGTACAATCTGTATGAAGGAGGGGCAAAAGGAGAGAGGAAAGGAATTTGGATTTCAAAAATAAAATAAAAATAGTCTTTAAGTGGTCAGCTTCTATTACAACCACACATAATCTCTCTTATTCTTCTTGTCATGTCCTGAGTGCCATTCTAACCAAGGACTGGTGACCTTTCCCTCCAGTGACTGATATCTGGTGGTATTCTCCCTTGGATGACTGAAACCCAGTGGTAATTTTCTGCCCGGAACCTGTTTTCCATTGCCATCAATCCCTCTTGCCTCTGGCCCTTGTTTTCTCAGTTTAGATGCTAAATCCTCTTTTAAGTGAATTAAAATGAATCATAATACAGACCTCATTATCTTAGACATTACTAGTTCCTTTGTGAAAGCCTTCTTTGAGTTTCTATAATGGGAATAGATTAGTACCATGAGAAAAAAGTTCCAAAATATTTGGGCAGTTAGGTGGCACAGGGGATAGAGTGCTAGGTCTAGAGTCAGGAAGACTCATTCCCCTGAGTTAAATCTAATCTCTGAGACTTACTAACTGTGTGACATCACTTAACCCTGTCGGCCTCAGTTTCCTCATCTGTAAAATGAACTGGAAAAGGAAATGGCAAACCACCCTAGTATCTCTGCTAAGAAAACCCAAAATGGGGTCACAAAGAGTCTGACGTGACTGAAAAACGACTGAACAGCAATGACATCATCATAATCAGCAGCAATAATGAGAATGCTGAGCTGAATCAAATAAAATGAAATTTAACATGGGTAAATGTACAGTGTTATAACTGAGTTGAAAACATCAACTTCATAAGGACAACATGGTGGAAACAGAGCTAAATAGTAGCTTGTCTGGAAAAGTGGGTTGTAAGTTCAATAGAAGTCAGCTGTGGAATATTGCAGCATCACCTAGAACCAAAATAAGACAAAACAAAGCAATGGGATCTTAAGATATATAATAACTATATAATGAGCTAGAGAGAATGCAGAGGAAAACGACCAATATGATGAAAGGCCTTGGGATCATGCCCAAAATCATGAAATCAGAGAAATCCCCTTCATAGTTTCTTCACCCCTCATAGAGGGATTCTATGACATTCATATATCTTACCTTGTATTCCCCAATTGATGGGCACCCTTTTAATGAGACTTGTTCTCTCTGACCTCATGGGGCCTCAATCAGTCAGTCAGTCATTAAAAATGTATTAAGTGCCTACTCTGTACCAGGCACAGTAAGCCCTGGAGAAACAAATAAAAGCAAAAAGTAGTCTCTGCCTTCATGGAGCTCAGAGTTTAATGGAAGAGTAAAGCTTAGAAGACAATAGAAAGGCTAACTGCAGCCTGATATAGGGGAAAGGGAGTCAGAACATTTAAAGCTGTCCAAAAAATGGAATAAGCCATCTCAGGAAATAGTGCATTCTTCCTTATCTGAGTTCTTTAAAAAGAGACTGCAGGGCAAGCTGTCAAGTATATCGTCAGGAGAATCTCGCTTAGTTATGGCCTTGTTTAGATGATCTCCAAGGTCAACTGCTGCCCTGAGAGTCTATGATTCTGTCAAGAATAAGACATAGACCCTGCTCTCCAGAAGCTTATAGTCTAGCAGAGGAGGTGTGGGAAATGGACTGGGATAATAATGGGGGCAATAACTCATACTTCCATTGTGTTTTAAGGTTTTCAAAATTATTTCCTCAAAAAAAAACCAGGGACAAGGAGGGGACACAGATATTGCCTATTCCTACTTTACAAAGGAAGAATCTCAAGCACAGGGATGTTAAGGGACTTGCCCAAATTAATCCAGCTAGTAAATATTTGGAAGGACATACGGAGATAGAAGTAGACTATGGAGTAATGCTGTAAGCAAATGTTTTGTTTACTTTCTATCTGCTTTTGTGTCTCTCATGGCACCAGACACATACTACGTGTGTTTCAGAAATTCCTCTTGGCTCAGTTGTAATCATCCTCAGTAGCAATGAACTAAAGAAGATCACTGAAGAAGGAGGAATTTGGATTCAATAAATGGAAGAATGGCTGAGAGCCTGTAAGATGGTGACGAAAGGACTATCGAGGGAAATGGTACACTGGTTTTGCGTTCCTGGATATTCTACAAGGGGCAAAAAATATTTCCTGAGTAGTCAATCAGAAAAACCAAAGTATTTCCTGTGTTCTGAACACTGCATAAGGAGCTTCCCACAAATCTTAGTCTACACAGAGTGAATTGGAGAACAGAAACAATTATCTGGATCATTTAAGCAAATATACACTGGAATTTTCAATTCTCTGGGATGTTGTGTATTTAGATAGAAGCCCCAGATGATATTTGGGAATAAGTGGAAGACTTTGGGTTATGAATATACATATTTCAATCAGTTGGCAAGTATTTATTAAGTGTCTACAATGTGCTGAATGTTGTGCTAGGCGCTATGGATAAAAAAAATAGAAGGAAACCAGTAATTCTCATTCCCCAGGAGTTTTCATTCTAATGGAAGAGACAGGAACTTTATCTATATCCATATTCATAGATATATGTATGTACATACATGTCTCTCCCTCTCTCTCTGTCTCTCCCTCCCTCCCTCCCTCTCTCTTTCTCTGTGTGTCTTTCTCTCTCTGTCTCTCTGCCTCTGTTTCTCTCCCACCCTTCCTCTCTCTGTCTCTTTCTCTCTCTGTGTGTCTCTCTTTTTCTTTCTCTCTTGCTCTCTCTCTCTCTCTCTCTCTCTCTCTCTCTCT
>NW_027185664.1:11205166-11206166 GCF_028583685.1 Petaurus breviceps papuanus
TGTGCTAAGTGCTGGGGATGCAAAAAAAAAAAGAAGGCAAAAGATAGTTTGTGTCCTCAATGAGTGTACAATCTAATGGGGAAGACAATGTGCAAACAAATATATACAAAACAAGTTAAATGCAGGATAAATGGGAAATAAGAGAGAGAAGGTACTGCAATTAAGAAGGATTGTAGAAGGTGAGATTTTGGTTGGGACTTCAAGGAAGCCAGTCTGTGTAGTGGTCTGAGTAGAGGAGGGAGAGCATTCCAGGAATGGGGTGATGGGGTACAGGCTCTGGGAGCCCCCTTGAATTCTGATTGAAGCTTTCCACTAGAAGAGGCATTTTCCCGAGGCCATAAGCCTTTCATTATCACTAGATCTAAATCTCTGTTTCTAGCCTGGCCCTCCATTGTCCTTCTACTTTCCATCCTGGAGCTTCCCAAAATATCCATACCCAAATCTGTTACCCTTAAACTAGCCTAGCCCTCCATTGTCTGTTGTCTCCAGGTAGCCTCCAGCTATTTCCCAACCATAATCTCTCATTCCTGGAGTCTGACCTCAGTTCCATCAAAGATCCTTCTTAGACTCCTCCTGAAGACCCTCCCCAAACTCCTCCTCTAGACCACCCCTAGATTCCGCCCACATGCTCTCTGTATATAAGCTCCCTCTTGCTTCCACCAGGTAGCCAAGAATTATCTAGCACAGACTCACTCTGTGTCTAATACAAGTGTCACAGATACCTAGGCTCCTTAAGAGTCTACCCATTATGGTAAACCTTTAATAAACTTTGCTTTACTTTGGCTGAGAGAAGACTTGAGTTGAATTCATTTGGCAGGACCTGGCCTGTTGGTATTTTGAGGTCTTGAGCACCCCTAAACCTTAAACTTCTGGGGGACAGACAGAAACAATGTGAGAGGGGTGGCTAGGTGGCGCAGTGAGTAAAGCGCTAGCCCAGAGTCAGGAGGACCCGAGTTCAGTTCCAGCCTCAGACACTTAACACCACACAAAAAAACTAGCC
>NW_027185664.1:11206566-11207545 GCF_028583685.1 Petaurus breviceps papuanus
TGTGCTAAGTGCTGGGGATGCAAAAAAAAAAAGAAGGCAAAAGATAGTTTGTGTCCTCAATGAGTGTACAATCTAATGGGGAAGACAATGTGCAAACAAATATATACAAAACAAGTTAAATGCAGGATAAATGGGAAATAAGAGAGAGAAGGTACTGCAATTAAGAAGGATTGTAGAAGGTGAGATTTTGGTTGGGACTTCAAGGAAGCCAGTCTGTGTAGTGGTCTGAGTAGAGGAGGGAGAGCATTCCAGGAATGGGGTGATGGGGTACAGGCTCTGGGAGCCCCCTTGAATTCTGATTGAAGCTTTCCACTAGAAGAGGCATTTTCCCGAGGCCATAAGCCTTTCATTATCACTAGATCTAAATCTCTGTTTCTAGCCTGGCCCTCCATTGTCCTTCTACTTTCCATCCTGGAGCTTCCCAAAATATCCATACCCAAATCTGTTACCCTTAAACTAGCCTAGCCCTCCATTGTCTGTTGTCTCCAGGTAGCCTCCAGCTATTTCCCAACCATAATCTCTCATTCCTGGAGTCTGACCTCAGTTCCATCAAAGATCCTTCTTAGACTCCTCCTGAAGACCCTCCCCAAACTCCTCCTCTAGACCACCCCTAGATTCCGCCCACATGCTCTCTGTATATAAGCTCCCTCTTGCTTCCACCAGGTAGCCAAGAATTATCTAGCACAGACTCACTCTGTGTCTAATACAAGTGTCACAGATACCTAGGCTCCTTAAGAGTCTACCCATTATGGTAAACCTTTAATAAACTTTGCTTTACTTTGGCTGAGAGAAGACTTGAGTTGAATTCATTTGGCAGGACCTGGCCTGTTGGTATTTTGAGGTCTTGAGCACCCCTAAAACTTAAACTTCTGGGGGACAGACAGAAACAATGTGAGAGGGGTGGCTAGGTGGCGCAGTGAGTAAAGCGCTAGCCCAGAGTCAGGAGGACCCGAGTTCAGTTCCAGCCTCAGACACTTAA
>NW_027185664.1:11207645-11237530 GCF_028583685.1 Petaurus breviceps papuanus
TTAACCCCAATTGCCCCAAAAAAAAAAAAAAAAAAAAAAAAAAAGAAACAATGTGGGAGCTTAGAGATGGAGTGTCATGTTTGTGGAACAGCAAAGGAGACCAATGTCACTAGACAAAGAGTACATATTGGGGAGTAAGGTATAAGAAGACTGCAAAGGTAGAAGGGAGGGATTAAGTTAATGAAGGGCTTTGAATTCCAAAGAGAACACTTTGAATTGGCTCTTGGAGGCAATAGGGAGCCATGGAGTTTATAGAGATAGGTGTGGTGTGTGTGTATGTATGTGTGTGTGTGTGTGTGTGTGAGTGTGTGCATGTGACATGATTGAACCTGAACTTCAGGAAAAAATCCTTGGCTGGTGGTTTTGACTTAGTAAATCACCAAATCTCAGAATTGAAAAGAACACAAGAGGTCATCCTGTCCAATTCACTCCTGACCAGGAAGAAGAGTCTCCTGTATAACTCCCCAGATTACTGGTCCCTCTGCCTCTGCTCACATGGTAACTCATAGCGTCCTGAAGAGGCTCTGGAATGAGCCATGCTATTCTTTCAATAGCAATTTCTAGAAAGATTTTCCTTAGATCAAATCTAAATTCACCTGCAGCTTCTACACACTGTTCCTATTTCTGAAACCAAGCAGAACAAGTGTAGCCCCTCTTCCACATGACAGATCTCGGAATACTTGAAGTTATCTATCCCCATTTCTGGAAGGCCTGTCTCCAGCCTTATTTCCCCCACTCTCTGATGTTGGTGAGGGGGCTGTCTTGCCCTTTTACAACCACATTTTTCCTAAGCACCCGAATGATTGGCTGTAGTCAGCTTATCTCTGCTTTCTCAATGTACATGCTGCTCAGTCAAATATTATGCTTTTGCCCAAGTCACATTACCCAATGAAAGGGCCATCTGTTTTCTGCGCACAGGCCCCCCCTGAGAGCATGTGCTTAACAGGGGTACGCAGTTAGGAAATATTACCAGTATTGTGAATTGTTTCTTGCAATGCAAAGACAAGTATTGGAGCAAAATGCTTTTCAGTCAAAATAAGCATTTGAAGGGGAAAAATACTGCATGTAATAGCCCCAGGCTACATTTGATAAGGAAACCAATAACAACAATAACAAATGGCATTTGTTTAGCACCCCCAGCACCAAGACCTCCCTAGGTACTCTCACATGCTTGTTCATATTACAGAAAAGTTGACTGATCACTGAATATGGATTTATGTAAATCTTGGGAGCACCTCCTCAACAGCTGCTTCTAACAACTGGACCTTTTCCTTGACTTGCCTTTTGAAGTTAGCTTGTTTTGAAAGACTGGTATTAGGACAGATTTCTCCCCAGAAGATTTCAAATTGATTACGAGTTGGGCACTATAAAACAAACAGCCCCCAAAGTTCCAAGATGGAGAGCTGGGGTGAGAGGCAGCAGGCGATTTACTGGCTCAGTAAGTCATGTTGTGAAATACTAGACGGATTTGGGATTTCAAAGATCCCTATTTCTCCACCTCAAACTTACCCCCTGTGTTTTATTCAGTAGTAAAATATGTGAGTTGTCTTTCCTGGAAGATAAACAATTTCCCATCCATCTGCACTGCAGCTACCAATCAACCCCCATGAGCCCCAAAGTCTGACACCCCTGAAGAAAAACACTGTTTTATCAGAGAAAAGCTGTTTCCATATAGAGCAGCATGTGGTTATTTGAACAAGAATGGGGTGATAAAAATATAATTGGGGAAAGGAGATAACCAGTATTTTTAAGATGATAAAAGTGGGGACCAGATGAGAAATGCTTGGGATGACCCCAAAGTTTTAAATATAAGCCAAATCAAATGCATTACATTGTTGAAATTGTCTCTAAGTTTTTCACCTTTTATTTTTCAGTTTCCACTTTCTACCATCACACAGGTTGTGTCAATTCTGGTTTGATTTGGTCTGACATTCTGGAAGCCAGCAAAAATCGGTCTTTTAGGATATATGTAGGAAGGAGGTACATCAGAGTCTCCAAATAGAATTGGGCAAGTTGTACGGAGTCAGAATCGGGGGTTTGCTTATTCACTTAATATATAAAATAAAAGTGATTTCAAGAGAGTAATGAAAATATGCTTGAGGCATGCCAGTACTGCTCATACCTTCATAATAGCTACTCTGTTGACAAATACCCATCACAGAAGGAATCCTGTTCTCTTATTGGAGCAAAGGTTTTAAATATTCACTTGCTTCTGGAAGAATAGAGAATCTCCAAGCAAGAGCTCTCCCCTTCAATGGAAAGACTGGTAACACAACAGCCTTCTGGGATTTTATGTGGAAAGTTCAGGAGAATTGTTCTATTTGTCAAACCCTGATGGGGGGGTACAGTCTCGGAAACCCCCTTGAACTCTCCTTGAATTTTCCTACTTGATCAAGTCTCTGATGTTTGCCTGAGGCTATAATCCTCCCAAATGACCTTTCTTTGTAGAGCCCAATCTCCCAATTCTCAATTACCTCTAACCTAGCCCAGCCCATTCATTGTTACCTTCAGATTGCCTCTGGCTACTTCCCACCCTTGATCCTTTCTAGACCCCATTCTCTTTGTCCAGGCCTTCTACCTTCAGCCACCCCAGCTACTGGCTGCTCCCTCAAGATCCTCCCTAGATCCTTCCTCCAGCCACCCCAGCTACTGGCTGCTCCCTCAAGGTCCTCCCTAGATCCTTCCTCCAGCCACCCCAGCTACTTGCTTATAGCTAAGTCTTTCACAGTTGATTGTCTTTACTACCGTGTTTCCTCGATAATAAGACACTGTCTTATTATTTTTTTGGACAGGAAAAACACCAGAGGGCTTATTTTCAGGGGAGGGCTTATTTTAATGAACATTGACAGCAATTTTAATAAACAGGTAAATGTGAACAAAAAAATGTACCTTTATTCAATAAGCAAATCACTGGGGAAGAACAGGATGACTGCGCTCACTGCTGCAGCTCTGATTGGATGCAGCTCGGAGTGTGCCGTGCATTTCGGGGGGCGGGAGGGCGGGGATGGTGCATACAGAGGGTACCTAGAGTGTAGCGCAGGGGATCACCTTCACTACAGTAGCAATCTCAATAGGGCTTATTTTGGGGGGAGGGCTTATTTTAGAGGAATCTTACACAGTAAGGGGAGGGCTTATTTTCGGGATAGGTCTTATCGTGGAAACACGGTTTATACAATGTTTGTGTTTGTGTGTGTGTGTGTGTGTGTGTGTGAATAGCAAAGACCACAGTCTTTCTGTATGTAACATCCATCTTGTTTCCATTAAGGTGTTCAGATTCATTCTGTCCCGCTTGTTAATACAAGCTTCATAAATGCTGAGATTTCCTTAAAAGTCTGGCCAACATGGTGGATCTTTAATAAAACTTGTTTTCTTTGTCTGAAAGAAGGCTTGGATCAAATTCATTTGGGCAGGACCCATATGTTGCTATTTCAGGGTCCCAGCGCCTGTAAATCTCAACAACCCCAAATCTATTATTTTGAGGTATGTCAAGGAGCAGTGCTTGATGGGTGATTCAGGGCTATTCATATGTTGCATGTGTGGTAGCTTGGTTCCTTTCTCTTGAAAGAGATATGGAAAAAGAAATTCTGTAGATAACATGATAACAGCATTAATAGTGGGGATGATGATAACAGTGAAGTGCCATATTTCAAGAAATTATCAAGGAAAATGGCCCTCATATCCTAGAACCAGAGGTAAAATAGAAACTCAAAGGATCCACTGATCATCTTCTGAAGGAAATCCCAAAATAAAATCTCCTAGGAATATTGTAGCCAAATTCTAGAGCTTCTAGGTCAAAGAGAAAATATTTCAAGCAGCCAGCAAGAAACCATTCAAATATCATTGAATCAAATATCATCATAGTCAGGACCATACAAAATTTAGCAACTTCCACATTAAATAAGTGAAGGGTTTAGAATATGATATTCTGGAAGGCAAAAGACTTGGCATTATGAGCAAGAATAATTTACCCATCAAAACTGAGTATAATCCCTCAAGGGAAAAAATAGATATTTAATGAAATAGAATACTTTCAATCATTTCTGACAAAATGTCCAGAGATGAATAGAAAACTTGACTTTCAAATATAAGACTCAAGAGAAGCACAAAAAGGTAACCATGAAAGAAAAGTCATAAATGAATCAAAACAGGGAAAATATTTACATTCTTATGAGGAAAGATGATATTTGCAATTATGAAGCACTTTACTTTTTTGTTTCTAGTGCAATTAGAAAGAGTATGCATAAAGAACTTGAGTCAGAATTGACTATGATGGGATGAAAGAAAAAAATAGATGGGCAAGAAGGAAAGATGCCTTTGAGAGAAGGGGAAAGGGAGAAGAAGAATTAAGAATATTATCTCACATAAAAGAGTCATGCAAGAATGAGTTTTTACAGTGGAGGGTGGGAATGATGGACATGGGGGTGGGTGGACAACAATCAAATCTCACTTTCATCTAAATTGATTTTAAAAGGGAAAAACATATCCACACTCAATTGGATATAGAAATCCATCTTACCCAACAGGGAAGTAGGAGGAAAAGGAGGTAAGTGAAAAGGGGAATATAAAAGAAAGGATAAAGGAAGACAATGCAGAAGCAAAACAGGCTTTTGACAAGGGTCAGGGTTGAAAGAGAGAGAAGTATAAACAGAAGAAAATAGAGTAGAGGGAAATAAACAGTTAATGATCATAACTGTGAATGTCAATGGGATGAACTCACTCATAAAATGAAAGAAGATAGCAGAATAGATTGGAAACCAGAATCCAATAATATGTTGTTTAAAAGAAACATACTTGGGGCGGCCAGGTAGCACAGCGAGTAAGAGCACCGGCTCCAGTGTTGAGAAGACCTGGAGATCGAATCCCGGGCTCAGACACTTAGCACCCACCCAGAAACCCCTGGCCATGTAACCTTGAGCAAGTTACTTAACCCCAATTGCTTAAAAAAAAAAAAGAAACACACTTGAAACAGAGAATCACACATAAATAAATGGCTACAGCAGAATCTATTATGTTTCAGCTGACATTATGAAAAAAAGGCAGGAGTAGCAATCATCGTCTCAGACAAAACAAAAGCAAAATAGACCTAAGTTAAAAAGATAAGCTGGGAAACTACTTGTTGCTGAAAGGTATTATAGACAATGAAGTAATAGCAATACTAAATATATAAGAAACAAATGGCATAGCATCCAAATTCTTAAAGCAAAAGTTAAATGAATTACAGGAGGAAAGGAGGAAATGGTCATCAATTGGGAAATGGCTAAACAAGTTGTGGTATATGATTGTGATTGAATACTACTGTGCTGTAAGCAGAATGGTTTCAGAAAAACCTGGGAAGACTTGTATGAACTGATTAAAAGTGAAGTGAGCAGAACCAGGAGAACATTGTATATAGTAACAGCAATATTATAAAGACAATCAACTGTGAAAGACTTAGCTATGAGCAAGACAATGATCCAGACAATTTCAAAGGACCCATAATGAAAAATGCTATCCATCTGCAGAGAGAGAACTGATAAACTCTCAGTGCAGACTGAAGCATACTTTTAAAGTTTCTTTTTTTTTTCTTTTTTGGTGGGAGGAAGTATAAACACACACACATATACATATTTGTGTGCAGCATGAGTAATATGGAAATATGTTTATATGATTTCACATGTATAATTAATATAATTATTGCCTTCTCAGTGGGTAGAGGGGGAATTTGAGGGAAGGAGAGAATTTGAAACTCAAATTGTACAAAATGAATGTTAAAAATTGTTTACATGTTATTGAGAAATATTTAATGAAATAAGTAAAAATATATTTTAAAAAGTTGTGTCATGATTTGCCTTGCTACCACAACCTAAGAACCACCTGAGCATTTCCTTTTGTCTGACAGTTAAAGCCTTTATTATGTGTTGTTCCTCCATGTTATAATGTGTGTTTCTTGACAATGCTTTTCTTGGTTTTCTATTTGTATTTTCATTCCTGAACAATTCTTTGCATTGAGTGAGGGCTTGATAAATGTTTTTTCATTCATTCCAAGGCATGACCATATCAAAAACCTTTAATAGATCTCTCATACCTCTATTTGAATTTAAAATACAACCTCTTGGGGTGGCTAGGCATTGTAGTGAATAGAGCACCGGCCCTGGAGTCAGGAGGACCTGGCCTCAGACACTTAACACCAAAACTAGAAATGTGACCTTGGGTAAGTCACAACCCCAATTGCCCTACCTCCCTCCCCCCTCCAAAAAGCAAAACAAAATAAAATAAATAAAATAAAATACAGTCTCTTCTCTTTGGCTTTTAAAGCCCTTCACAATAAGACTCCAGCCTAGCTTTCTAGATAAATTACTGTAAAGGAGCAATGTCACTTACTGTTTCATTCATTCATTTATTCAACAGCTATTTAATGAACGCATATGTAAGCTGACCTAAAGCTCTAGAGCCAGAGCCACTCCCCAGAAATGCTTTGTTTTAGAAGTATAATGATTCAAAATGAGTTGAAAGAAATGTTCTACTCAAGCCTGGGGGGAAAAATAGTGTTGATTAAGCCATGATTGGTAACAGTTAAAGATTTCTGAGGAGCCTGATTTTATATAGCTGTTTTTTTTTTTATTTTTATAAATTTTGCTCTAGATTATTCATCATCTTTTGAAAAATCCTCTTTATCTCTCTCTTGGAAAATGAAAGCTGCACAACTTCACATATTTTCCTTATTTCCTTGATTGGCAGAAATTTGAGCTCAATTTACCCACAAGCATCATAGGCCCATTCAAGTTGAAGTTTCTAGTAGTATGGATTGTAAGTAAGCTCTTCTTAAAACTGTTGTTCTTTAGTATTCTGCTTTATTCTTGTCTTATGCTTCAATCTATAAGTTACCTCAAATCCTTTGAGAAATCAGTTGTCTTAGAGAAAAAAATAACATAGAGGATTCTGACCTAGGAGTCAGAGACTTCAACTCTGGTCCCATCTCTGCTGTTCACTTTTCCCTGTCTCTTCAAACTTTAGATTCTATTTGCGTAGACCCTACTTTAATGTTAAGATTTAGCTGTTTCTTTAAATTTTTCTTTTAGTAAGACAGGAATAAGTAGTGAAATGAAAGAGTTTAAAAATTCATGTCTCTCTGTTCATCATGCGTTTGTAAAGCCAAACCATTGGGTTGTCAAGGGCTTAACTAAGACACTCTTGTTGACCTGGTGGCAGTTTGTCACAACTTCTGGTTAAAAACCTAGGCTGCACTAATCCAATATGGATGAGTATTAGTAATAATACTCATAACAGCAGCAACAAAGCCCAGATAGTGATACAGTGACACCAAATGCCACAGTTCCATTTTGGAGATTTGTGAATATAACTAAAATTTAGCGAACATCTACTGGGATGATGGTGGTGGTGATGATGATGATGACGTGGCGATAGTGATAGTTGACATTATAGAGTGCTTTACAGTGTACCAAACTCTTTGTATGGAGTCTCATTTTTTTTTTTTAAGCAATCGGGGTTAAGTAACTTGCTCAAGGTTACACAGCCAGGTGTTTCTGGGTGTACATGGTGCTGAGTATCGGAGCCCAGATTTGATCCCCAGGTCATCCTGACACTGGAGCTGGTGCTCTTACTCGCTGAGCCACCTGGCCACCCCTAAGCAATCGGGGTTAAGTAACTTGCTCAAGGTTACACGGCCAGGTGTTTCTGGGTGGGTGCTAAGTGTCTGAGCCCGGGATTCGACACTGGAGCTGGTGCTTTTACTCACTGTGCTGCCTGGCTGCCCTGAGTCTCATTTTTAGCATGCATGGTCTCAGGCACTGAAGATTAAAAAAATCATTTATCACTGTTCTTGAAGAGATTTCAAGGGAAATAAGTTACATGAATAACAACAATAATAGCATTTATAGAGTGTGTTAAAGTTTGCAAAGTGTTTCCAAATATTATTGCTTTTGATACTCACAACAATTCTGGGCGGTAGATGCTGTTATTACTCCTATTTCACATATGAGAAAATAGGCAGAGGTTAAGTGACTTGCTCAAGGTCACATAGCTAGTAAGTATCTGAGGCCAAATTTGAACTCAGGTCTTCCTGACTCCAAGCCCAGCACTAGTGACAAAGCCAGTATTTGAATTGTAAATCCAGCTTAATTTCTATTGTGCCATAGTGCCTCTATTGATTTTGACTTTTATTCTAACCTCTGACTCATCTATCCAATGGCATAAATGACTCCCATGTTAGTAAGCATTTTTATCTTTCTCTTAAGATATGATACATTTCTTTTTTGGAAAGTACTGGTGAAATTTATTTGTGGTCTCCATATTCAGAACCTATTGATTCTCTTCTTAAAAAAATATTTATGATAGGTGTGAGATTTCTAAGTAGTCCACTGTAAAGCCAAGCATGAGAAGCTTTCCAGAGGACTGCTGCTGTGGATAACTCTAAGTTACTGATCACATAGTATAGTGAACTCTCTATTTATTCAGCAGTAAATCAAAGCAAAACATTCACAGAAACCAAAGTACAGCATTCACAATGTTATAACATAACAACTTATCAAGTTTTCACCAAAGTGGCCACATAGTTTTAAACAAAAGATATCATTCAATAAGTCCTTAACTCAATCATCCTTAAGGAGCAAGCCTCCTTAAGGGACACAAAATACAAAGGTCAAAGTTCTCCACCTCTAGGTCACATAGTCTTAATCTCTCAATCAAAAAGTCTTCTTTCTTCTTGATTGGAGATTAATTTCCAATCATCCTTAACTCAATCATCCTTAAGAGGTTCAAGGTGCAGAGTACAAAGTTCTCCTACTCCTCGGCCACAGTAAATCATAATCTTCTCAGTCAGCATTAAGTACCCAAGGAGAAGTCTTTTCATCTTGACTCTAGGCTGGCTCTCAAATTCCATGGTTACTCCTTCCATGGTCCCAGCTTTTGCCTGAATTACCTGTCACCTGGATTAACAGGTAGACAGCTCCCAGCTCCCCGTCCAGCTCCTCCTTATCCAGTTCCTTGTCCACTTCCATCTTGAAGCTCACAGTGTCAAGTCCACCTCAAGTCCTTCATAGTTTTTGTTTCTGGGAAGACAAAGCTTAACAGAACCAAAACAACATTCATGCACATTGCCAGCACCATCATCAATTTACTATCTGCCTGTGAAATCAACAAAGACCCATAAACAAGGTCCTAGAAGTCAACACAAATCATCAGTATAGAAATCAACACAGACCCACAAACAAGGTCCAAGAGGTCAACACAAATCATCAGTAAAGTCCCAGGACCTCTGAAACCCTCCTCCAGCACTTCTGTAAAAAGACAACCAGAAAACCTCTTTTAGGGCTTCCAGTAAGGTCCCAGGGCTTCCTTTCAAAGTATTACAAACAAAAATCAACACAGACAGAAGAGGCAAACAGAGTGCCAGGTAAGCACAAATTTTCTCCTTCTCAACTCTGCCACCACAAGTGAGTGTTCTTTTCTCAGTTCTGCTCTCTCCCAGCTTGGGCTTCTCCTTACATATAGTCATTAGCTCCTCCCCGTTCTGCCCCTTCCTGTTGCATTAACAAGTTCCTCCCACTGTGGGTTTCACAAGTTCTATTTCTTAACAAAGACTAGATATAATCATGGGCAAGGCTCAAAAGAAACTTGAACTGAAACAAGGTGCTAAATAATTAGATAGTTGAAACAAGGCACAAAGTACTTCTTTGCTTGCCATTACATCCACAAACCTTCAATCTCTTTCATATCTTGATTTTCACCTCATTTATAACTCCAGTTTTGTTATTCTCTCTTGTGCTCACCTTCACATCCAAGCCACTGAGTACGAAGGTATATTTGTGTTGTGGGATCTTGTCAGTTTTATAAAACAAAATTTCTATCTTTTGTAGTAGATGTTGGAGAACAAGCTGTATTTATCTTTATGGAATGTTCTCTCAGAGGAGATAACCATGAACCAATTTCTCATTAAATAATACTTTTGTTGCCTTTAGGGCTATGATGAAGCCAATCCTCAGGTTCTAAAGATTCCAGAAGAATTATTATCTTCCTCTTGAAGGCTAACTTCACCTTTAGCATTTAGCTGGATCTTCTTTGTGTCTTCTGGCATTATTTTACAGAGAATGTCATGATAGATGCATTTCATTTTCTTCAAGTGTGCCAATTCACTTCTCACTAAACAAAGGTGATAAACACTAAACAACAAGAATATAAACAATTAAATTTATGTTTCTAAATGGTCTAAGGAATGTGTGATTTTTGGGATCCTCTTTTCTGCCTTTTGGCTAGCATCACTGTAGAAGTAGCAGTGGGCTACACAAAACAGCAGGTCATTTTGTAATTCTATCTACTTTATGGCTTATTATGGCCAAGTACATTACTTAGTGTTTGACCTTCTGGTAATGGCCTTTCTGGGCTTAACCACTTGAGTCCACACACAACAGACTGTCACTGGGTCTATACTTAAAGTCTTTGTAACTTTATGGAAGTGACTTAATTATGTACTTTGCTGGAAAGGGTTAGGATCACTTCCATGCAATAATGAGGCATCAGAGAAGAACATTTGTGAACAATATCTGCATGAAAGGAAGAAAAATTTGGCAAAATTGCATAAGGTGATATTTCAGGACTCTGTTGGAAGAAGGGAATATTCATAAATGTCCTGATTTGGGCCTAGATTACAATGGAAATGAAGCGGAGTATTTTGTAAAACTTTGGGATTCAAAAGCTGGCTAAATGTGTGTGAGAGAAGAGTCAATGAAGCCACTGACATATTGAGTCTGAATGATGGAAAAATGGGAAGTCTAACATCAGTGGGGAGTTGGACCTTTTATTGTAGCAAGGTATCCTAGACATTTCATTCAATTCAATAAGCATTTATTAAATGTCTACTATGTTCCAGGAAGTGCATTGAAATTTTAGACATATATATTCCAGCCCCAGTCCTGACAATAAGAGTGATTTTGCTGTGGACAAACTCATTTTACCTGTCTTAGTCTTGGTTTTCTTTTTTAAGTATAAAATAAAGAGGTATGATTAGATGTTCTAGATGTACCATTTACTCATAAAATTCTTTGTTGTATCATTTCCTTTTCCTTCCACTTCCTCCTTCCATTTCTTTCTAAGTCTCCTAGAGTTTTGGTGTCAGAAAAAGCAAGAATACAGCAACTAAATTCTGAAAGTCACAGAGAGAATCTTTGCATACATATAACCTAGGAGACCACAAGAAGAAACCGTGAAAACCATCCATGGAAGGGATAGGTAGATCTTCTGATATCTCTCTCTTCACATACACACAATGTATGTATATGTATATATGTGCATATATACATATACATGTATACACATACTTACCCATATCTATACATGTAGATAGCCATGCTGATCTTTTTACTTCTAGAATAATCCTTTATTTGGGAGTTGGAATTATAAAGAATATATTAAAAAGTTTATTTTTAAGTTCATGGAAATTTAGCATTTTGTGTTTGTGTGTATTATTAGAAATATAATTTTTAAAAATCCAGCACATTTAAGAGTTCAAATCCCTCCTCAGGTACCCAGTAGCTATGTGACTCTTACTTTCTATCTGCCTCAGTTCCTTCATCTGTAAAATGAAGATGATAATAGCGTAGGGTTGTTGTTAGGATCAAGTAAGATAGTATTAGTAAAGTATTTATTTAAAACACTATATACGTACACTTGTTACTATTGTTGTTGTTAAGCATCTAGCAACTGAGGGAATCTGAGAGTCATTGAAGATGCTTGAGAAGGAGCATTAAAAAGAAAAGCTACAGAGAGGCAAATAATCTTTGGCAGAGGCATGATGAAATTAATTGATTGGTAAACTAAGGAGCGTTCTTTAAAATATGCTTATTTAATATTTTGTTTTTCTACTAATTACATGTAAAAACAAAATTTAACATCTGTTTTTTTTGAAATTTTGAGTTCCAAATTCTCTCCCTCTCTCTCTGTATTAGTGTTCCGAGAATCATCTTCATTTATATTGCTGTACTGTGTTTCCCCGATAATAAGACACTGTCTTATTATTTTTTGGACAGAAAAACACCAGAGGGCTTATTTTCAGGGGAGGGCTTATTTTAATGAACATTGACAGCAATTTTAATAAACAGGTAAATGTGAACAAAAAAATGAACCTTTATTCAATAATGAATTCAATAAAGAACAGGATGACGCGCTCACTGCTGCAGCTCTGATTGGATGCAGCTCGGAGCGTGGCGTGAGTTTCATGGGGGGGAGGATGGTGCATACAGAGGGTACTGTAATGTAGCATGTAGCACAGGGGATCACCTTCACTACAGTAGCAATCTCAATAGGGCTTATTTTCGGGGGAGGGCTTATTTTAGAGGAATCTTACACAGTAAGGGGAGGGCTTATTTTCGGGATAGGTCTTATTATCAGGGAAACACGGTAGTATAGCAATATAAACAGGTTAACCTATTGAATCCCTTGTGATTTTTCTTTCCTGTTTATCTTTGTATGCTTCTTTTGAGTCTTGGATTTCAAAGTCAAATTTTCTATTTTGATTTTCTGGTCTTTTCATTAGGAATGCTTGAAAGTCCTCTGTTCATTAAATATCCATTTTCTACCTTGGAGGATTATACTCAGTTTTGCTGCATAGGTGATTCTTAGTTTTAGCTTAACTCCTTTGCTCTTTGGAATGTAATATTCCAAACACTCCCATTATTTATT
This sequence comes from Petaurus breviceps papuanus, assembly GCF_028583685.1. Lineage (NCBI taxonomy): Eukaryota > Metazoa > Chordata > Mammalia > Diprotodontia > Petauridae > Petaurus > Petaurus breviceps. The sequence continues at coordinate 11,220,318 of NW_027185664.1, forward strand.
TTAGAAGCTGCTAAATCTCATATTATCCTGACTCTGGCTCCATGATATTAGAATTTTTTCTTTCTGGTTGCTTGGACTATTTTCTCCTTGACCTGGGAGCTCTGGAATTTTGTTATAATATTCCTGGGGAGTTTTCATTTTGGGTTGTCTGTCAGAAGGTGATCAGTGGATTCTTTCCATTTCTATCTCACCAATTGGTTCTAGAATACCAGAGCAGGTTTCCTTTAAGATCTCTTCAAAAATGATATATAGGCTCTTTTGTTGATAATGGTCTTCAGGTAGTCCAATGATTCTTAAATTATCTCTTCTTGATTTACTTTCCAGGTCAATTGTTTTTCCAATGAAACATTTCACTTTTTTTTCTTTTTTGCTTTTTGGAGGGCAATTGGGGTTAAGTGACTTGCCCAAAGTCACATGGCTAGTAAGTGGGTCAAGTGTCTGAGGCCGGATTTGGACTCAGGTCCTCCTGACTCTAGGGCCGGTGCTCTATTCACTGCACCACCTAGCCACCCCTTTGAATTTTCTAAGGAGCACATTTTTACTTATCTCATATCAATAAAAAAAAAGCAGGATAGGTGACTGGACTTCAGAAGTTTCAGAAAGTTGAAGAAAAAGAAGAAAATGAAAAGATAATAGGGAGATGAAGAGCAGAAGAGAGACAGATGAATGAGGTGGAAAGGACAGCAGGGAAGACCGCACAGATGTTACAAGGAAAAAGAGGGCAGATGTGGCCTTAAGAAGAATGAATCTAGGGGCAGCTAGGTGGCACAGTGAATAGAGCACCAGCCCTGGAGTCAGGAGGACCTGAGTTCAAATCTGGTCTCAGACACTTAACACAAAAGCTAGCCATGTGACCTTGGGCAAGTCACTTAACCCCAATTGCCCTACCTTACCCCCTCCAAAAAGCAAAAAACAAAATAAAGCAAAACAAAGTCCAAAATGAATCTACAGTTATGAAAGTAAAACTAAACTAGTCCTCTAAATTTGTGGGGGCAGAAGTACACTGGCAAGGCTTATAAACTCTCTAAATGAAATGCTTTGAAGCCAACAAAGAGTTTACTATTTTAAATGCTTAATTTCTTGATTTCAAAATGCTTAAAAATACAAAGATATTGATAATGGCAATAAAGTAGAAAATATAATTGTGGTCCAGAAAACAATTAAGGAGAAGTTTTCTGTAGATTTTAATCTGATAATTTTTTTTTTTTTACTGAAAGACATAAATTCAGTGAGTCATGTAGCTGTGCATTTCTTCAGTGTCATGAGGAAGAGGCAAATGACAAGAAGATAAGCTGGAATTTATTCAATAAAGTAAGTTCTGAGGATATGTTCAGGATTTGTACAGATTCAGCCTAATATCCCATCCCATGTACATTCACATTATATGACAATGGCTTATCATAATGATGCGTTTACTAAGGAAAGGAGATGAACAGTATATTTATAAAGTAAAAAAATACATTGAAAAAATATTTTTACCCTTAAAGAATTAGAGACTATAATATCTCTAATGCACCATTCTCCAACCACTATGGTCAAGAATTAACCAGTGGGCAGGACCAAATGAATAAGGATATGTAAGGAGAGTTTGGGAGGTGTATGTCTTAATGGCACACATTCCATAGTCTCTTTGTGAACGGCATTCTCTGGAAAACTATGCATGAACATAGATGATGAAATTCCCATGACATTAATGCTTAATTGTTACTTAAGATAAGTGGGTCTGAGGATATTATGTCAGCCCAGACCAAAAGTGAACTCAATGGACCTAGTGATAATAAAATTGTAGATTTCTTAGCAGATCAATGTAGCATAGCTAGGATTATTCAGTGAGTAAACAGTCTAACTAACAATGTTTCAGGATTAATGGGAGACAAGGTTACCCTTATAGCTAGAGGGTTGATATGATATGTATGAGGAATATCTATGTGTAATCCTGACATATATATTTTATGTATAATTGTTTGGAGCCCATACTTTTGGTCTATAGTATTAAACTTTGCTATATATGCCATTGTATATGATATATATTTATACCTCTATCTATCTATCTATCTATCTATCTATCTATCTATCTATCTATCTATCTATCATCCATCTATCTATCTAATGTTTCTGCATGTGAGTAAAACTGCTTAAACCCTTTTCCCATTGTCTTAAAGATATAGGAACAGAGGTGGGAGTCAATTCTCATCTTCTCATACCTACAGGTACAGCTTAGGGGAATAGGATGGTGATAGTATTTGCTGTTTGATGTAGTTGCTATTTACCTTGCAGTTTGTTTTTATAAAATGTCTATTTAATATATCTATATTTTATATTTATAACATATAAATATATATAGTAGAATGTTTATTCTGACTTGGTTGTTGATATTCTGTGTTGATATTTAAGAAGCTATGAACTGAGATAGATGATTGACTCTTCCCTGCTATGGAGAATGTGGTCAACAAGAGGTCATGTTAAGGATTTTGCAGATACTTTAAAGACAAAACATGTCTATCTCTAATTCTATGTTTTCAGTGAGTCCTGGTAGGGCTCAACAGTTTTCCTTGTGTATCACTGATTGAACATCATTGGGAAATAGCCTGTCTTAAGGAAGGAGAGGAAGATGATTTCTGAATCTCTTGTTCTTATGAAAACCATTAAGTCTCTATTTCCGGGGGTTGAAGTGAGGAGTCTCATCAAGGATTAGCCTTTTAGAACTCAAAGGAAACTGAATTCTAGGAGTTAGGCATCCCCATTGTAATGACTTGGAGTCCTATAACTAAGCTTTTGCTACATGCTATTTGATTATCAGTTGGGTGTGAGGGAATACAATCATTTATCAGTCTTATGAGTCCTTGCCTTTCTTATGTTTTTAAAAAACCTAAAATAAACCACATAGACCCAGTGTTGAAAAACCAGGTGAGTATCTTATTTCATTTATTTTCATAATAAGTAAGTCCTGCCACTTTACACACTGGAACAAATTACCCACTTATTGAATCAGTATAGTGCAATGTTACTTATAAATGTTTCTCTGCTGGCTTCTGCAGCAGAGTAGAAAGATTGTTCTGGCACAAAGTAACGGCATGCCAAATATGAAATTATTTGTTCAAGCAACCAGACAGTAGGAGCAAATTTCCAGATTTTTCCCAGAATAATGGTAATGTCCTGTTCCTGGGGCTGTTTAGCTAGTTAAAATACCACCCAGCTGAGGAGTTCTGGGTCAGAAATGCAAATTAAGTAATGATTTGGGGAAATAATTTCCCTCTGATACATAGATTCACACTCAGAGTTAGAATTTTAGGGCTACAAGGGACCTTAGAGATCCTCTGCTTGGGAAAGTGACCACATCTGGAGCAGTTTAAATTTTTATTCCTAAAATGAAGAGGGCTGGGGAGAAAATGGTGAGTATTTGATTTTAGGATAATAAAGTGAGAGTCCAAGAGTGATTCCTAATGACCCTACCCAAACTGTGCTCATATTGTTGCTGCTGCCATAGGAAAAGTAAATGAATGCAAACATCTGGGCACACCCCATGTACTTGCATGCTACATGTTCATGCTATAAAGATCGCCATAAAACAAAGCAGCTTGCCTATTACTCAGGCTTATTTTATATTGCTGCCTGGGCTTGAAAGCTGATCGAATTTGTTATTATGTGCTCATAAATTTAGTCCAATTAGGCAGAGAAACATTCCAAGCATAATGCCACATGTTTTTGCTTTCTATCACCTCCTCTAGGTGCTCTTTAGTGGGAAAAGGAATTCCCAGAAGAACTCCATGAACAGATTGCTGCTTCCCCACCCCCATTGGAAGAGAACATGTCTGAACCACTTGGGCTGTTTTAAATTATCTCTGCACCTTTCCAAACTGGTCCTTCTTCATAAGATTGGGTAATTGTGATGACTTGGATAGAGATACAGAAAAAGGGAGAACTGATAGAGGAGAAAGTTGCCAAGGCATAGCAAATACCAGATCGTTTCAGTCTGAGGATGGTAGGGAAGATCATACAAGTATGTAAAAAACACAGATAATATGACTGGGACTATGGGCATACCAGTAACCTAGAACTATATGACCTTAGACCTCTTCAATAATATGGTTGAAATGATGATAGAGATCCCAGTGTTCTGAAATTATTCCCTTAGAGTTAAACAATAATACAGTTAAGTTGGGAAACTGAAAATCCCACAAATCTAAATCGGTGGAGTTCTATTGAAGCTTAAAAGGGTTTTAAATGAATAAAATAAGTAGCTTTTCCACAGAAGGTAGTAAGTTTTAATTTGACACACATTTATTAAGTACAAGGTTTCTAACAGACAACAGATTTATTAAGTACAGATATTTAACAGATTTATTAAGTACAAGGTTTCTAAGACAGAGGTTTCTAACCCTGTCCTAGGCACTTTGGGGTGCAGGAAGACTAAAGATAGTCTCTTTAAGGTACTCACAGCCTATTTGGAGATTCACTACTAAACATAAAACTAGACAAAAATAAAATAACATAGGCAAATGCTAAAATGTGTAGATATACAGTGTTATGGAAGGAAGGTCCATCTGAGAAACATGGAACTTATTAGCCAAGAAGGTACATGGTGGTAGTATAATTAGCTAAAATAGTTTGGATCAGATGCATGAATCTTGCAGTTATAATGGGTAATTATCAAAACCAGTCTATTTAGTATTGACCTTTAACCTCTGAAGCTGACAACAAGAAGGCCTACCCTACCTTCTACAGCATTTGCTTGGTGCCATCATCAAGACTATACTATGAGTAGGCCAGGGGGACAAGACAGTGTTGAACAGCTCAGGTAATGTTAAAATGTAATAGGTAATTGAATGGTATAATGAGATGAGGACAAAAGTCTTATTCTGATGGTGGTGACCACAAGGTATTCATAGCATCTATACCACTAGAATACAGTATCTATCAATTCTCTCATACTGGAGAAATGGTCCTCAGTGCCATCCCACTCCTTCCACTTTTGCAGTGGTGGGGACAAAGTGGTTGGATGAGGTGGGATGCAGAAAGTGCTGGGAATCACACAGTTAATAGAATGTAAAATGCCTTTCATTTGATGCTGGTACTCTAAATGTGAGGTCCTTGTCCAATGACCACAAGCAGATACATTCTTGGACAAACCAAATCATATTGATCTTGAAGTTCTTTCTAGAAATAAAATCAGAAGAAAGAAAGAAGTTACCTCTTAGTGGAAGAATGGTTCCCAGACAAGTATTCTTTGGAAAAACAAAGAAAGAAGTTGAATGACTGAATTTTATTGTATATCTAAAAGATATGTTCTTTCATGGAATATTTGGTTATCACACATTATAGTAGTAAGAATAAGTCTTTGTAAAAAAAATCACCATGAAATTATTATAGCTTACAGACTAACACCGATTGATGAGGATGGGATAGAAGAAAAATATAAATATAAAATATTTATATTTTATAAATAAATATATAAAAATATAATGAAGAACTTGATTAAGCCCTCCACACCAAATCAACAGATATTCTGATACTTGGTAACTTCAGTGCAAAGACAGGAAAAAATGAAGATGGAGCAAGTATAGTTCAGGAGAAATAAATGAGAGGCCAAAGACTTGTAGATTATACAGAAGTCTCATGCTTCTATATCTTGTGAACTTTGTTAAAAAAAAAAAAAAGAATTGGTAGATGCTGGGTGGTCTGAACAGCAAGAAACAACAACAAAGAATTGACAATGTTTTGACAGACAGGAAAGACATGACTATGGGAGGGATGATCAGGTGAGATGTCTGTGCACAACTGGACTATCAATCATGCCATACATTCATCAGAACTAAAACCAAAATTTATAACAAATGAGAAGACTACTAATAAGAAAAAAAATGTGTGGGATAAAAGAATTTAGAGTCTGAGATCAGAAAAGGTCTTTATTCTTTCTCATGAGAAAGGGCCCTCTGCCCCGTTGCTCAAATGGCATCTGCCAGGGAGACGTCAACAGGTAGAAGCAAGCCGATGGTTATATAACCTTTTAATGCACAATCCCAACCCCCCAACTGGCCTTCACTCCCATTGGTAGGGAAGCTGGGCCACCACCTAAGCACGGGAATCTGTCTCAGAGACAAAGGGCACAGAAACAAGGCAAGGAAAGCAGCTTTATCCTTATTTGGCATATCTTGTGCTGAGGTGGCACTGGGGAGGGTCTCCATTGCTCTAAGTCCCAGATTCTTGTAAGGTCAGGTGACTTCTAAATTTACACCTAGTGGATTGCGAAGCCACACTAGATTTGATTTTTCAGAATGGGGAAACTTCATTGCAAATTATCCCTCACAAATATATGACACAGGGGCGGCCAGGTAGTACAGTGAGTAAGAGCACCGGCTCCAGTGTCGTGATGACCTGGATCAAATCCGGGTTCAGATACTCAGCACCACACCCAGAAATAACTGGCCGTGTAAACTTGAGCAAGTTACTTAACCCCAATTGCTTTAAAAAAAAAAAAAACAACCAAATATATGACACAGAATTAAGAAGATTTAATCTTTAATTATTTAAATAAGCTATTGAAAAAAAATTTTAATGGTAAATAAATGATAGAAATGACATCAATGGCAACTTCCACCTGGAGGCTGAAGCAATATAAATTAATTGCTACAACATGAAAGTCTCAAGAAAGACAGAATGAATCTTATTCAGTAAACAGTAGACTTACTTGCCCAGTGATGAAAAGTGGCTGCCAAAGACAGCACCAGATGAGAATATGAACAGATTTGGAAAATCTTATAAAGATGATGGAGTACTATGAGTAATAAGAAACAGTGGAAGATTAGAGCAAGCTAAAGAAATCTGGGCAAAATATTGAACCAAGTCAAATCATCTCAATGGCATTCAGAGATAAGTACTACAAATAGAAGAATAATAGAAAAGATGTGTAAAAATTATTACAACAGGGGCGGCCAGGTAGCACAGCGAGTAAGAGCACTGGCTCCAGTGTTGGGATAACCTGGGGATCGAATCTGGGCTCAGACACTTAGCACCCACCCAGAAACACCTGGCTGTGTAACCTTGAGCAAGTTACTTAACCCCAATTGCTTAAAAAAATAAAATAAAAATTATTACAACAATTTTCTCCATCAAGGATAATGGAATTGCCAAAGTTGAAACCTATCAAGGGTCCCTGAGATACTTACAGAAGCAGTCACTAATGAGGGAAAAAGCCAGGAAAATCAGTCAAATTACATTAAGTATATTAGAATTAGTCAGTGCTAGAAGAACAATTGTGACTATTGAGGGACTGACTGATTTATAAGATGTCTAAAAGAGGTGAATTGAACAAAGGTATGGGGAAAAAAATCTCAGATCTTATTGGTTCTAATAAAAAGTTAACTCAGAAAATAGAAACAACTACTGACCTAAGTGTCCACTCATGTATCTTTGCAAAGCTTTTCTGAGGGCCATTTGCACATGAATTGAGGTCATTCTCTTTATTTATAGGCTTTTTTTATGCTTATTGATTTGCCTTTAAACATTTTATTTATTTATTAAACATTTTGTGATTCAAATTCTCTTCCTCCCACCAACACTCCTCCACCCATCAGGAAGACAAACAATATGGTATAAATTACACACATGAAATCAAGGAAAACATTTCCATATTAGCCGCCTAGCAAAAAAATGAAAAGCAAGATAAAATAGAAAAAAGCATGCTTTTATATGCACTCAGAATTTTCCAGTTCTCTCTCTGTAGGTAGATATCATTTTTCATCATCATTCTTCTAGATTTTTCTTGGATCTTTGTATTGATTAGAGGGGCTTAGTCTTTTACAATTTATCATTGTTATAATATTGCTGTTGCTAAGCACAGTGTTCTCCTGGTTCTGCTCACTTTACTTTGCATCAATTCATACAGGTCTTCCCAGGTTTTCTGACTGTCTGGCTTGTCATTTTTACAGTATAATAATATTCCATCATGATCATATGCCACAACTTGTTCAGTCATTTCCCAACTGATGAGCATTCAATCGAAGGCATTTTTGATGAAAATGTTACTAGGGAACAAGCAGGCTTTCAAAACTACCATTCTTTAACCCCTCACAACTAACTAAAAGAAGTATAGAATATAAAATCTCAAAACACTTATTTTTTATTGCTTATGAAAAAGCATTTGATTAGGTAGAACAAAAGACTGTCTTTCAGTTTCTTTTATAAAAACAATGACTCCCATCTATATCTGAAGTTCATTCAAGATTTCTTGGAATAACACATAATGCCACAAATATTCAGTGATCCTTTGAAAATATATCTTAAGTGAAGCATAAAACTAAGAGATGTATACTTGTCAAAATTATTTACCACTGTGATGGAGGAGATTCCTGTGGATAGTGAGGTGATGAGCAGATGATTCACATTGTTATTCCTTGTGGTAGCTAGACGGTGCAGTGGATAGACCACTGGGTCTGCAAACAGGAAGACCTGAGCTCAAATACAGCTTCAGACACTTACCAGCTCTGTCACTTTGGGGAAAAAAAATCACTTAACCTCAGTTTGCCTCAGTTCTCTCATCTGTAAAATGGAGATAATAGAAGCTAGGGTGGTTGTGATGAGATAGTAACTATAAAGTGCTTGACACAGAGCAAGTGCTATATAAATGTTAGCTACTATTATTGCCTTTATGAACTTGTTCATGTTGTTATATGCCTCTGAAATAATCTTCCTTCTCTTGTCTATCAAAATCAAGTCATCCTTCAAGCCCCACATTGGTTTTTTTTTTTGTTCTTGTTGCTGTTTTTTCTTTTTTTTGGAGGGGGAAGGTAGGACATTTGGGGTTAAGTGACTTGCCCAAGGTCACACAGCTAGTTTTTGTGTTAAGTATCTGAGCCCGGATTTGAACTCAGGTCCTCCTGACACTAGGGCAGGTGCTCTATTCACTGAACCACCTAGCCACCCCCAAGCCCCACATTGTTTAATGTCCTCCATGAAGCCTTCCCCTTCTTCAATGCCTATGAGGTGGAAAAGGAAACGACAAACTGCTCCAGTGCTAGCAAAATCCCAAATGGGGTCATGAAGAAACATCTGAACAACAGCAACAACAAAATGTCTTTGTACAGCAGACTGCCTCCAATTTATTTATTAGCTCTGACCTTCTGTGGAGTTCCTCAGTAGTCAACTTGGAGTTCAGAGAAAATCCATGTCTTTCTTCCTGATTCTTGGCCCATTAAGTAAGGTCTATGACAGCAGAGACTGTACATTATTACTTTTCTATATTCTTTTTTTTCATAGTTTTGATGTTTTTCTTTTTAATTTTTTTCAAATGCTTTACTAACTTCTGATTTATATCATTCATTTCTGCCAGATTTTGAGTTACAAATTTTCTCCCTGTTATTCCCCTACCCACCACCCCAAAACAGCAGTCCCACAGGATATCCCCTCCTCCAATCTGCTCTCTCCCATGTTTTCTCCCATACCCCTTTTGACTTTTCCAGTAGGGCATGATGGATCTCTATGCCCTAGTGCCTGTATATCTTATTTCCCAATTACATGTAAATTAGTATTAAAAATAGTATATATATTTGAGTATTTGATTTTAAAACTTTCAATTCCAGATTCATTCACTTCCTCCCTTGTCTCCCACCCTTACTGGGAAGATAAGCAGTTTAGTATAGGTTGTACATGTGTGGCTAATGGAAAACAATAACATAGTAGATATATTGTAAAAGACTGACTATATTTCCCTCCCTCCTATCCCACTGCCCACTTTTTCTATTCTCTACATTGATCCAGTCCCTTTTCAAAAGTGGGTGCTTGCAACTTCTCTCCCCACCAGCCTGCCCTCCCTTCCATCATCTCCCCTCTTATTCCCTTCCCCCTCTACTCTCCTGGAGGGTGAGATACCCTATTTAGTGTGTATTTCATTCCCTCCTCAAACCAAATTCAATGGGAATGAGGTTGACCCATTCCCTTTTGCCTTCCTATTCTTCCCCTCCATTGTAACCCTTTTCTCTTGCCTCTTCTATACGAGATAGTTTACCCCATTCTGTGTCTCCCCATCTCCTCTCATTATATTCCTCTCACCTCTTAATTTCACCTTTTAAGTATCATCCCTTCCTGTTAAATTGGTCCTGTGCCCTCTATCTATGTATACTTGTAAACATATATACACAATTCACATGTGTATTCATATGCCCATATACCCTCATATGTAGACAAATATATATATATATATTTCTAATCCCTTCAACTACTGAGAAAGGTTTCATAAGTAACAATTATTATTTTTCCATGTAGGAATGTTAATAGTTCAACTTAGTTCAAATCATAGTTCCTTATGATTTCTTTTCCCTGTTTACCTTCTCATGCTTCTTGTATCTGAATGTCAGATTTTCTATTCAACTCTGGCTTTTTCATCAAGAATGCTTGAAAGTCCTCTATTCCACTGAATGACCATATTTTCCCCTGAAACATGATACTCAGTTTTTTTTTTTTTTAAAGCAATCGGGGTTAAGTGACTTGCTCAAGGTTACATGGCCAGTTATTATTTCTGGGTGTGGTGCTAAGTATCTGAGCCCGGATTTGATCCAGGTCAATGATACTCAGTTTTGCTGGGTAGGTGACTCTTGGTTTTAATCCCAGCTCCTTTGACCTCTGGAATATCATATTCCAAGCCCTTTGGTCCCTCAGTGTAGAAGCTACCAGAACCTGGGTTATCCTGATTGTATTTCCACAATATTCAAATTGTTTCTTCCTGGCTGCTTGTAATATTCTCTCCTTAATCTGGGAATTCCAGAACCTGGCTATAATATTCCTAGGAGTTTCTTTTTGGGATCTTTTTCAGGAGGTGATCAGTGGATTCTTTCAACCTCTATTTTGCCCTCTGGTTCTAAAACATCAGGGCAGTTTTCTTTGAGAACTTCCTGGAGGATGATTTCTAGGTTCTAGGAAACCACTAAAGATTCTAGATGCCTACCTTACTCCCTCCCAACATCTTGAAAGCACCAGCCTTCATTGTCAGAGGGAGTTTCTTCACCAGGGAGCTTCCTACAGCAATGAAAGTACATCTAGGTCCCATCCCTAGAGTTAACCCACTCATTGTATAGATGAGGCCCTGAGGCCCAGTAAAGTGAAGTCCTTTGACATGGGGAACCAGTGGCTGAGGATGACGGACCAGGTCTTTTTTCATTGTCTCACATCTCTCTGAAAAATGAGAAGATGAAGATTTCAAAAGCAATGGGCTCATAATGAAAGGAGTAAGTAGAGTGGGTGGGGTCGAGGCTGCGGGCTTGAGGGAGGCGTGGGAAGTAAAGGATAACACACTCAGTGACCTCGCAAGTTTTATTTATAAGAAAAACCAAGTTTAAAATTCTGGAAGCAAGTATGGTATACGTCCACTTAGTATTTGTTAAAAAAAAATACCAATAAGATACTTAGCTAATTAAACATTGCTGTCTTTTGCTTTTGACATTTATATCAACTTGAAACTTTGCAGGCTCAATTACTGAGTTTGAAATGAAGTTTTCCATGATTAAGCATTTAGAAAATGAATACTAATGTACTTCAAATGGGGATCCAGCTATCAGGAACATGGTGGAGCTTGGTTATAAAGTGGACAATTAACTGCTGAGAGCTGCATTTGCAGCTTGTTTATTTGGCTTGAAATGAAATCACATTTCAGAAGTGGCTGAGTTGTCAAACTGAGGAACCCACATGATTTTCCCATGTGTTTGAGGATCCTCGTTTTCCCAGTATACTGCTTTTGTTTCTGTTTTGATACCTCTTGTTCTGTTCATTTGCCTTTTCCTTCACCTAGCCCTGTAAACTTGGATTAGGAACAGGGCTATCCCTTAATCCTTGGCATTTGGTCAACCAGCTGAAATCACTTGGAAATCAGGCAGAGGAGTAGATGGAGCCTAAAAATCGAATAAGCCAATAAGTTTTCTCCTTTCTCCCGACTCCCTCACCCTCAGCTCCTTTCCTTTGTCACATTTCTCCATCTCCACCTTCTTTCTGACCTCCCAGAGCCTCTCTCTTCCTTTAGGACCAAAACGTGCATTCTAAGATATGAATTCCAGAGAAGTCACTGATCTGCATCCGTGGAAGGCATTTGCCATACTAATTGAATCATGAAATCACCACTCTGGAAGGTGGGAAGTATGAGCATTTTTACCCCTGTTTTATAGATGAGGAAAAAGGCAGAGAAGTGAAATGAATTTCTCAAGGTCATATCTTTAGGAAATTGCACAGCTGTCATCCAAAAATGGTTCTTTTGAGTCAAGTTCCTGTGCCTTGTCTTCCTTATCCAGAGGTTCGTTGGAGGTTTCTTGGTAGGTGTGAGCAGACATAGGGCCTTTTTTTTTATTTGCAGCTGAATTTTAAAGATTAAAATCAAGCACTAAGACAGCTTGGAATAATTTATTTTTTACTTCTATAGGACCCGTTGCCTTAAGGAAGATTTACAAATCGTTTAAATATCTATAAAGTCAGGGATATGATGATAAATGTTTAACAACGAGCTCTCCAAATATAGACTACAATGTTAAAATTCAATCTGCATTGTTAGCACCATCTTATCACTTTCTTAGGTTTAGATAATTAACAAAACAATAAATCAAGCCCTGATTTGAAACATTTGCCAGCGTCTGAGGTGTGAATGCTTACACTAGAAATTTAATAATCAGCTCTTATAAGCGCAGCAGAGATGGCTGCAGCACACAGCAAACTCCCAGTAGCAATACTTACAAACCCAGCAATTTTTCTTATAGTCATAGGGGCCCTGTGAGTATTCTTTTTTTTTTTTTTTGCCTTTTGGAGGGCATTTGGGTTAAGTGACTTGCCTAAGGTCACACAGCTAGTAAGTGTTAAGTGTCTGAGGCTGGATTTGAACTCAGGTCCTTCTGACTCCAGGGCTAGTGCTCTATTCGCTGGGCCACCTAGCTGCCCCAAAGAGGGATAGCATTTTCTTTTCTTTTTCTTCTTCTTTTTTTGCTTTTTGGAAGGGGGAGGGCAGGGCAGTTGGGGTTAAGTGATTTCCCCAAGGTCACATGGCTAGTAAGTGTTAAGTGTCTGAGGTCATATTTGAACTCAGGTCTTCCTGACTCCCAGGCTGGTGCTCTATTTACTGCACCACCTAGCTACCCCAGCCCTGTGAGTATTCTAAGGAAAGGATTCTGCCTCAAAAGTGCAAATGAGGTGACCAATTTGCCATACAGCATCATGGGATCCCAGAAAGTAAGAGGTGATAGAGGCTTGATGTCTCAGAGCAGTACTCTGAGGTTCTGAGATGTTCAAGGATGTGTCTAGTACGACAGGTAGGCTTTGAGCTCTCCTGACTTCCTATGTCGTGCTCTTTGCACTGTATGATTATTGTAGCAGCCTAATTGACCTTTCTGCCTCAAGTCTCTCCCTTGTACAACTCAGCATCCACACAGCTGCCAAAGGAATATCCACAAAGCACAAATCCGGCCACGTCACTCTCATGATCCATAAGCTCCAGGGAGTCCCTATGGACTCCCAGATCACATGCGAACTTGCTGCTTTGGATTTAAAGCCCCTCCCTTTCCAAGCATGTGACTCAATTTCATGGATGCTATAGTCCAACAACAGGAACGTAGCTTTCCTAACAATCCTTAGGGCCCATGACACCAGCCCCTGGTCTTTCATACCATTGCATGGCCTGTTCTCTAGGCTTCGAATGTACTTCCTCTTGAAATACCCACTTTCCTACAAAGTTCATCACAATTGCCGTCTCCCACAGGAGGCCTTTCTTGGTCATCCCTTCTGGCCATGTTTATTTTTTTAAACCATTTTTATGCATATTGTACATGTATATTCATATGTGTATTTTGTTTCTACATTTCTATATATCTACATTTTTATATTGTTCTGCCTGATAAACTGTAAGCTCCTTGAGGACCTGGGCTATTACACTTTCTGTGCTTGTAGCTCAAGCACTTAAAAGTGCCTGGCACATAATTGTCACTTAATAAATGCTTGTCAAATGATTGATGTTCATATTCATGTTTGATCAAATATGAGGTCCTACACAGAGGTGGGGAAGTTGTGACCTTGAGGCTGCATTGACCTCCAGGGTCCTTGGGTGAGGCCTTTTGACTGAGCCTAAGTTTTATAGAACAAATCCTTTTATTAAGAGGATTTGATCTGTGCAGTTTGGATTCAGTCTAAGGGCTGCACCTGAGGATCTAGCGGGCCACATGTGACCTTGAGGCTGCAGGCTCCGCACTCCTGTCCTAGAGCCTAGATAATAACTTAGGTTGAATTCTGGACATATGCACCTTGCTGTAAAACTACAGTCAGGAAAGGTGCACAGTTGATCAGGTCAAGAAAGGCATCTGTTGGGGCGGCCAGGTAGCCCAGTGAGTAAGAGCACCGGCTCCAGTGTTGAGAAGACCTAGGGATCGAATCCCGGGCTCAGACACTTAGCACCCACCCAGAAACACCTGGCCGTGTAACCTTGAGCAAGTTACTTAACCCCAATTGCTTAGGGGCGGTCAGGTGGCTCAGCGAGTAAGAGCACCGGCTCCAGTGTCGGGATGACCTGGATCAAATCCAGGCTCAGATACTCAGCACCACACCCAGAAATAACTGGCCGTGTAACCTTGAGCAAGTTACTTAACCCCAATTGCTTTAAAAAAAAAAAAAAAAGAAAGGCATCTGTTGTTTCCAATGGTCCTACTGAAAGCACCAGCCTTTCTCTAGGCAAGAGGTGTCAAAACTTGTAGCCCCTGCAGACTGTTGCACTGGCGGGACTCCTGAGTGAGTCCTGAACCAGATGAAAACAGAAGTGGGAAATATTTAACAAAATAAATAAAAAATAAATAGAAGACATACAATGTTAATATGTCGCTTTCTAGGTAAATATGCCACCAAGGGATTCTTAGCATGGTTGAGTGGCCCAATTTCTACTTGAATTTGATGCTACCGCTCTTGGCAGCATATGAGAACAGCTAAACTTCTGGTTCTTGTTTAGGCTGACCCAGTGGGTTGACGTCACAGTGAGCATTGGAAGGGAGGATAGCAAGGAGCCTGGTCACCTGGATATGATGCATGTCCTTTATAGGTACATAATTATCTGCTTCTTGTGGCCTCAATTAATGTATGAGCTCCTTGATCGGAAGAGATTGTTTTTGCCTTTTTGTGTATTCCCTAGCACTTAGCCGAGTTCTTGGTACAGAGTGAGTATTTAATAAATGCTTGTTGATTGTCCAAAATTGTGTTCCCTCATGTGGCATGGTCCTACAGATGTTTAAGAGAAAACTCACTGGATTGGCAGCCAGTGGACCTGAGTTTGAATATCACTGTTGTAATTTGCCAGCAATGTGCCATTGAGGATGGAATGGACTAGATGATCTCTAATTTCTAAGATCTCCTCTGGCTCCAAGTCCTATAAATCCATCTTGTGAACTGCGTTGTTCTGTAAGGTCCATGAAACCTTGGAGACAGAACACCTGAGGTTTGGGTAATGATAGATCTGTGTGACAGGGTCTCAGGCAGCTACATCCTTGGTCATGCCGGTTTGCCCTCCTCTATACTCTGGGAGGGGAAGGGGGGTGTCCATAGTTTCAGGGATTAACAGGCTGAGCAACAGCGAGCATTCAAGAAATGCTCCAGTGACTTGCCTTGAGAAAATGGCGTTTCTTAAGTTGTGCTGATCGTTATGGGAGAGTTTGTGATTCCAGGGATGGCTCCTGCATGTGCACTGAGGCACTGAAGCAAGGAGAGTCTGGGTGATATCTCTGTATTGCTATTCTGGGTATAATTTTTTATTATACTTTAACTATCCCTGAAAGATGGTCACATGCATCTTTTTTTATTTTAAACATCTCTATCAGCTTCCTTTATTGTCTCTTCTTACTTCCTTAAGCACCTTCCTTTACTTTTGAATTATTCATTGCCCTAAAATTTCACTTAAACTAAATGTTAAAGGCTTTAACTGAATCCCATTATTCAAGAAAACCCTCCTCCAAATCCCGACTCTAGAGAGTGCCTGACTGTCTAACTTTTGATAACTTTTATGCGTCCCTTTCCAGACAATTCTATTTGCCCTTGGTCATTTGCCCTTCTTTCTCTGGAGAGAAGAAGCTCATCTCTTAACTGGCCTGTTTTGGAGGCCCTGAGTCCACACACTGTTAAGAGTTTCTCTGCCCGAAGCACTCGCTTATTTCTTAATATCGTTTTGTTTTACTTTCAGTCGCGGTAGCGGAAGCTGTGAACAATCTGTTTGTGACACGGCCTATGAATGTACTTTTTTTTCCCATCAGATGCCTGTGCGTTTTTCCTCTTCTCTACCACCTTACCTGCCTTTCATAGTATTGATTTGAGACCATTTCTACAGTTTGTCAGGGTGCTACTCTTTATAAGGCATTTTGGGGGAACAGCTTTTTAAAAATGTCCCCAGTCTTGAATGGCGGGCACATTTTAATATTTTAAAGGAAACCTTGAGTTACTTTTCTTTAAGTACAAAAATGAAAGAACAAGAAGGTATTGTTGAATAAAATTCCTTTTAGTTCACAGTTCCTAGACTTTGAGGTGAAGGGGTCCTTAAATGCCATATAAATTAAACCCTTCCTAAATCAAGAATCCTGTCTACTACATCCCCAATAAGTGATCATTTGCCCTCTTCTCAAAGACCTCCAGTGACAGACAACTCAGTACAACCTATTCTGCTTTGACAAGCTCTCAGTGTTATGAAGTTTGTTTCTTACGTTGAGCCAAGATCTTCTCTGTTGCTACCTACCATCAGCGTAGGTTCTGTCCTCAGAGCCCACACAGAACAAGCCTGCTCTCTTTTTCCATAGGACAATTCTTCAACCATTTAAAGAGTAGCATACCTTCAGAGACCCATCAACCTTTCTCCTCTTTTCTTTCTACTCCCCCAACCCCCACCAATTTATAGTTCCCTTCACCATGCCCACTGGACATATCTAGAGATGGTGTGACCAGATGCTCTCTTCACTTTGGACACTATTAAAATTCTTCTTGGCATCCTCTTGAGATCTTTTTAGACACCAGCTCTGTCATTTGACATATTAGTTTCCCATCTCAACTACGTGTCAGCTGCAAATTTGCTCATGGAGTACTTAGCTCCCTTGCTTCTTCTATTGCTTCAGGATCATTCTGGGTCCAGCAAATCTTCTGATTTCTTAAAGGCTCCCATATACCTATGGCATCGTCTAACTCTGAGATGTCACACACGAGACCACTGCATACAATCCACAACACTCTGA
>NW_027185664.1:11237540-11242123 GCF_028583685.1 Petaurus breviceps papuanus
TTTGAGTTTGTCTCTACTAATCTAGCTAACTGATTATCATAAAGGGGGGAGGGATACAGAAGGGAGAAGAGAATAATTATGTATTAATTGTGAATTATGTGCCAGGCACTGTACTATAAGTAGTCAGAAATTATCTCAGTTGATTATCACAACAACCCTGTGAGGCAGTTGCTTTTATGATTCTCATTTTTACATTTGAGGAAATTGTGATAAACAGAGGTTAGGTAACTTGTTAAGGGTCACAGAACTAATAAATGTTCAAATTTGGCCTCAGACACTTAACCCTTGCTAGCTGTGTGATCTTGGGCAAATCACTTAACCCCAATTGCCCTATCTTCCCTCCTCCAAAAAAAGACACAAAAAAACCCCCAAACTAATAAGTATCTGAGGATGGATTTGAATTCAGGCCTTTCTTCTTCCAGGTCAAGTGCTCTATTCACTGTGCTATCCAACTGCCATTACCATAAGATGAACTCAAAGAAATCTTAGTCACTAATCCAAACTTCTCATTTTATAGATGAGGAAACTGAGATTCAAACAGGAAGTGGCTTTCTCAAGATCACACCGATATCAGAGCCAGGATTTTAATGTACGGTTTTTTATTTCAAATTCAGTGCACAAACGATGAAAGGGTTTTCAATCTCTAAGAGATAAAAGTAATTCATTTATCTCTCCTGGCTGATGGATTACAGTACATTAAAAGCAGGAGAACCGATAATCCCAATGTGATTGAAAACTACTATCTCAATGTAAAGTGATGAAAAGAAGAACCGGAGTAGGCACCCAACAAAGTGGGATGTTCTAGACAGCGAATGTTAGTATGACCTTAGACAAGTCACTTAACCACTTGGAATCTCAATTTCTCATCTGTAAAATGAGTGAGTTGGACTAAATGAGCTCTAAAGTCCCTTCCAGCCCTAGGATTCTATACTTTTTAATGGAAGCCCATTCATTGACAAGAGCAGCAGATAGATGGTAGGAAGTAGTCCTTGACGGCCATCTATTCAGGGAAACACCATTATTGTTCATGCTACAAAGGGCAATGGGAAAGAATGCTATATGCGTATAGCCTTTATTTGAACATTTGAATGACTACTATAATGTTGATGGATTTGATAATACATTCCTTCTCTCAAGTGGGAAAAAAAAGGATGTCAATACGTTACTGAATGAGGTTTTCAGGCTTTCAGATTTTCTCCCTGCTTCCTCCTGCCAGTGAAGAATAGACAATATTTCACTCCTTACAGTTAAGCAGATAAACTGTGTGCGACAAACCTGGGGCAAGAATCTTCAGCTTGTCCTTGATTTTGCCTGAGAATGGCTGACTGCCCAGTGAGTCTTCTGTTTTGTCATTCGAATTTCCAGATGCATGATTTCCCTGCTCAAAGCAATAAATAAATAAATAAAGTTGCACTGGAGTTTTTAATTATCTTTCTTTTATTTCTTCTATGTTTGATTTTGTCAAATATAGGAAGAAGTCTGGGAGGAATAATATATAGATAGTGAAAACATAAGTGAGAGAAGTCCTATTTGCTCGAGAAATGAAATCAGGTAATTAAACAAGGAAGGAATACAGAGAAATGGCTATAGCCCAAAGGGAAACGATGATGTTGCAGAAATATAACTTTGTGTGCTGTGGGGTTGGAGATTTAGAGCTTATAGGTAACATCGTATGGTCTTTTCAAATCACAAGTTGATAAAAACTTGCTTTCTGAAAAGAGTTCTCTAACCAAAATGTTTTTTTTTAGCAATGTCTGGCTGAGGTTTAAACACCTAGCTTGCCCACCTGCAACTCCAAGGGGAAACCCAGGGAAAAAAGAGCAGAAAGCGAAATTTCCATAAGCTATTCTGGACAGTAATTTACCTTTCCTAATCCTTTTCTTCAGTCTAAAGCCATTAAAAAAATACTGTTTTTCAAGTTCAGACATGTTTGAATGGTTTCTTTTCCCTTAATTTTCACCTATATTGTTGCATTTTTATAATAAAACAGCATATCTGGCTGATTGCTGACTGCTTAAAGGAAAATACACTAACAAAATACACTGAAACATTTAGAAATGTGTCTGTTTTCCTTCATGCCAAATATCTGGATATTTGGAAATATCTGGATGTTTGGCACCATATGGACCAAACATCTTGGGTGGTTGACTGAATATTTGTCTGTGTTAGAATCATTCGTTACCACCGTATCCTGCTAAGTTTTCTTTGGGAACAATATTCAAAAAATTAAGTTTTTGTCTAGAAAATATTGGTACAATTAGCCTTGAGTTTTCTGGCCCAGATCAGAGAAATCAGCCTCCCAAAACCATCAGAGAAAATTATTATAGCATAAAATTTCCATATCATTTAAACTAGCAATGGTCATTCTTAAAATTTTGAATAAGGATTATAGGATTTAGAACTTAAAAAATGCACTCAGGGATTACCTTGTCTACTTTTCTCACATTAAATCAACAACAATAAAAAAAATAGCCAGCATTTGTGCAAAGTTATAAGGTTTGCAAAGTACTTTATATATATAATTTTGTCCTCAAAACAACGGGGGCTGGGGACTCAGGGGGGGAGAGGGTGATGATGGTAAGTGCTATCATTGTCTTCGTTTTTATAGATGAGCAAACTGAGGCTGGCTCGGGGTGGGAGGGGGAGGTAAAGCCCAAACTCACACAGATTAGTGTCTGAGAATTCATCTGATCCCAGGTTTTCCTGATTGTAGGTCAGCACTCCACCTACTGAGACACCTATTTGCCTCAAATTGAGGAAGCTGATGCTTAGATAAGTGGAATATTTCTCTTATAGTAACTTCTTGGGTGACAGTGTGGAGTAGTGAATTGAATGTTTGATTTGCAGTTAGGAAGACTGGGCACAAATCTGCTTCCAGTGATTGCTAGCTGTGAGAAGAATAGCAAGTTATGCTGAATCTTTTCTCACTTTTAAAATGAGGTTAACAATACCTGAATTGCCTAACTCACATGATTTTTTTTTCATTTTCAAAAAGTTATTCTATCTCGTTTTGATATTACTTTTATTTCCCAAAAGACCTGTCTGTTGTAACAGAGAAAAAAAAAATAAAGAAGGAAAAAAGCGGTTTATGAAAACTAACACATGAACTGAGTCTGACAGTATATGCAATGCCCCACGCCCACAGACCTTCACATCTGCAAAGCACTATGGGAGGTGAATTTCCTCATCTTTTTTTTTTTCAGGGTCAAGCTTTGTCATGATATGATTTCCAGTTTTAGTTTTTTGTGCATTCCAGTCACACTGTTGTTATTGTCTATATTGTTTTTCTTATTCTGTGTCTTTCACTGTATTAATTCATGTGTTTCTATGCTTCTTTAGATTCTCCAAATTCACTGTTTCTTACACTGCAACAATATTGCATTAAATTCATGTATCATCTTAGCCATTCCCCAAATTGATGGAAATCTTTTTATTTCCAAATCTTTGCTATCACAAAAAGTAGTACTGCTATGAGTATTTTGGCATACATGCCCCTTCTCTGTCTTTGACTTACTTGGCATTTCTGCCTAGCAGTGGGATTGCTGGTTTAAATAATATAGATATTTTGTTCATTTTCTTAGTATAGTTCTCAGTGGCTTTCCAAAATGGTTGAACCAGCTCTTTAGGCTCTATCAACAACGTATGAGTGTGCCCATCTCTCCACAGCTCCTCTAACATTGTTTATTTTCTTTTACCATCTTTGCCAACCCGTTCGTAGAAATTTTGCAGTGATCAGATGAGATAACACATGTAAAATTCTTTGCAAATCTTCATGTCCTACAAATATCAATTATTCTTTGCATTCCAATTTCTCCACTCCTATCAGTGATTTGTGGGAATTCTGGTACAAAGGTATTACCACAGGGAAATTTTGCACATGCAGCATAATTTGCTAACTGGACTCTTTCCTACTTTTACATCCCTAAGTACCCTATTTGTTTGATGAAAGGGTTTCTTCTCCAGTTTTTTCTTTTTTTAATTTAGGAGATGTGGGAAATAATTGTATTCATTTGGAAGGTAAAAACCATTGAGTACAGGAGCTAGTTACTATAATGGGAATGGGAATGTGAAGATCTTCCCTGTCCCTTAATAGACCTAGGGGGGAGTTAGAGGATCTTCCCTGCTGGGAAGATAAACTCTGCCCCCTGATAGGCTGAATGTGGTCACATGGAGCCTGTGGTGGGAGGAGTTGGCTGAGGAGAAGCAGGGCCCACAGGAAGCTGGTTCAGAGCTAGCCAGATGGTGGAGGAGAGAGGACACTCTGGTAAGGAGTCCCGTAAGCACTGTGAGTAACTATTGATCTTGTACTGGTTTGTGGCGATGCTGAAGGGTGCTCTCAGTGTTGTTATGGCTTCGGAATATCTTTAGTACTATGGTGGAATCAGCTTACTGGTTTTAGGATTTGGCTTTCTGCTTTAGTTCTCTCCTCTATGTGGGGAATCTGGTATATTTTGTGATCCAAAGACATGTGATACTTGTATTTATGGTCTTAATTGTAATCGTGGTAAGGTATTATGATCTTTATAGCTCTGAACCAGCTTCCTGTGGGCCCTGCTCCTCCTCAGCAAACTCCTCCCACCACA
>NW_027185664.1:11242133-11251346 GCF_028583685.1 Petaurus breviceps papuanus
CCACCACAGGCTCCATGTGACCACATTCAGCCTATCAGGGGGCAGAGTTTATCTTCCCAGAAGGGGAGGTCCTCTAACTCCCCTCTAGGTCTCTTAAGGGGCAGGGAAGATCTTCAAATCCATGCTGTAAATATTGCATTGGTGCTACAGTTACCCAGAGCAATTTTTTTCTGGAGAATTTAAATCCCCATGAATCCTTGTTTGACCTCTTCCATGCTCTTTTTTTCCCCCAGGCATTGTCTCTCTAGAAGCAGCATGTACCAGTGGCAACTTTGGGGTGCTCTGTCTCTGCCATGCAGCAATGTCAAAGGGTTTTCAACAACAGAACTTTGTACCCCAAGATCTGAGGTCTCTTTCTGCTGCCTGCCTCTCACAATTGCCTTTGCCTTTGTTGCGGGTCCGTTTTATGATGTTTGTCCTGGGTTCAAGTAGTATTACTAGTGATAGTTTTATGCTTTGTCTCATACTGAAGATCGTCTTCGCCTCCGCCTTAATCCTTGCCCCCATACTTTAGCCAATTCTGTATCCTCAGTATTTCTTGAATGCAAATTTCTTTCTATTCTCATAACCACTTCCTTTATCATTTCATAGTGAATAGGGAGCTGCCCTTGAAATCAGCAAAACCTTTCATCAAGTTCCAAGACTGTGTGAACTTTAAACAAGTCACTTAACCTCTCTGTGCCTCCATGTAATTCTCCAAAAGTAAAAACTTTAGTTGCCCATATGTGTTGATAGAAGGACTGTTCTCACCAAGAGTTTCCTCTCAATGCACAGGCCCAGATGAAACCAAACCAACAGCCATTTTAGTTCTTACCTAAGTGACTTATTACCTCTTGCCTGCCAACTCCTGGACTGGTTCCAATAAGAATGCAAGGTCCTAGGCAGAAGGCAGAGACTATTTTAATTGTTGTCTTTGTATTTCTAGTGCCTAGCACAGTGCTTTATGCATAGCAGGTGGTTTTGTTGTCCAGTCATTTCAGTCATGTCCGACTCTTCACGATCCCATTTGGAGTTTTCTTGTCAGATATACTGGAGTTATTTGCCATTTCCTTCCCCAGCTCATTTTATAGATGAAGAAACCAAGGCAAACAGGGTTAAGTGACTTGCCCAGGGTCACACAGCTAATAAGTATCTGACACCAGATTTAAACTCAAGATGAGTCTTCTTGACTCCAGGCTTGGAATGCTGCACTATGCCACCTAGCTACCTTAGTTGCTTAATAAATGTTTTTGGAATTAAATTTGATTTTGTATTGTATATGTATGCATATGTGTATACATATATACAAACAGAAACACATCTTATATTGTGTTGTATCATATTGTATGTAATTTTTTTATTAAAAAATTTTTTTTTGCTTTTTTTTGGAGGTGGGGGAAGGTAGGGCATTTGGTGTTAAGTGACTTGCCCAAGGTCACGTGGCTAGTTTTGTGTGTGTGTGTGTGTGTGTGCGCGCGTGTGTTAAGTGTCTGAGACTGGATTTGAACTCAGGTCCTACTGCCTCCAGGGCCAACACTATTCACTGTGCCACCTAGCCACCCCTATTGTATGTATTTGATAGATAGATAGATAGATAGATATAGATATAGATGATATAGATATAGGTATATAATCAAAGGTGGCAGCCCTAATTGAAAATCCTCATAGGACAACAAGATCATTTCTGGAAATCCTGTTTACTGAAGACATGTCAAATACCAAGCAAAACATGAGAGATGTAAGTGCTCTCACTAGGGGAATTAGTTGGAAATAAGTCATGTAGGAGGAAAATATATATTAAAAACACAGATTATTTTTGTGAGAACAAATTTCAAATGTTTGCAATAGTAACAGCAAGGGAAAGTTGTTTTGTAATTTAATTTCTACCTACGAAGGTGCAATTTAAAATCTGACAACTATCCATAAACCTCATAAAAGGACTTTTGGACAGCAAAGGGTAGTAAAGGAGAGAAAGAGGGAGAAAAATCACAGAGTTTTTCGCCTCAGTAGTGAATTAATCTCCTCAATTACTTTTCTGCAGTGGAGGGCTATAATTCTCCTCTCTAGTGGAGTTTGTGATTTGTTGTTAATCTCCCCTCCCCCTTAAAAATTGTTGGTTTTGAGAGCATTTAATTTGAAGTATTGGGGATGTCTGCCATCTTCTCATTATTAGATTGAGTTGTCTCTCTGTAAAATCACTTTGTTGACAGCGCAATTTACATGCCAAGACAGGGAGAACCAGAAAACATTGATATTTCAAACTCTACTTCTGGTCTTTTGCCCAAGGGACTTCCTCCTAAATGTTTCTATAATAGCTTCATTTGGCCAAGAGGCAAAGATAAAGGGTAGCCAGGAGACAAGGTTTATCCCTTTTTTGGGCAAATTTCTTCTGATGTGTTTTCTGATTAAAATTTGAGGGAAAAATGGCACTCAGATGAGAGATTTAGTTCTATGCAACACCACAGAGTGAACTCAGAATTTAAGTAATTATTCAAATAATTTGCACATCTTTGATCATCTTTGCTTTAGTTCATCAAAATGGATAGTTTAATCATTTTTTTACTTTTCAACAAAAAATGAACATCACATAATCAAATGCATCATAAAATCAAACATCAGAGAGTGCATCCATGGCAAAGGGAAAGTCAATTTTGAGAGGAAGGGTGGGGGAAGAAAACTTGCATACTGGAACATAAGACTTATAAGACCACCTCCCCAGATGAGACAAAGTCTTCCACATGTTGAAGAGTAGGAGTGATGCTGGTTTGGTCAGTTGTCCTTTGCACTCAAAGAGGACCAAATGACATCACGGTATTGGGGTCAAGATGTAGTGTATCTGACTGTGGCTGATCAGACCAATACAAATTCAAAAGGCTCTACCACAGTTTGGCACAAATAGTCTGCATAGCATTTGGAGTGGAGAGATCTCTAAATTTGAGCTACTGCAATTCTGCCATACTCTTAGAACACAGTGCCTTCTTTGATGTAGGCATGCTTGATTGGACAGTCCTTTGCCAGTATCTCCCACATCTCATGATTAATTTAATCTAAAATTCTTTAGAGAGACTTTGAGAGTGTCCTTGTATCACTTCTTCTGACCTCTGTGTGAACATTTCTCTTGTATTGAGTTCTCCTTAAAATAGTCTTTTAGACAAACATAGGTTTGACATTCAAACCCAATGTGTCCTGCCAGAATTGCTCATTCTGAAGTAGAATTTGAATGCTTGGCAGTTCAATTAGAGAAAGGACTTCACTGCCTGGTACCCTATCTTGCCATTTGATCTTCAGAATCTTCCTAAGACAATTCAAATGGAAATGATTCAGTTTCCTGGCATGGCTCTGGTAGACTGTCCAGGTTTCACAAAACATACAACAATGAGGTCAGCAAAAGGGCTCTGTAGACTTTCAGTTTGGCAGGCAGTCTAATGTCTCTTCTATCTCACACTTTACTTTGGAGCCTCCCAAAGTGATCTAAATCTGGCAATGCATGCGTCAACCTCATCATCTGTGTGGACATCCATATACTTACATATATAATATACATTACATACATAATACACACATACATACATTCATATATATATATACTGCCAAGATATTCAGAGCATTCTGAATCTCTACATTTGCTGTAACCATCAGCCCCACACATGAATGGGGTGGTGCTGGCTGGTAGAGAACCTGTGTTTTCTTGGTGTTAATTGTCAGGCCAAAATTAGCACAAGCAGCAGAGAACTGATGTGTTGCAGCTCAGCCTCAGAGGTTACATTGAGTGCACAATCTGTGAAAAAAAAGTTGTGCACCAACTCTTCCTCCACTTTAGTCTTGGCTTGTAGCCTTTCCATTGGTTTGGTAGCTGACCTTGATGCCATTTTCATCCTCATTGAAGACAACATCACTAAGTTAAAGTTGGAGAAAGAAAGAGTGCACGCTCAATTTTACTGTGCCTTTACCAAGGGGCTCTCAGTGACCTTCTTTTCCTCCTTCTCCAGTGGTCCGTATAACATTATATCTGAAGATCCAGTGACTGATCCCTGGTGGTATCCTTACCATTAATTCTTCTATCTTCCTTGTACTTCTAAGCCCACTCCCAGACCTTCTCTTGTTCCTTGTATAAGTTCAACTATACTATAATAAAAGACCTTTATACATTATCAATGTATTTGTAAAACCTACTTGAATGAATGATTGCGTTAATGAAAAAGAATACATTAAGTACTTACTTTGTGCCAGCTACTGTACTATATGTTGGGGATATAAATACCCACATTAAGGCTGTTCCTGCCCTCAAGGAAATTAAATTTTAATATAGGAAGAAAGCACATAAAGGGAATGATGGCTGTGGAGGGGTATTTTGATCTGGGAATTCACAGGGATGGTGAATGGAACCAAAGGCTCTTTCTGGCCATGTACTTTGATTACACACCTAAGATAACAGACATGTCTCAGAATATGTTGTCAAATAATTAGTCTTTGACCTGGAGGATATGGAATTATCATTGGCCAGCTTTTTGGTGGGAGCCATGTTTTTTTCTTTTCTTTTCTTTTCTTTATTTTTAGGCAATTGGGGTTAAGTAACTTGCTCAAGGTTACACAGCCAGGTGTTTTTGGGTGGGTGCTAAGTGTCTGAGCCTGGATTCGATCACCAGGTCATCCCGACACTGGGGCTGGTGCTCTTACTTGATGTGCTACCTAGCCGCCCTGGAGCCATGTATTTTTCAAGATTTTCTCTGTAGCTGAGCCCTCAGGCCACTTGAACCAGTACAAGATTCCATCTGGCATGGAAGGAAAGTCACTGAGTTAACTAGAGCCCAGGAGCCTAATTGTTCTGCTAGGATGAGAATTCACCTTTGTCATCTTTATTATCAAGAATAACTCCATAGCCACAGGATAAAAATGCCCTCCAAAGGTTTTGACTCTCCTTGAGTCTGTTTATTATGTTTAGTGACCTCTGAGTGGAGGAGGGACTGTCCTTGTGGCTATTGGCAATAGCAGCTGCCTTCCTGCTCCTACTCTGCTTCCCTGATTGTGGCAATGTCCTTCCTCCTAAATTCTCTCCTGTCCTTTTACTCTCCCTAGGAAACAATAGGCAGGATGAGACTTGGACTCCATCCAAGTTCTTTGTGAGAGAGAGCATCTGCTCCTACTCACAAGGGCATTGAATGAGTTAATGAAAAAGAATACATTAAGTACTTACTCTGTGCCAGCTACTGTACTAAATGTTGGGGACATAAATTCCCACAGCAAGACAGTTCTTGCCCTCAAGGAAATTACATTTTAATATGGGAAGATAGCACATAAAGGGAATGATGGCCATGGAGGGTTGTTTTGATTTGGGAATTCACAGGGATGGTGAATGGAGCCAAAGGCTCCCTTTGTCAGAGTACAGAGGAGCGCTAGTATTAGATGATATATTTACAATAGGCTCCTGCTGTCAGACACCTTTCCCATTGCCAGATTTCTGAAGTGACTAAGGGCCACTTTCACAGGACTCAAGGCTCTCCCTAACACTTCTTTTCTTAATCTTCCTGCCATCTCTTAAAATCCTAGTTTGAGCCAATACCTACTGCCTTTAATCTGTTTGTCCAATTTGTACTTTCAGGATTCTGGCAAGAAAGTTCATTTGACAGCTGCCCACAGAAGGTACAAACTTGGGTCCTGTTAGTCTAGTGGCAATATTACTTACAAATGTTGTAAGCTTTTAGTCAAGTAGTAAAGGAAGTAAAATTTCCTTCTTTTTTTCCCCTAACACCTTTGCATTCCCCTATTAGAACTTTTTCCCTTTTTGCCAAGGTTAATTGTCTCATATTGCCTCTTGTCTCTTAGATTCTCACACAGTTTCCAGATGTACTAAAAGTTTTTCCCAACTCCATCTTTCTCATCAAATATAATTCTCTACCTCCTGACAAGTCAATCTAAGAAATTACTTTGAACTAAAATGTTAATGATTGATAGTGACTTAATTTATTTTTCTTTCCACAAGACATTTGTATCCCTCACAAGGTCTTCAGCATCTACAGGAAAGACTGATATGGAAATCTATGCAAAATCAGTTTGAGATGTCTTTTGCATGGTTAGTTGGGAGTATAGTGAGCTTTTTGGGGCCCTTCAAACCACACTGTGTAAGCAGTGGCTTCCTCAGCCTATTGGGCTCTTCCCTTGCATGACACATGCAATGAATCTCAGCCTGGTATAAGGTCAGTTGTCTGGGTGAACAATTTTGTTCTTGACCTTTAAAGAGAGGACCCTTGTGACCTTCATTAATAAAGAGAACCTAAAATGCTCCTCATCACAAAGGCCCTAGGGCAGGAAACACATCCTTTCTCCAGGCTAGAGAATACACTTGGGTGATGACATTTAAAACCTATCTCCACAAGCCTTGGCAAGGCAAAATGTTGCTGTTAATTTATTAAGTGTCATTAAGAGTGTGGCTTTTTTCCTTGTCACATTTAGGGATGGAATAGTTGAATGTGTATTGAATATGGGTTCACCTGAATAAGTTGTTTACTAGACAATGTTATTTGGAAGATACCTGAAGATGGTGGGAAGGGGAAGCAGAGGAAAGGTGGTGGTGGGGTTAGAGCATACACTGGCTTCACAGTCAGAAAAACTGGCATTTCATACCTTTGTGACCTCAGGCAAGTCACTTAAACTCTCTAGGCCTCATCTATGAAATAGGGTCAGTAATCCTTGGCACTCCATGTCTGACAAAGGTTGTGTTGAGGTACCAATGAAATGCTGTAAAGCCCTCCCAACATGTCAGCTATCATTTCTGTCACTTTCTGTACTACCCAGACCTCTTGGAGGCGAAGCAGGGAGGCAGCAAGGAGCTGGATGGAGTTATCCTTCACAACTTTGCTATGACAAAAACCACCAAACAGTGCTAGAATCTGTTACTTTAAAAATAAAAGCAACAAGAACCCACTGGGCAGGCAGCTTAGCAGCTTTCTAGGGCTAAGGGACACAAAGAAAATGACATTTGGAATTGTAAACGGCCATTAAATTAATTTCCCTTGCGATGAAATCGAATGAAGAGAGATCAAGAGAGTGACAAACCTTTTGGGGAGTTGGAAAGAAAAATTACTACAGTTTCATTGTGATGCTCTCTTTGAAATTCATTTTTACACAGCTTCTTCAAAAGGATGTAGGTTAGAGATGTTTCCAAATTATTTTATTTTCCTGGATATCACTGTCAATAGTCAGTCTGCTGAGTGACTGAAGAGCAAAGCAGGCTCACGCTATTCCATTTTCTGTCAGTCTAAATTCTGGACTCAGACACAGGACATGCAGTTAGAGCTTTCACCTTGAGTAGGGAAGCAGTCACAGTACTAAAGGAAGTATGTGTAATGTAAACTGGCTTCTAGTTACCTCGTAAGCAAAAGAATACCTTTTCTCTTTGGCATCCCAAAGCCTTCACAATTGGGTGCCAGCTTTCCTTTACAGGCTTTTTACACATCATTCTCCTTAACTAGCCTTACTTATACAGCACTCCGTCTCCCATCTCTGGCTTTTATATGGACTGTCCATCATACCTAGAATGTATCATCCACTTGTCTTTTAGAATTCTAGCTTTCTTCAAAGTTCAGGTCAAATTTCACCTTTTGGACATAGCTTTTTTTTTTTTTTTTTTTTGCTTTTTGGAGGGCAATTGGGGTTAAGTGACTTGCCCAAAGTCACATGGCTAGTATTTGTGTTGTGTCTGAGGCCAGATTTGAACTCAGGTCCTCCTGACTCCAGGGCAAGTGCTCTATTCAGTGCATCACCTAGCTGCCCTTCATTAGACATTTTTAACTGGATATCCTATAGCCACCTTACACTCAAAATGTCCTCAAATTGACTAATTATTTTGCTCAAAGCTTACTCCTCTTCAAAACTCTCCTGTTTTTCATACCAGATGTTCCTAAGGTTTCTCAAGCTCAATGTATTCAAAATAGAATTTAATATTTTTTCTCAGAAAACTTTTCTACATTCTCAACATTCTTAATTCTGTTGAGGGCACTGCCATCTTTTTAAGCACCTAGCTTTGCCACCTGGCCTTCAAGTCCTTCACTCTCTTCCCTAACATTATACATATATGCATTCCAGGCAAAATAGGTCAATCTGGATTCCTAGCATACTTCTTGGAGTTTCTAGTCTTTTACTTTTTACTCATTTTTGATAAGCTCATGATTTTAAGATATGTAAACAGGGGTATTCTGGAGCCATGTAGAACTAGTTCTAGAGAGCTGATTGTTAAATTTTTCATGTGGAAGGGAATAAACATTTATATAAAGTTTACTGTGTAACAGACACTGCACTAATTACTCTGCACATCCCACCTCATTTTATCCTCACAACAACCCTTTGAATTAGATGCTAGGATTTCTGGGGGGCAGAGACAAGATGCTGGAATAGAAGAAGGAGTCTTTCAAACAACTTTAAAATAATGCCTTGAATTGAATTCTTGAGTGTCAGAACCAACGAAAGGTCAGAGTGAGACATTTTTCAAGCCCAAGTCAACTTAGGAGGTTGGAGGGAGAGGTCTATGACACTGGAGTGGGGCCTGACCCAGAGCACACCCATTGGCAACACCAGCTGTGGGCCTTGTAGGTGGTAGCAGTGGCAGCAGCTTCAAAAGTTCTCAAGCCAGAGATGGTAAAGGGAATCTGGCAATAGGTTAGAGAGAGATGAGCAAGTGACCCCTGTACTAGCACAGGGCACAGGACAGGCTGTTGTTTGGCAACTCCCTTCCATATACTCCTGTGTTACTGTGTTTGCAGTTACAAGGAATCAGGTGTCCTGAAGAGGAGTATCAATTTTGGTCTCCAAGGATCATGGTCCCTGAGGAACAGTATCACTTGTAACTAAATGAGATCAAGGGCCCTTCCTGACTAAGCACTTGAGCGCAAACCAGGAGTGCAATGATCACACCTTTTCCTAGATCACTCCAACCTGGAAGCACCAAAACCTTTTTAACTCCCTAGAGTTCTAAAAATAGTGTTTCAAAAGAGTCTAAAGCTTGAAATAGTGTCCCACCCTGGGACCCAACTTTAACATAAGGTTCAAAGCCACAAAATAGTCTGGAAAAATGAGCAAACAACAAAAACCTGATCATAAAAGGTACTATGGGGACAGGGAAAATTAAGACACAAAAAAGAAGAAAAGAACGATGTCAAAACAACTACAAGCAAAACCTCAAAGGAAAATGTGGAATTGGCATGAGCTTGATGAGAATTGCTGGGAAGAGCTAAAAAATAT
>NW_027185664.1:11251746-11284469 GCF_028583685.1 Petaurus breviceps papuanus
GAGGGCAATTGGGGTTAAGTGACTTGCCCAAAGTCACATGGCTAGTATTTGTGTTGTGTCTGAGGCCAGATTTGAACTCAGGTCCTCCTGACTCCAGGGCAAGTGCTCTATTCAGTGCATCACCTAGCTGCCCTTCATTAGACATTTTTAACTGGATATCCTATAGCCACCTTACACTCAAAATGTCCTCAAATTGACTAATTATTTTGCTCAAAGCTTACTCCTCTTCAAAACTCTCCTGTTTTTCATACCAGATGTTCCTAAGATTTTTCAAGCTCAATGTATTCAAAATAGAATTTAATATTTTTTCTCAGAAAACTTTTCTACATTCTCAACATTCTTAATTCTGTTGAGGGCACTGCCATCTTTTTAAGCACCTAGCTTTGCCACCTGGCCTTCAAGTCCTTCACTCTCTTCCCTAACATTATACATATATGCATTCCAGGCAAAATAGGTCAATCTGGATTCCTAGCATACTTCTTGGAGTTTCTAGTCTTTTATTTTTTACTCATTTTTGATAAGCTCATGATTTTAAGATATGTAAACAGGGGTATTCTGGAGCCATGTAGAACTAGTTCTAGAGAGCTGATTGTTAAATTTTTCGTGTGGAAGGGAATAAACATTTATATAAAGTTTACTGTGTAACAGACACTGCACTAATTACTCTGCACATCCCACCTCATTTTATCCTCACAACAACCCTTTGAATTAGATGCTAGGATTTCTGGGGGGCAGAGACAAGATGCTGGAATAGAAGAAGGAGTCTTTCAAACAACTTTAAAATAATGCCTTGAATTGAATTCTTGAGTGTCAGAACCAACGAAAGGTCAGAGTGAGACATTTTTCAAGCCCAAGTCAACTTAGGAGGTTGGAGGGAGAGGTCTATGACACTGGAGTGGGGCCTGACCCAGAGCACACCCATTGGCAACACCAGCTGTGGGCCTTGGAGGTGGTAGCAGTGGCAGCAGCTTCAAAAGTTCTCAAGCCAGAGATGGTAAAGGGAATCTGGCAATAGGTCAGAGAGAGATGAGCAAATGACCCCTGTACTAGCACAGGGCACAAGACAGGCTGTTGTTTGGCAACTCCCTTCCATATACTCCTGTGTTACTGTGTTTGCAGTTACAAGGAATCAGGTGTCCTGAAGAGGAGTATCAATTTTGGTCTCCAAGGATCATGGTCCCTGAGGAACAGTATCACTTGTAACTAAATGAGATCAAGGGCCCTTCCTGACTAAGCACTTGAGCGCAAACCAGGAGTGCAATGATCACACCTTTTCCTAGATCACTCCAACCTGGAAGCACCAAAACCTTTTTAACTCCCTAGAGTTCTAAAAATAGTGTTTCAAAAGAGTCTAAAGCTTGAAATAGTGTCCCACCCTGGGACCCAACTTTAACATAAGGTTCAAAGCCACAAAATAGTCTGGAAAAATGAGCAAACAACAAAAACCTGATCATAAAAGGTACTATGGGGACAGGGAAAATTAAGACACAAAAAAGAAGAAAAGAACGATGTCAAAACAACTACAAGCAAAACCTCAAAGGAAAATGTGGAATTGGCATGAGCTTGATGAGAATTGCTGGGAAGAGCTAAAAAATATCTTTCAAAAACAAACAAGTGTGCATAGAAAAAAATGGGAAAAGAAATAGAAAACAATGCAAGAAAATTATGAAATGATAATTAATAGCTCAGTAAAAGAGGCACAAAAATAATAAATAACACCTTAAAAATTGGCCAAAATGTTAAAAACGATGCAAACTTCACTAAAATTTTTACAAGTTTATCTGATAAAGACCTAATTTCTCAAATACATAGGGAACTTAGCAAAGTTTATAAAATAAGATCCATTCCCCAGTTGATAAGTGGTCAAAAGGTAATTTTCAGAAGAAACCAATGCTATTAATAATCACATGAAAAAATGCTCTAAATCACTATTGATTAGAGAAATGCAAATTAAAACAACTCTTAGATACCACATTATGCCCATTAGATTGGTTAACATGACAGAAAAGGAAAATGATAAATCCTGGAGGTGATGTGGAAAAAATAAGTACACTGATGCACTGTTAGTGGAACTGTGAACTGGTCCAACAGTTTGCGAGAACAATTTGGAACCACACCCAAAGGGTTTTAGAACTGTGTATGCCTTTTGACCCAGTAATACCAGCACTAACTTTATACTCCAAAGAAATAAAAGAAAATATATGCAAAGATGTTTATAACAATTCTTTTCTGTGGTGACAAAGAATTGGAAATTGAGGAAATGTCCATGAACTGGAGAATGGTTGGGCAAGTTATGGTATATGATTGTGATGAAATACCATTGTACCATAAGAAATGATGGGCAGGATGGTTTCAGAAAAACCTATAAAGACATATAGCTCATGCAAAATGAAGTAAGCAGAACCAGGAGAACATTGTACGTAGTAGTAACAATATTATAATGATGATAAACTACAAAAGATTTAACTACTTTAATCAAGACAATGATGCAAGACAATTCCAAGGGACTCATGATGAAAACTACTCTCCACCTCTAGATAGAGAGCTGGTGGAATATGGGTGCATATTGAAACATATTTTTTCACTTTCTTTATGTTTTCTTGCTTCTTATTTTTTTACAACACAAATAACATGGGAATATGTTTTTCATGATTTCACATGTATAATTGCTTGTAAAGGGTGAGGGGCTCAAGGGAGGGAAAGAATTGAGAACTCAAAATTGTTAAAAAGAATGTTAAATAAATAAAAATAAAAAAATAAGGAGATGCTAATAATATATTTTCATTATGATGAGGAAAACTCAGGTAACATGACCTGCCCAGGGTTGCGCAGCTAGTGTTTAAGGCTATATTTGAACTTATGTCTTCAAGTCTTCCTGACTCCATCAGCTATTTCTACCTGTGGGCTTTTACATCTCATAAATTAACAGACCCTACCAATTGAGGCTTGATTATTTTGTTGTTTGTGTATACTTATGAAAGTGATAGAGAAATGGTTAAAAATGCAGCTTAAACTTAAAAGAGCCACTTGTTAAACACTTACCAGCTCACCTCTGAATGTAAGGAGCATTAGACATATTTGCCCTCCCACCCTCATTGACAGATGGAATATAAAACAAGATCCAGAGGGGTGAAAATTCTGGAATCTCTAACTGGAACATCCTCCCTCTTTTCTCATCTTTACTTGTCAAAGTATCAGTCATTCTCCCAGGCTCTCCTCAAATACATACATTATATAGTAGATTGTACTAAATTATTTGGGTTCCTTGAAACTCATTCCACAATAGACTTCATTATACTCCACTATAATGAGACATTTATTAAGAAGGTTGGGACGGTGGACATGCTTCCCGTGTCAGGAGAAGTAGAGGGTGCAGCTATGGGGCAGAGTTAGAGAAGCTGATATGGGGCAGAGTTAGAGAAGCTGAAAAGGTCATTTGTTAGTGATTCTGTTTGATGAGGCCTCCTTCAGAATTCCAGACTAGGGTTTAGAAACAAGTTATGAATTCTTTCATGTCACTGACTGTCACTTCTCCTGGGGTCTGATAAAGGGATTGGATGAATTTCCACTATCTTATTCTTGCCTCAGAGTTTCTTTCCATGTTGCTTCACAAGGACTTGGCAAGCTATCATTTTACATTATGTAGGAAGGGGTAGGAAGTCAGACAATTCTATTTTACCATCTCAATATTTCTCACAACCCAGTCCTACTTACCTGTTCAGGTTCATCTCCTCTTCCTCAACGCAGATCTTCTGTTCCTGTAAGGTCATATTACCCCACATCTCCTACTCCATCACATTATTGCCATTCCAAACTCCGTGATGTGGTCCATGTCATTCTCTTTGATTATACTACCCTCCCCAAATCTCCTCCCTTTGTAGAATTCCTACCAATTCTTCAAGATCCAGAAGTCTTAATTCCTTTAAAAAGCCTTCTTAAACAAATCCAGACCACATCAATCTCTCCAGACTCTAATAGGAAAACATTGAATAATTTCAGATGTTCATTTTTTTTCTCTTCAGTCATATTGGAAGATGCTTAAAGACAGAGATCACAACACACTTTCATTTGTGCTCCCAATAGGTGCTCAGTAAAGGTCTGTTTGTTGGTCAGTAGTAGAATCACAGACTTTTCAGAGATGAAGTGGGACCCGAGACACTTAGTTGAATTTTCTTATTTTGCAGAAAAAGAAACTGAAGCCAGAGAGGTCAAATTCTTGGGACATGTGGCTAGTTAGTGGTATAGGTGGGGTTAGAATCCATGTTCCCTTTAATTCTACTGATCCATGAGTACTATCTTCTCTAGGGCACTGCCCCTGCCCTCTATGCACACTGGAAGCAAACAGGAGTTTGAATTGCTTCTGTTTGGGGGAAGGCCCGACCATGCCTGGCAGCTCAATATAGGTCAGCCTGACAGGCAAGAAAACAAATGCAATTTTGGGCTATGTAAAAAGAGTCATAGCATCCAGCAGAAAAAACACAATTTTTTTTTTTTAATATTAAAGAGGCAAGAGGGGTGGCCAGGTAGCACAGTGAGTAAGAGCACCGGCTCCATTGTCGGGATGACCTGGGGATCGAATACAGGCTCAAATACTTAGCACCACACCCAGAAATAACTGGCCGTGTAACCTTGAGCAAGTTACTTAACCCCAATTGCTTAAAAAAAAAAAGAGGCAAAGACATAAATGTTAGAACTAGGAGTGGGGAGAAGCTGTTCAACCTGAAATGGAAGGATCTAACATGGTTTATATTGTATATGACTCACATGGAGAAATGGGTCAATTGGAAAATTACTCTCCCTAACTGAAAACTGGAAGAGAGGATCCACTGAAGTACAAAGAAAAATTGATTGAGAATCTCACATATGATAATATTAATGGGAAAGGGTAAAAGCCATTTTTATTGAGGTGAAAAATAGGGAGCTTAAAGATAAGTGACTTTAAAAAATTGCTGACAGTAAAAACTAGGGAAATTAATTTTTAAAAAGAGTTCTCATTTAGTTATAAAGCCAGACTATTTTTTTAACTTAATTGCTTTTGAATTCAGTTGTTTTTTTCAACCCAGTGAAACTGTTTTTCAAACTGCGTTTATTGCTTCTTACACATTTAATCAAATTGTTTTCTGTACCTTGACAACTACTATCTTCCACATGGAAATGTTTGTTTTCTGCACATAGATTCTCAAGCATCTCAAACATTAAAACATAGTAGTAGAAGAGAGCATCTGTACTGGGAAAAAAAAAAAAACAGCCTCTGAGTCAGGGTAAGACCTGAGTTCAAGTCCTGAATATATAACATATATTCTAGCAGTGTGACCCAAGACAACTGACTTCAACTCTTACTGCCCAGCCAAATCTAGAAGACTGAACAGTTGCTGATATGCATTACTAGAAGTTTCCTTAAGGGGTGATTTTCATTCTTATTAATAAACCTTTTCTTTTTCCACCAAATTTCTTCTCTGGCTCCAATCTCCCCATCCTCAAACACACTTATATTCTCTGAACCCTGGAGGTCTTCACAAAGCAGAGCCTTTGCTTGTGAGAATGTTTGCTAACTAAAGTTACCTTTTCCTTTCCTTTATTGAACTATGCTTTCTCTCCTTTCCCTTCAATATCTATTACTGTTCCTATTTTTCAGTTTTACCACTTAAAGATGTTTGTTACATAGAAGTGATTGGAAAGATTTGATGTCTTTGAAGAAAGGATACTCTCAAAATCTAAGACAAAAAGAAAGCAGTTTGGAAGCCTTTTCTAAATTCTAGTCACCATCTGCCACATAGATGCCACTTCTGTGCAATCTTCCCCAGTTATGAGGACTGAATGCAGTTGTGAGCAGTTAGGTAATGCAGGATACAGAGCAGTAGTTGGGTCTAGAGAATCCTGCCTCCCCTTGTAGGGTGTTGGGTAAGTCATTTAACTTCTTTTAGCCTAATTTTCTTATCTGTAAAATAAGGACAATAATAGTGTCCATTTGCCAGGATTGGAAGATAAAATTATATATAAATGTATATATATATATAAAATTTTATAAACCCTAAAATTCTATATGAACATTAATAATTATATTATTATCATCATTATTTTGGAACAGAGCAAAAACTCTGTAGCTAAATCTACTGGACACTGTATCACTGCTCAGTCCCTCTTGGATGTATTCCAAGTTCTCTCTCTAAGACAATGCAAATCCAACACAAGAACTCAGGAAAACAGAGACTCTATGGAGGCTCCTGACTGA
Source organism: Petaurus breviceps papuanus (assembly GCF_028583685.1). Classification (NCBI taxonomy): domain Eukaryota; kingdom Metazoa; phylum Chordata; class Mammalia; order Diprotodontia; family Petauridae; genus Petaurus; species Petaurus breviceps. Next base: position 11,257,979 of record NW_027185664.1, read on the forward strand.
CTACCCTTCTAGAGGTATAGTAGCTAGGGCTACCCAATGCCACCAGGAAATAAAGAATAGGACAACCTTGTGCTCTCCCAGTTGAGCTGCTGCCAGCTTGGCATTGCCTTGCCCCTTCCCCATACTTATTCATAGCTCACAATGTGAATTGCATAAGGCTTGGTCCAATCTGACAAGGGTATACCAACACTGAATTGGATGTCAGATTGGCTTAAAAATAATACTGAATCTGGCCAAGCCCCCTAGCACTCATTCATCTACAGTTTGAATTCAACTCAACTCCTCTACCTAACACCTAGGGTTAACTGTCCTTTTTTTTCCCATGTGCAAATGAGTCAAAGGCAGCAAAGCTAAAGACAGTGCATGCCCTCTTTCTGTCCCCAGGATACGGGCTTGGTTTTGTTTTATCTTGTTTTATTTTTGAAAATTAACAAAACTTTTCCAAAGTATGCTTGTTTTTCTTACTCCATGATTTTTTTTTTTTGGTTTTGCTCTGCTTTCTGAACTGTCAGCTCAATTTATTCTAGCCAGAGAAACTGAATATTCCCAACTTTCATTATCAGCAGGAATCCAATTCCCCCCAATGTTCTGTTCTTCTGCTAGTTTAAGAACCAACCAAGAGGAAGAATAATCTTCTGCATTGTTAACAGACACTCTGCAGACCAAAGGCCATATTCCTCCAGAGAAGTCACTTCTCACGTGGGGACTATTGGATGTTACATGTTCAGTGTTCAAGGAAACCTAGCCAATCTGCCAGATGCAGCTCCCAACCATGCCTCTGAATTGATAGACTTGCCTAGATTTGTTTTGTGAGATTTCTAATTGCGATTGGGGAGGAATTGTTTGAATCATTCAAATTTGTTGTGCCCAGACCCATTTCCAGATGCTGAAAGCTCTCAGCCAGCCCTTTCCTTGTGCAGTTTTGAGGCAGAGCTTAGGGTTGTCATTAGTAATGCTATATAATAGGACCATTAAGAATCCTGGCACCAAGCTCTCATACATTTTCAGTGTCACTGGAAGGAGATTTATTTGATCTTCTGCAGGGCTGCCTAAGCTCTGCATCTTTCTGGAGGAGGTAGAAAGGAGTGCTATGAAATGTGGCAGGTCTGGGGGGACCTCTCTAACAGGAACTTCACAGGGTCCATTAGCCTTGTGAGAGGCTTGAAAACTAAGACGACGTACTCGGATCTACTTTTCTCTGTGTGGTGACATGATCTCTCAGTTTTTTTTAGCAGATGACTAGAGAGGAGGAGGGAATTATACATTATTATGTTTTGTATTTTAAGACCTTTTTCTGTTATAGACTTATGTTAGAAGAGAATTTTAGAAAATCAAACCCATAGAGAAGGGGATATGGAATTTATAAGCCTGAGACAGGAAGTAGAGTAGGTATCTGTTGTTAATTGATCTCAAGTGTTTCTGTCACCTCAGCTCTGTGAGCCAAGGTTGCCTATGAAAGAATTTGGAAAGACTCTCGTAGGAAACATTATGGCATTGATAGACCCAAAGAAAGGGATCATGGGGCCCAAGTCTTTAAAATCTAGGCCTTGAAGAATGGATGGGATTCTCTAGATAAAGAAAGAAGAAGGGTTCCCCATCAAGAAGTCAAGACTTCATCTGAAGGGCAATGGAAGGTGTTGTATGTGGCTTATGAATTTACTTTCAATGGCATCAAACTCAAATAGAAATGGGGGTCACTAAACAATGCATAAGGATCCTTGTAGGAGTGTATTGACTTAAAAAAAACACATATTAACATTATGCCTTATTGCATTTTTTTGGTTAAATATTTCCCAATTAAATTTTAATCTTGTTCTGGCTATACTTGTAAGAGTTGCGGGCTGCTTGTGTGTTTGACACCTCTGCTTTAGGCAAGCTAGCCTACATAGAGACTATAGATCAAGGATAAGAGAAAGAGCTGTCAAACCAAGAGCCACTGAGATCTCCAGAAGGGCGGACAAGGGAAGGGGAAGTTCAGGAGAAGACTCTTGAGTGCCCCGACAAGGAGAAGTCTTTTAATTCATGGAACCAAGGGGCAAAGAAGACACTTCAATAGGCTGATAACCAGTGAGTTTATTAGGGAGGCAACTTCCAGATTCTTGCTATTTCTAAGACCCAAAGCCCAAGTAACCTTACTGGGGGAAGCAGAGATTTCAATTCTATTTAACAAATGCTTATATGTTTACTCTACTAGAAGATTGGAGGGACACTGTGAACATCATTTATTCAGATTTCAGCTAGGCATTGTCAAAGTTTCTAATGTTACTCTTGTGAACGAGACGAAAAATGGGAGCTATGTAGCTGGTTGGATTTGGAACTGGTTGAATGGTCAGACTCAAAGATTAGCCATTAATGGTTCAATGTTGACTTGGAAGGAACCTTTTAATAAAAGCCTAAAGAAAACCTCTATCTCTAAGAGAAGCCTCCTGAGATGTGTACTTGGTTCTCTAATGTTTGGCATTTTTATCAGTGACTTAGAAAAAGGGATGGGTAGCCTGCTTACTAAATTTGTAGGTGACACAGATCAGGGAGGGATGGCGAACACATTGGATAACAAAATCAAGACTGGAAATTTCCTTAAAAGATTAGAACATTGACCTCAATGTAATAAAATAAAATTTAATATGCACAAATTTAAAAAGTTTCATTTGAGTTAAAAAAAACAAATTTTGCTATTATGATATGGAGACAGCATTGCATTTAAAAAGATCTAGCAGGTTTTAGTATACTGCAATAGTGATAAGAGTCAACAATGTGATATGGTGGTCAAAGAAACTAAAATGGTGATAGGGTACAATAAGAGAAATATCATGTCCACAGCCATAAAGGAGTCAATACTTTTGTATTCCACCCTAGTCAGATCACATTTGGAATATTATTAAATTCTGAGCATTATAGATTAGTAAATACATTAATAAGTTGGAAAGCCTCCAGAGAAGGGTGGATAGGATAGTGTTCTGGGTCAGGCCTGACTTAGACTTAGGTTGTTATGATGGTTTAGGCTTGGGATTGGAATGAAATGGGACATTAACAGGCCCTATAACATTTAATAAAAGGAGTTTATTCAATAATAGCATTCAATTGATATTTAGTATGTATCTATTATTGGTTCAAATGAATGTGGCCGCTCTCATCTCCACAGGGAGATTAATTTATCCAGGAGGGTGTATTGACTCATGTGGCAACAAGGCGTCCAACAAGCCTGAGGAGTATCAACTGTCCATGAGTTGGGCTTTTGGGGCCTTACTCCTTACCAAGGCTACTTTACTTGTTTAAGTCATCCCATTCTATCCCATCTCCCCTAACGGAACGTCCCCTCTATGGGCCCCATTTTTTTCAATTTCTTTTTTCTCTACTGGCTCATTCCTGTTGCCTAAAAATACATCTCCATGTCTCCCCATCCTTTGAAAAAACCCTCAATTGACCCTTGCATCCTTGCTACCATCGTGTATTGCTTCTACCACTTGTAGCTAAACTCATTCAAAAAGTTGTCTTTAGTAGGTGTCTTCACTTTCTCTTCTCTCTCCTTAAATCTTCACAATCTGGCTTCTGACCTTATTCCACCAAAACCACTCTAAAGTACTAATTATCACTTAGCTGCCAAAGCCAGTGGCTTTTTTCTTAACCCTCATTCTCCTTGATCTCTCTGACGGCTTTGAAACTGTTTATTCCTCTCTCTTCCTTGATACTTTCTTCTTTGCAGGATACCCCAGGTGTTCTTCAGGGTTCTGTCCTGAGGCCTTTTCTCTTCTCCCTCAATTCTGTTTCACTTGGTGATATCATCAACTCCCATATATTTAACTACCATTTCTATGCTGATGATTCTCAAATAGATCTTTCCTGCCCCACTCTCTGCTGACCTCCCATCTCCCATCTTCCTCTTCCTTTCAGGTATCTTGAACTGGATGCCCAGTAGATATCTTAAACTCAATATATACAAAAGAGAGCTCATCTTCTTTCTCCCTAAACCTTAGCCTTTCTACCTTTCCTACTGTAGAGGGTGACACCAGTCTCCCGAGTCACTCAGGTGGATGCCTCACTATCTCTCCCCACACATATCGAGACTATTACCATGGCCTGCCGATTTCATCTTTGCAACATCTCTCAAATATGCCCTGCTTCTCTCCTTTGATACTGTCACCATTCTAGCACAGGGCCTCATCTCTAGCACAGGGTCTTATCATCCCACAACTTGATTAGTGCAAAAAGACTTCTGGTGGGTGTGACTGCTTTAAGTCTCTCTCCACCAGCTATCCATCATGCCTAGAATGATCTCCCTTTCTTTAAATCCCAACTAATATCCCACCATCTTCAGGAAGCCTCATATAACCTCTCTCAAATCCACTTCTTTTCTTCTGTTAATTATTTCTTTTCTTTTAAATTAAATGCTTTATTAACTTCGAGTTTACATCATTCGTTTCTTCAAGATTTTGAGTTACAAATTTTCTCCCCATTTTTCCCCTACCCATCACCCCCAAATAGTGATCCCACTGGATACCCCCTCCTCCAATTTGCTCTCTCCCATATCTTCTCCCATACCCCCTCTGACTTTCCAGTAGGGCACGGTAGATCTCTATGCCCCAGTGCCTGTATGTCTTATTTCTTAGTTACATGTAATATAATATTAATGATAGTATATGTGTGTGTGTGTTTTCTTTAAAACATTTGATTTTAAAACTTTGAATTCCAGATTCATTCCCTTCCTCCCTTTTCACCCATCCTTACTGGGAAGATAAGCAATTCAGTATAGGTTGTACATGTGTAGCTATGCAAAACATTTCCATAATGGATGTATTGTAAAAGACTGATTATATTTCCCTCCCTCCTATCCCACTTCCCACTTGTTCTATTCTCTACTTTGATCCTGTCCCTTTTCAAAAGTGAGGGCTTCCAACTTCCCCCCTCCCCAGCCTACCCTCCCTTCCATCTTCCCCCTCTCATCCCCTTTCCCCCTACTCTCCTGGAGGGTGAGATATCCTATTTAGTGTGTATGTCATTCCCTCCCTAAGCCAAATTCAATGAGAATAAGGTTGACCCATTCCCTTTTGCCTTCCTATTCTTCCCCTCCATAGTAACCATTTTCCCTTGACTCTTCTATATGAGAAAATTTACCCCATTCTGTCTCTCCCCATCTCCTCTCATTATATTCCTCTCTCACCTCTTAATTTCACCTTTAAGTATTAATTATTATATTAGGAATTAATTATTATAATAGGAATTAATATTCCTATTAAATTGATCCTGTGCCCTCTATGTATACCTGTAAACATGTATACACACATTAACATATGTATTCATATGCCCATATACCCTCCTATATGGACATACAATTTTTTCCTCCACTTTTCTTATTTGGTTTTCAAAATCCTTCTTAAGGTCCTCTATGGCCTGTAACCAGCTCGTATTTTTCTTGGAAGCTTTTGGTGCAGGAGTTCTGACTTTGTTGTCTTCCTCCTGTTCATGCTTTGATCCTTTTTGTCCCCAAAATAGGAGTGTAAAGTTGGGTTACCCTGCTTGCTTTGCTTCCCTTGTTTACTCATGTTGCCACTGAATTACTTGACTTTTGGGCCTTTTGCACCAGTAGGACTCTGCTAACAGCCAGGGGAGTTTTGTCCCAATCTCAGGGGTTTTCTCAGCTGCTGAAGGTATTAGTTGGGTGCCCTCTCTGAAGCCTCCACATGCTCTGGTAAGATGGTCATGCACCCCAGAACCTCCACCCTAGACCGCAATCCTTTAGACTTTAATCTAAGCAGGTTAAAGCAAGAGTGATTACCCCTCAGACTGGTTGCTTGGTACCCCTACAATCTGCAGGCCAGGATCTGAAGCTGTCAAGTGACTGCACGGCAGCTGCACCTCAGTCGCTTTTCCCTCCAGGGGTCAAAGGCTGACCACACTCCTGAGCTACTGGATCCCAAAGTCCACACTGCACTGACCTCTCACTTTGTCCTTAGCATCTATGTGTTGATAGTTCTGGAAACTGCCACAGCTGCTGGTGATCTGAAGTCCCTCCAATGGGTGGCTAGTCAGGGGCTGGGCTCAGCTCCCAGAGCACTGCGCTGGTCACTTCCTGCTGGCCTGCTAGGCTGTCCACAGTGGGAGGTTAGCTTCTCTGTGTCATTTTGTGGGTTCTGTAGCTCCAAAGTTTCTTCAGAGTCACCTTTTACATGAACTGGAGGAGGTGGAAGCCGGAGCCCTATGGAAGTTCTATTTCTACCGTTAATTATTTCTTATTTATGCTATATATAGCTTGCTTTGTATATATTTGTTTGCATGTTGTCTCTCACATTATATTGTAAGCTCCTTGAAAGCAAGTGCTATGTTTCTCCTCTTTTTGTACCCCTAGCAGTTAGTGTAGTTTATTGATTTAAAAAAATGTTTTGTTAGAGGGAAGCTAGGTGGTGTAGTGAGTAGAGCACTGGCCTTGGAATCAGGACTTGAGTTCATATTTGGCCTCAGACATTTAACACTAGCTGTGTGACTTTGGGCAAGTCATTTAACCCCAATTGCCCTGCCTTCCCCCCTCCAGAAAAAATGTTTTATTAGCATTCTTTTTTCTATTACTGCCACTTTCAACTGATTCTTTGCCCCACCACATCCCCAGTGGAGTTCTCTTTTGTAACAAATAAGTCTGATGACAGCACTTAGGTGTTAACATTTAGTACATTATAATTCCTAGGAATGCTTTAGGTTCCGAGTTGGAAGAGCCTTACAATCATAGATCCATAGATTTAGAGTTAGAAGGGACTTTAGAGGCCATTGTATAAAATCCTGTCCTCTCCTGCCCTTTTTACAAATGAGGTTCTTCTTTCCTTTCTCTATCCCTTCCTTGTCTCTCTTTCCTTTCTCTATCTCTTCTTTGTCTCTCTCCTTTCTTTCTTTCCTTCCTTCTTTCTTTCTTTCTTTCTTTCTTTCTTTCTTTCTTTCTTTCTTTCTTTCTTTCTTTCTTTCTTTCTTTCTTTCTTTCTTTCTTTCTTTCTTCCTTTCTTCCTTCCTTTCTTTCTTCCTTTCTTTCTTCCCTCCCTTCTTCCTTCCTTTCATTCATTCTTTCTTTTTTATTTCTTCCCTCCTTATTTTTCTTTCTTTTTTTCTTCCTTCTTTTTCTTCTTTTCTTCCTTCCTTCCTTCCATCAACAGAAGCAAGGTGGGATTTTTGGTGCTTTTCTTTTGCAGTTCAGTTTCCCAGGATTATACTAACTTGTAAACAGCAGAAGGATTAATCTCCTTTGAACCCTGGTAATTCACAGCTGTCTGAGTCACATAGATATTTACATCTTCTGGCTCTGAGCCAATTAGATGCCAGTTTCGGTACTACACTTGTGGGCTATCATGTCTTTCTGTGTTGAGTCAATCAGGTGCCAAGAAAAACTGTGTGTATATATATATATATAAAGAGTGTTGAAAAATGAGAGGAGAAGAAGAAAAATGAGCATGAAGAAGAGAGAAAGTGAAGAAAAATGAGCATGAAGAGAGAAAATAAAGATGAAGAAGAAAATAAGCATTATGCATTGAGTGGAGAGAACTAGCAGAAGCAGCAGCAGAGGAACTTGCTGGGGAAGAGGAGAACTCACTGAAGTGACACTCACTGGAGGGGGACCCACCTATGGGGAGGACTTAACTTAAGACCCTTTTAAGTAACTGTTTTCAAGGAGTCTCCAGGCTGTGAAAGGAAATTGAGATGGTGGTGATGGTAATGTGTGTACATATTATTGTTGCCCTGTTAAGCTTTATCTTCCCAGAGACAGGGGCTGGGGGCAGGAGCCCTTGGAGGATTCTGTGACTAGACTCAGGCAGAAGCAGGGAGAGCTTGGAGTGGAGCAGTCCCTTGCCCTGTGAGCTGAGAAATGGAGCAGGAGTGGAGAGCTGCCTGTGTGTGAACCCTGGAAGGAGTCAGGAGTGGTCAGCCCATGAACCTGCAGGAGGGGGAGGAACACAGGAGCTCAGGATTCAGTCCTGAGTCGAGATGGAGGCTTTGCAGCAAGGCAGGAGCAGTGAGAGTGCTTTCCTGCCATGCCTCTCTGTGATGGTTCATGCCACAGGGGGTGGAGTTGTCTATGGTGGGAGTGTAAAGGTGTCATAACCACCAGGGACCCACCTTGTTGGCTTTGTCACCCAGCCACTCCCCAGGACTTGGACCCTGGGGGCTGGAGCAGGGTCAGGACTTGGACTCTTGGGCTCATTGGAGCACATGTGCATCTGAGGATTTGGACACTCTGTTTTGATTGAGGGGATTGTAACCTGTTGTAACCTAGGGGTGGAGTGTGTTGTGTACTCTGCTACCCCTCAGGATGTGTTGTGTTAGGGAAGACCCTGGCCTAGGACTCCCCGATTGTATAAGCAGAATTTTGGATAGTACCTGAGTGAGGAGGAGCTGATTACTCACTCCCCAAAGATTTTGCCTCCTTCCCCAAGAATGTACAAGGTGAGGGAGCATGCTATGCTATATGCTGAATACAATGATATATGCTGTGTGCCATCTTACATACTGAGTGTTATGTTATATACTGAATGATATTTTTGTTTAAGGCTATGTGGCCACCCTGGTAATAAGTTGTTATGAATTGTGAATGCTTTAGTTTCTTGAATAATATTTAGTTTTGAATAAATAGCATGCTTATTATATTGTGTGATTCACTCCTAAAAAATATCTTGTATCTCATTGTGAATATACTTCCTTCCTTCCTTCCTTCCTTCCTTCCTTCCTTCCTTCCTTCCTTCCTTCCTTCCCTCCCTCCTTCCTTTCCTCCTTCCCTCCTTCCTTCTTCCATCCCTCCTTTCCTCCCCCCTCCCTCCTTCCTTCCTTCCTTCCTTCCTTCCTTCCTTCCTTCCTTCCTTCCTTCCTTCCTTCCTTCCTTCCTTCCTTTCCTCCTTCCCTCCTTCCTTCCTTCCTTCCTTCCTTCCTTCCTTCCTTCCTTCCTTCCTTCCTTCCTTCCTTCCTTCCTTCCTTCCTTCCTCTGTTTCTCTCTCAATGAGTTCAAGCATGTTTAGGATCATTGAACTGGAATGGATCTTCAAGAACATCTAAGTCCAATTTGCTAATTTTACAGAGGAGGACAATAAGGCCCAGAGAGGGGAAGGGAGACGGGGCAAACAGTAGGGCTAGGATTCAAATCCAAGTCTCTAACTCAAATTCCAGGCTCTTTTTGCAACATTCCCCTGCATTATAACTCTGCTGAAGTTGTATCTTAATAACTGAGAAGGATTCATTGCTATAATAAATTTTCTTTAAAAAAAAAAGGTAGGGGGATTTATTAGCAAATCCCAGGAGATAGGCTCTTGTTTTGTGGTTTAAGTGATAGAAAGGTGCACTTTCAGGTTTACTTCCCAGCAGATTTTATGAAGGCTATAATCTGTAAAATGTGTCACTCTAAACAAACTAGAGTGTTCATTTGTTTGGATGTTGATGAATGAGCCTGAGAAGGTGACATAGATTTGAGAGTTGTTTTCTTGCTCTAACTACACTCAGAATTCTCTTAACTAAGGGGGAAAAATCCAAACTCTTCTGCTTAACAGGGGAATAAAAATTGCCATGGGCTGGTGAATAGCAAAATGAACTGAATTGAATAGAATCCATAGCTGCTGAACCCTTGAGTGCTTGAAGCTCTGAGCCAACAAGTAAAATGGGTAACACTGAGGGCTCGCCCTTTACTTGTCAATGTGGCCCATGTGGGAGCCAAATCGCAAAGAAATGGCGATTAATTGGGAAAAAATAGCTCCTTTCAGCCAAGTCATTCCCTTACCGTGAGGGTTTACAGAGAAGGTAAAGGCTAAATGATTCTCTACAGAGGTGAGGGGAGTCTTGAATAAAATTATGTAAATTTTTTGGCTGTTTTTTAATGTTTCACGGCATCAATTTGCAGAAATTGAATGGGGAGCAATATGGAAAGATACTCATTTCTAGCTGAACCATTTGGGGAAACAATGTATGTGTTTTTTTCCCCTTTAATTCAGCATTCATTTCACAAGCACCTACTATGTGCAAAGCACTGAGCTAGAAGCAAAGGGAATATAAAGATGGATACAACCCTGTTCCTCCCTTTACAAACCAGCCACTCTGCCTAGGAGAATGTGGCATTTGCATAAATAAGTATAATTCAAAGTAGAATGTAAAAGTGTATAAAAGGTACAAAGAAGGTTCAGTTAGTGTTCATAGTGAGGAAGGGATCAGGTCTGGTTGGTGAAGACTCCATGGACGGAATGGTGTTTAATCTGTACCTTGAATGATGGAACTAACCTTAGCTTTATTTGAAGAATATTCCTGAGTAGAGGATGGAGAGAAAGAACAGGGATTCAGGGACTTTAGGACTGATGCCTTGCATTTGCTATACACTGACAGAAGGAAGATAACCACAAATGGACGACTGCAATACTAAACCTGCATTGACTAAGGAAAAACAGAGAGGATGAACCAAAACACTCACATACAGATACAGTAAAACTGTTATCAGTTCAACAAAGGTCCTACCTCCTCTTGTCTGGCTCAGAAGAGGCAGAGAGGCAAGTGCAGGATTATACCAATGATATAATAAGGGTAACCCACACCAGAATCAGTATATCAAGGTTTGAGTTCCATGAAATGAAAGACAGGTGGGCTAAGTCTGAGTGAAAATGAAGTACTGTATCCCTGAAGTGAGATAACTTGGATTAGGCATGCAGTGAGCTCATTCCCTACAACTCTTAGCTTGTGCTACATGTGTCTAAAAAAAAGATCAATTCAGGCTTACTCCATGCTACTCTGTGTGACCCCATAAAGCTACAATGGAAGGAGGATCCTGAAGCAATAGGAAGATATTCCAGGCATAGCCAAAAGTGAAAAAAAAAAAGAAGAAGAAGAAATGGATGTGGGAAAGAGCTGAATGTGTTTCTGGGAAGAGAAAGTACACTGGTTTGCATCAAGTATTGATTATATGAATAGTATGAAATAAATTTAGAATGGTAAATTGGAACCTGATTATGGAGGTATTAAGCTGGAAAGGACTTCAGGAATCATCTAGTTTAATTTCACTAGCACTTAGTAAATATTTAATAAATGTTTATTGAATTGAATTGGGGGATCTTTTCTCCCCAAAATTATAGAGGTGAATCTCTCAGAGAATAGGCTTTTGCACTGATCTATCAAACATAAATTGTTTCTTTCTCATTAATGACCCTGGGCAACTCACTTAACCCTGCTTGCTTCAGTTTCCTCATCTATAAAATGAACTGGGGAAGGAAATGGCCAACCAGTTCAGTATCTTTGCCAAGAAAACCCCAAATGGGGTCATAAAGAGTCAGACATGATTAAAAAATGACTGAACAGCCACCACCACAACAACTGTATTCAATATATCTATGTCATTTTCAAACCAATGTAGCCTGATTACCAAAGTCAATTGTTAAGACAACTGAATAGGATTGGTTTTCAGCTATTGACCTTCTGTCTGAATTGACACAGACTCTCCTGATTTGGTGGTGGATGTGGTATCTGGTCAATATTTACTCACTTGGGCTACAGGGGAGAGTTAAGGTGGTAACTTGAATCATAATCTGACCCCAATACAAATTACAGAAGTAAAAAAGGATTTGTTGTTGTTTATTGCAAGAAGAGATAACTTATCTAAAATGATTGCCGAGCCAGATACTGGAAAAGGAAAGATTGCTCAGGTGATGCCAACTGTATTTCTTTGATGCTGTGCTGGACCATATCTAAAACCATGCTTGACAATTGAAACGATTCTATTATAAAAATTTCTAGAGGATATCCAATCACTTTTCTCAATAAGGCCATACAGTGTTTGATTGGTAGCAATGTTGTGAAATTCTTCATGTTTTTCCTTGTAGATCAAAGTCAAATGATTGATCAGTTTTCTGCTTTATTGAGCTTGGGAACACCCAATTGTAACTAAAACACTGAGATTACACAGTTTGATAAATAAATAAAATATCTAGATATAAAGTTTAAGTAGGGATATGTTGGGGCTGGTTCTAACCAGTTATTGTGAGAGCTGACTGTTAAATTTTCACTATGATCATTTGCAGTTCAAAAACTGACAATTGCTACCGATTGAGGCTTGATTTATTCCTTTTTGTTAATCTAGACTCAAGAATATATTACTAATTCGAATTAAGCTTAAAAGTGTATGCTTCCATTTTTTGGTGTAGTACTTGGTTGTTAAATATTTAGCAGGATACCCTTCTACTGCTTTTTAAACATTGAATGAGTTCAACAGGAATATGTTAAAAGCATCAAGGAATGAAGTCATCACAGATTATAATAATTAATAACAATAACTAACTAAGGTTTGCAAAGTGCTTTATATCCATCATCTTAGTTGAACCTCACAATAGCCTTCATGATTTGCTTTCTTTAAGTACTTGTATTCTTGGGCCTCTTCATTATGCATTGAAGTTTCAAGAAGTAGCATTTGGAGTCAATGGAGCTACTGGATTATTATCTGTGGGACCATGGGCAAGTCACTTCACTTCTCTAGGACTCAGTTTTCTCAGCTATAAAAATGAGGGAGTTGATCTTGAACATCCATTCCATCTTTAAATCCCATGATCCTTTGATCTTTCTGTTTACTAATATTTTTCATTTCCACATTCATTCCTTCAACAAAATTATATTAAATGTTTACTGTTGAATGTCAAATGTTAGCTTTTGAGTACTGAGAAAGATTAAAAGAGACAAGTACAATTTAAATCCTGAAGCTATATTTGCATCCACTCAATTAAAGAAAAAGGAATATGTTTTCAGGATGCCTTTGAAAGCTGAGAAAAGATAAAACAGATAGAACAGAATAGAATAAATTTGAACAGAAGAAAATCAGTCACTAAACACTTGTCAATGACCTACCTTGTCCAAGGTGCTGTGATAACAACAGGAACATACAAGTCATATTTAAGAATCTCTGGAAAGCTCAACTTTTCGATTCTCTTACAAATTTTGCCCTTTTCAGTCACATAAAATAGATATGAGCATGTTTCTATCAATAATACTTTTACCCAGCAGTGTGCTGGAGCTAGTTTAAACTGGCTTGCAGGAATCAATTGTTGAATTTTCAGTTTACTATTTATGCTTTGGAAATTTGCAAATGCTACATATCAAGGCTTGATTTATTGAATTGTATTATATTTTTGTGCTGTTCTATTGGCTGTAATGTAGTGTTGATTTTCAAGACTTAAGAAAATGTTGGATGACATGTTAATAATGCAGATTAAACTTAAAAATGCCTCATGCACATTTTTTTTTTTTGCAGAGAACTGTTAGACATTTATTAGCACACCACTGCCTTTACCAGGTATTTACCTAAATGTAAAAAGTTTTCAAAATATGAGTATGGTGGGTTAATTTTAAAAAAAATACAAATATCTATGAGATAATCTTTTATCATATCAATATATTAAGAATTTCCCTTAGAAAACAAACTCCCCAAAGCATAATGAATGAGTCAATTATCATGAATTCAAAAAAGCTACAAATGGGGGAGTTATCAGGGAAAGTATATGATGAGTAATTAACTCTTCTTTTTAAAAATGTCCTTTTCCATGGTCTTGGAAATAATGTTCCCAAACATTAATTTATTAGCCTTTGTTATTAATGAAAGCTGAATGGTGAAGAGATGGAGGATATGCAGAGAGATAGAGCATATGAGAGATGACAAGTGTTGAAAGCTGTCATGCAGTGAAAGATGGTTTGGAAATAAGTAATTTTTCAATAAAATCAGACTGTTACCAAGTTGTAGAGTCAGTAGGTCTGTTGTTCTCCTAACAAACAGATGTCTATACATCGATAGAGAGGAAAAATGACATTCACAGGGAGAACCTTGGCCTTCAATAGAGTCCCTTAGAAAAGTTTAAAAAAATCCCATTTTTTTTTGCCCTTAATAAACATGTCCAGTTGAGATATCCTTGCAGTTGGGTGCATTGCCATTTAGTTAAAGATTTTAGTGAGGCATAGTTCAAAGACCACATGATTTACAACTGAAAGAGACCTCATATCGGGGCGGCCAGGTAGCACAGCGAGTAAGAGCACCGGCTCCAGTGTTGAGAAGACCTGGACATTGAATCCCGGGCTCAGACACTTAGCACCCACCCAGAAACACCTGGCCATGTAATCTTGAGCAAGTTACTTAACCCCAATTGCTTAGGGGCAGCCAGGTGGCTCAGCGAGTAAGAGCACCGTCTCCAGTGTCGGGATGACCTGGATCAAATCTGGGCTCAGATACTCAGCACCACACCCAGAAATAACTGGCCATGTAACCTTGAGCAAGTTACTTAACCGTGATTGCTTAAAAGAAAAAAGAGACCTCATAGAACATCTAGTTCAACCCTCATTTTACAGAAGGGTAAATTGAGTTCAAGAGTGGTGAGGTGACTTTTCTAAGGTGATGAAGTTGTTTAGGAACAAAGTCAATATTCACATCAAAGACTTACGTCTCTAAAATTCATTCCTCTTTCAGATACTGTTAGGTTTCTCTGATTCACTAAGGACAGTCTGAGCTAATTGGTAGAACGTAGAGATATTGGACCATCTTAATTAGTCTGAGGATACACCAATTCAAATGAAGCTAATTAATACATATTTAGTAACTACAACATACAAAGTACTATGTTTCCTATCAATTTAATAATTTAGCACAATCTGATTCTTTTATGTGTTATAGACCTGACTTGTAGTTAAATGTTTGTTGTTGTTCAGTCATTTCAGATTCTTCACGATCTCATTTGGGATTTTCTAGGCAAAGATACTAGATTGGTTTACCATTTCCTTCTCCAGATCATTTTACAATTGAGGAAACTGAAGCAAACAGGATTAAATGACTTGTCCATGGTCCCGTAGCTAGTAAGAGTCTGAGACTGGATTTGAACTCAGGTCTTCCTGACTCCAGGCTCAGTGCCATCTAGTTAACCAGTTAAATGTTAACATTATGATAAGAAAAGTAAATGAGATTTTAAATGAGACAATTCATGTATTGCAACATTTTGTAGTTCTTGAGGAGCCTAATTCTGTTTTTTTCCCAATGAATTTGCTGTGGATGAAATGTCCATACATGAAAACAAGCAATAGAGGGAGAAAAGATCGAATGAATGGCTGGACTGTGTGACTCTTTTTTTTTTTAGCCTTTTGGAGGGCAATTGGAGTTAAGTGACTTGCCCAAGGTAACATGGCTAGTTTTTTGGGGGGGGGAGGAGTGTGGGGGTGTTAAGTGTCTGAGGCCGGAACTGAACTCAGGTCCTCCCAACACTGGGGCCAGCGCTTTACTCACTGCACCACCTAGCCGCCCCTGGGCTGTGTGACTCTTAACCAGGGGCTCAGAGAAGAAAAAGATCACAGTGGTTTGAGGATCACAGAGGAAAGTCAACTAACAAAGTTATAATTGTACAACTGGGCCCTCTTTCTGATTGCTTCTGAAAGTGGTAAATAGGTTAAAGTGCTCCCCATTCTTTTTTTTTTATTTGCTTTTTTTGGAAGGGGGAGGGGAGGGCAATTGGGATTGAGTGACTTGCCCAAAGTCAAATGGTTAGTAAGTGTTAAGTGGCTGAGGCTGGATTTGAACTCAGGTCTTCCTGATTTCAGGGCTGATGCTCTATTCACTGTGCCAACTAACTTCCCCGAGTGTTCCCCATTCTTTCTAGATGTAGGTAGAGGGTGACCCCAGAGAAGAAACGCAGAAAGCTTTTATATCCCATAGTCTTCCTTGAGCAGTTTCTTTTCTCTCTTTTTTTGTATTTCCAGTGCTAAGTTTGCTGAAAATGAAGAGTTAATACCCTCTGGAGCTCAAAACTGAAAATAAAGTTTGTATTAGCAAAAATTAGATTTTGGGTGACAGTGTCCAGGCTTGTGATTTTATTTGTATGAGAGAAATCCCAATATGGGAAGTCCTCTCAACAATGCAGATCTGCAAACTTGCATGTGAATTATAGGTTTAGAAACTTGTCTGGTGCCACTAAGAGGTAAAGTGACTTGTTTAGAGAGACAAATTTAGTATGAATCAGAGGTAGCTCTAAAAGTGACATTTTCCTGGATCCAAGATCAAGCCTCTATTCATTGTGCCATGGTCTCACATGAAAATTGCTTAGTAGAAGATTGATACTGCAGAGTTATTGCTACATGAACCAAGGATGTCCCTATAAGATGACAAACTTAGGCAGCTGCCATCTTTCATGATTTGGTTTCCACTTAATTTTCCATTTTCTTTCATGTTACTCCCCTTCACACACTCTTCTTTCTGTGATATTCCTCTTTCTGCTTCTGTGCATTGGCATGTGCTATCCCTTATGTCTGAAAAGTACCCCTTCCTTACTTCTAGCTCATAGATTTCCTTTTATCCTTTCACCACAGAGATAAAATGTTGCCTCTTACATAAGATCATTCATGACTCCCCTCTCTCCCCAGCTATCCTTTACTCAGACTTTTCATCAAAGCAATTTACACTTGGACAGAAGTTTTTTAGTCAAAGTTGCAAATGCAAATTCTTATGTTGTTAGTTCTTTTCCTTTATCTTTCCTGTTGGGAGATGTGATGGCAGATGGGGAATAGGGGCTTGAAGATATTTCAATTCAGTCTTCTGTTGGGTCTTCAGCTGTTGAACATTTTCATGTGGTTTGCCAATCTCTTTCTTTCCCCTTGCGTTACTTGATAATCAAGTGATCAAATGACTAATGAGAAGCCAAAAAAAAAAAAAGCCAAGCAGATGAGAAGTGACAGATTGTGCTTAAATAGGGAAGCTGGGCTGATAAAACAAACTAAACTCTTGGCAACTGCTATAGATCCCAGAGGAGAGTGGAAAGGGGGGAGGGAAGGTAGGAGAGGAGAAAGAACATACCATGGACAAGCCCCCATGCCTTTGATTCTACCCCTTGGACAAAATGGTCATTCCCCTGCCACCTGAACAACTGGCATGCCATGAAGATTTGGAGAGTGATAACCATCCTGGGGAAAATAAGTGGCAGAAGCAAATACATTCCATATGGCTGTGTCTAAATTGTTTCACTAAGCTGATGGGTGACTAGCCTGGTCCTGCCATTTTTTTGAGATGAAGGCAAGATTTCTCAACTTTGTCAAGAGAATTTAATTCCTCAAGCCCAGATGAGCCAGGTAAAAGAGGAAAAAGAGCTTCAGGGTCTGGCACTTATTCATCTGTTCTTTGTCCAACTTATTATCTTCATGATCCTGACTTCCCAGTGATTTGTTTTTCATTATCAAGTTTAGTTGCTGTTTTTGTCTGGGGAGCCCTCCATACTTTGCTCTTTGAATCTTCTGGGATAGTGAGGGAAAGATACCATTATAAGTTACAGTTCTGACCTTTCTAAAGTTCTTTCATTTGATTAGTTGGGTATTTATGGTCTGCCCTTCTGCATTGATGTTTGCCTGCAACACATCCAAAGAGTAACTCTGGGTGTAATTTAGGGTCAAAAAATGAAATATGCTGGCAGCTCTGAGCATCATTATAGAGACACAGAATTTTAAAAGTGGAAGGGACCACAAGAGATCATCTAATCCTACCTACTCCCATTTTTTTGATAAGGAAACTGAGTCTCAGAGGAGTGAAGTGGCTTGTTTTAAGTTGATGTTGTCTGGTTTCCTCCTCAAATTGTCATTCTACAAATTAATTTAAGATGGGAGCTTTCAAGTCCCACTAGTGAAACCCAAAGCCAAGGTCACTCTGTTTACTTGAGTTGCTGCACGACTAGCAGAGTTAAGACTTTACCCCTGGGGGTGGAGTCGATGGCAGAGTAGAAGTAGGTCCTCCTTGTGGCTCTGGCTTCCGTCTTCCCCAATTCATATAAAAGGGGACTGTGAACAAACTTTGGAGCTGCAGAACCCACCAAATGAAACAGAGAAGCTAACCTCCTGCTGACGACAGCCTGGCAGGAATTGGCCAGCACAGTGCTCTGGGAGCCGAGCCCAGCTCCACATGGAAGTTTTACCCCAGGGCGATCCTGACCAGTCACCGGCAGGAGGGACTCCAGATCACCAGCAGCTGTGGCTGTTTCCAGATTTATCAAAACATAGATGCTAAGGACAAAGGAAGAGGTCAGTGCACTGTGGACTTTGGGACCCAGTAGTTGGGAGTGCCTCGCCTTTTGCCCCTGGGGCAAGAAGACTCTGAGGAGCCCCAGCTGTGCAGCTGCCCCCACGTGGCAGCTTCAGCTCCTGGCCTGCATAGTGTAGGGGGACCAAGCGACCAGTCTGAAGGGTTAAGGGGTTAAAGCTCTTGCATTCACCTGCTTGGATCTGGATTGTGGTCTAGGGTGAAGGTCCTGGGGTGTGTGTCCAGCTTGCCAGAGCATGTAGAGGCTTCAGCAAGGGCACCCAACTAATACCTCTGGCAGCTGAGAAAACCCCAGCATTTGGTACGAAGCTCCCCTGTCTGGTATCAGAGTCCTACTATGGCAAAAATCCCAAAAGTCAAATAATTGAGTGGCAACATGACCAGGCAAAGGAAACAAAGCAAACAGAAGAATCCAACATTAGACTCCTATTTGGGGGACAAAAAGGATCAAAACATGGAACAGGAGGAAGACAGTGAAGTCAGAACTCCTGCACCAAAAGCTTCAAAGGAAAATACAAACTGGTTACAGGCCATAGAGGACCTTAAGAAGCAGATAAGAGAAGTGGAGGAAAAACTGGGAAGAGAAATGAGAATGATGCAAGAAAATTACAAATTGAGAGTCAACAGCCTGATGGAGGAAAATAACACCTTAAAAAATAGACTAACTGAAATGGCAAAAGAGGCTCAAAAAGGTAATGAGGAGAAGAATGCCTTAAAAAACCAAATTTTCCATATGTAAAAAGAATCTTAAAAGCTCACTGAGGAGAATCATTGCTTCAGAATTAGATTGGAGCAAATGGAAACTAATGAATTTATGAGAAATCAAGATGCTGTTAAACAGATCCAACAAATGAAAGAAAGAAGGCAATGTGAAATATCTCATGGGAAAAACCACTGACCTGGAAAATAGATCCAGGAGAGATAATTTGAAAATTATTGGACTACCTGAAAGCCATGATAAAAGAAAGAACCTAGAAATCATCCTCCAAGAAATTCTCAAGGAAAACTGCCCTGATGTTTTAGAACCAGAGGGCAAAATAGAAGTTGAAAGACTCCACTGATCACCTCCTGAAAAAGATCCCAAAAAGAAAACTCCTAGGAATATTATAGCCAGGTTCCAGAATTCAAGGACAATTCCAGATCAAGAACAGAATATTACAAGCAGCCAGGAAGAAACAATTTGAATATTGTGGAAACACAATAAGAATAACCCAGGATCTGGTAGCTTCTACAGCGAGGGATCGAAAGGCTTGGAATGTGATATTCTGGAGGTTAAAGGTGCTAGGATTAAAACCAATAATGACCTATCCAGCAAAACTGAGTATCATGTTTCAGGGGAAAATATGGTCATTCAGTGGAATAGAGGACTTTCAAGCATTCTTGCTGATAAAACTAGAGTTGAATAGAAAATTTGATATTCAGATACAAGAAGCAAGAGAAGCATGAGAAGGTAAACAGGGAAAAGAAATCATAAGGAACTTATCAAAGTTGAACTATTAATATTCCTACATGGAAAAACAATAATTGTAACTGATGAAACTTTTCTCAGTATGAAAACAGTTGAAGGAAATAGAAATACATACATATATATACCGTGTTTCCCCGATAATAAGACACTGTCTTATTATTTTTTTTGGACAGAAAAACAACAGAGGGCTTATTTTCAGGGGAGGGCTTATTTTAATGAACATTGACAGCAATTTTAATAAACAGGTAAATATGAACAAAAAAATGTACCTTTATTCAATAAGCAAATCACTGGGGGAGAACAGGATGACGTACCCACTGCTGCAGCTCTGATTGGATGCAGCTCGGAGTGCGGCGTGCGTTTCACAGGGGGGGGGGGGGTGTATACAGAAGGTACCTTAATGTAGCACAGGGGATCACCTTCACTACAGTAGCAATCTCAATAGGGCTTATTTTCAGGGGAGGGCTTATTTTAGAGGAATCTTACACAGTAAGGGGAGGGCTTATTTTCGGAATAGGTCTTATTATCGGGGAAACACGGTATATATATACACACATACATCTATATATGAGGGTATATGGGCCTATGAATACATATGTGAATGTGCGTATATATGTTTACAGGTATACACAGATAGAGGGCACAGGACCAATTTAATAGTAAGGTATGATACTTAAAAGTTGAAATTAAGAGGTGAGAGAGGAATATAATGAGAGGAGATGGGGAGACACAGAATGGGGTAAACTATCTCATATAGAAGAGGCAAGGGAAAATGGTTACAATGGAGGAGAAGAATAGGAAGGCAAAAGGGAATGGGTCAACCTTATTCTCATTGAATTTGATTTGGGGAGGAAATGAAATATACACTAAATAGGGTATCTCACCCAACAGGAGAGTGGGGGGGAAGGGGATAAGAGGGGGGATGATGGAAGGGAGGGCAAGCTGGGGGGGGGAGGGAAGTTGGAAACACCCACTTTTGAAAAGGGATGGGATCAAAATAGAGAATAGAACTAGTGGAAGGTGGGATAGGAGGGAGGGAAATATAGTCAGTCTTTTACAATATATATCTATTATGTTAATGTTTTGCATTAGCTACACATTTACAATCTATACTGAACTGCTTATCTTCCCAGTAAGGGTGGGTGACAAGGGAGGAAGAGAATGAATGTGGAATTCAGAGTTTTAAAATCAAATGTTTAAATATATATATATATACTATTATTAATACTACTTTACATGTAATTGGGAAATAAGATATACATGCACTGAGGCATAGAGATCCACCATGCCATACTGGAAAAGTCAAAAGGTGTATGGGAGAAAATATGGGAGAGAGCAGATTGGAGGAGAGGATATCCTGTGGGACTGCCATTTTGGGGCGGTGGGTAGGGGAAAAACGGGGAGAAAACTTGCAATTCAAAATCTGGCAGAAATGAATGATGCAAATCAGTAGTTAATAAAGCATTTAAAAAATTGGAAAAAAAAGACTTTACCCCCTATGTTTTTTTCCAAACATACCTAGAATATGATGTGAATTCCTAGATCATATAGGATCTATGGAATAGACTTTGACTTAAAATCGGAAGATCTGGGTTTGAGTCACAATATGAACATTAACTATGTGACCTGGACAAGTCCCTGGACTTCCAAGGTTACTAATTTGCAAATGAGGTAAAAAGTCTCACCAAAGAAACAAAAGAGAAAATAATTGATTGGTAATTCAAATACATGGAAGTGAAGGACACTCTTGAAGAGAAATTAAAAGCAGCAACATCAAAAGAAAGAAAGAAAAGAAACCTTTATAGAAGCAAAACATACATGTCTTGAAGATAAGATACAGAGAGATAAATTAAGGATTATAGGACTTCCAGAAGATGCCAACTCAAAAAACCAGCACACCATAATGCAAGAAATAATATAGGACAATTTTGGACTTGTCAGAATTTCAGAACACAGTAAAAAAGTGCAGTAAAAAGTAAAAAACAAAAAAACAAACAACTTTACAGAATGCCTCCAGAAAAACAAAAACAAAAAACTGTAAACTACATATTCCAAGACATATCATGATTAAGTTGATAGATTCACTCGCAGAACAACAAATTTGTAAGTGACTAGGAGAAAGATTTTTAAATATAAAGGAAAGGAAATCTATATGACAGAATATCATTATTCTCTCTCCAGAAATCTAAGGAAGGAAAAGAATAATGTATTCTGAAGAGCAAAGGAACTCACATTGCAAGCAGAGGTGACCTACCCTGCAAATCTGAATGTACTCATTAACAGAAATAAGAATATTCAATAAGAAGTGTTCATAACAATTTAAATTATCCTGAAAATGTTCTTTTTGCTTCTCAGACACCCTAGGCAACAGAAATAGAAGAAGCTTAAACCAATATCATAAGTGAGGATATCACCAACAAGAGAAGAAACCATTAAGGCGTCTGAATGTGCAAATGGTGACAAGGGTGAAGTCAGAAGTCAGAGAGAAGTGATCATGGGGAAGCAGTTCTGAGAAACCATGGCCTTTTATAGCACCCCAAATCATCTATGGTTAAATCGAGTGTTGTGTGTGTGTGTGTGTGTGTGTATGTGTGTGTGTGTGTAACTAAATTACAGAAGGGAAGAGTGCATAAAAAGGGAGAAAAGGAAGTTGATAGAGGGAAATATGTGATGTACTCTAATCAAGTCAAAGGCTAACAGAAGGGAAAATTAACTCTCATAATCAGGAAGAAGAGAGCCTACAGAATATTGAACAAGGAAGCAAAGGGAGGGATTGAAAATAGCAAAAAAGGGAATATTTTGTTTCAGTGGTAGGAGGGGGTTATCACTAATTAATAATCCCCTGATGAAAGAGATATATTCTATACAGGGAGATCAAAACCTTAAAATGGATATGATCTGCAGGGATTCAGTACTTAGAATAAATCTGTTTTTCACAAAAAAGGTGTTTTAAAAAACACATACACAGAATAAAAATGAGGATCTAGAATTTTTTTAAACTATATAGTAAGAGAATTAAAAAAATAGGCATGCAATGATGCTATCAGACAAAGTCAAAATGAATATCCAAAATATTAAAAAGAGATAAATAGGGAAACTACATTATGCCAAAAGAAGTTGCAGACAAGAAACTAATATAATAATAAACATATGTTCCTAAAACCTTAGCATCTTAATTCATAAAGGAAACATTAACTAATCTACAATAGGTCGTAGATAGTGATACAACAGATGCAAATTATTTCAATGTCCCTCTCTCAGTTTTGGACAAGTTTAACAGAAAGATAAACATAAGAGAAAATATAGAATTGAGCAAATTTCTGGAAAAGCTAGAACTAAAAAACTTATGAAATCTTTTAAATGGGATTCATAAAAATTATAACTTTCTCACCAAGACATGGAATTTTTGCAAAAGACTGATCACATATAATGGTACAGAGATGCTGCAAACAAATGTCAAAAAGGAAGAAATAACAAATGCTTATTTTTATAGACTATAATGAAATAAGAATCGTAATCAATTTCATGACTACAACAAATACAAACCCACAAGGATTCTTAATGATGATATCCTGAATGAGTGTATCAAAGAATAAATCATAGAAACAATGAATAATTATGTGAAAGAAAATAATAATTATGAAATAACATAAAAAATCCTGAGATATATCTAAAATGATCCTCACTGGTAAAATCTACAAATATATATTAACAAAATAGAAAAAGAGAAGATCAACGAACTAAATCTATGACTACTTCTGAATGAGAATATTTAAGAATATTCATATTTCTCAGCATGTGGCAGTACCTTTTCAGAAACTCATCATGGACTACGGAATAAAAATCATAGGGAAATGCAAAATCAGTAATAATAAACATAGCTTACAGGCAATCAAGAAACAGAGATTTGAAGTGATTGCTTCAAAGTCATACTTTAGTGGGGTTGAAGAAAGAATTTAGAAACTAGGTTTCCTTAATCCCACCTCTATTCTTTGAAAGGGAATGATAGAGACCTTTCCGCTAATTCTCGGCATGCAGTAATTTATAATCTGCTCTTTAGGAAAAAAAAAAGTTTTGACCTTTTATAGAAAGGGAGGAGGCAGGCTGTTAGTGAGGGGAGAAGTGCAACAACTAAGGTAAATTGATGGCCTTGGCTTTGGGTTTCACTAGTGGGAGTTGAAAGAGTTCTCCATATGGCTTCCATCTTAAATTAATTTGTAGAATCACAATTTGAGAAGCTAACAAGGCAGTGTTATTCTGGAATAGGTGTTCTTAACCTTTTTTGTGTTATGGATCCTTTGGGCAGCGTGGTAAAACTTATGGACCCCTTCTCAGAGTAATGTTCTTAAATGCATGAAGTAAAATAAATAAGCCATTCCCTTACAAGTAAGTAGCCAGAGAGAAATTATTATTTTGTATTATATTAATATATCACCCAGAGATGTCTGGGTGAAATGGATTCCTGTGGATTCCAAATGGCTGGAGGTGACTGAGTCTAATGATCAATCCGTGTTCTCAGCAGAATTAACTGAAGACTTTTAGCCCACCTCCTCATTTAAATGACCACTCCCTCATTAATTGTTCACCATCAAGGTTGATTTTTCCTGTCAGAGGTATTGCCTTGCAAAAAAAAATATGTATATATATATATATATATATATATATACATATATATATATATATATATATATACACACACACATATATATTTAAGGCATTCAGTATCTCCATTAGGTGTCTGGTTACTGAGAGGAGCCACTGCCCATCAATTTACTGATTATTAGCTAGCCTAATTAATATTTATTATTAATTATCCTGAAACTCTATCTCTAGGATTTTTCATTCATCTCAAAAGCACATGAATAAACAGTTCTGGAAGAATTGCAATGTATTCAAAACACATGAAAGAATGCTCCAGATCACTCATAATAAGAGAAATGCAAATCAAAACAACCGTGAGATTTTACTTTATACCCTGTAAAGTGGCAAAGATGACAAAAATGGAAATAATCAATGTTGGAGGTGTTGTGGAATGATAGACACACTAATGCATTGTTGATAAAACTGTGAAAAGATACAAACATTTTGGAAATGTGGAAATTTGGAATTATGCAAATAAAATGACTGATATGCCCCCACCCTTCAAATCAGAGACTCCATTACTAGGCTTATATACTAAGGAAGACATCAATTAGAAAAAAGTCCCTATATAGCCCAAAATATTAATACCAATACTTTGTGTGGCAGCAAAAAATTGGAAAAATTTAATAAGTAGATGCCCATCAATTGGGGAATGACTAAACAAATGGTGGTACATTAATGTCATAGAATATTACTGTGTTTTAAGAAATGATATATGTGATGAATACAGAGAAGTGTGAATGATCTACATGAACTGATACAGAGTGAAGTAAGCAGAGCTAAGAAATCAATATATGAAATGATTGCAACAATGTGGATGGAAATAATAACTACATATACAAAATAGTAATATTTACTCATACTACATATACAATAATAATAATAACTACATATAAAAATAAAATTGACTAACAAAATCACAAAGATCAAATATGAGTTGAATGAAGAGTTATGAGAGGATATTCCCTTCCCCCCACCCCTTGCACCTTTAATGGATATAGGAAGCCCACAGGTGTTACACATTATATGTTTACAGAATTTTTCAATGTATTGATCAGTTATGCTGATTTTCCCCCTTTATTCCTTTTTTTGTCTTTAAAAATGTTATTTGTTATATGGGATGACTCTGGGGAGAAAGGGATTCTATGATGATGTAAAAAACAGAAGACATCAATAAAAACCTATAAAAATAAAATAATTAGCATTGCAAGAAATTAATTATATTGAAATACTGCATACATACATATGCACATGCATACCCGTATGCATATGTGTGTGTGTGTGTGTGTGTGTGTGTGTGTGTGTGTATTTAAAATTTACAGTACCCAGGGCCAGGAATCCTGGTCTGGAGGAACCAGATCACTGACCATTGGCTGATGACCAAGATTCTGAAATAAGACAGATAAAAGTTCCCCTTCATTATTCTTAAGTTACCTACAATGCATATCAATAAAACCCTGCATGGTAGTTAGATCTTATCTATGCTACAGATTCAGGTTCTGAGCAACACACTCTTCCATGGAAACTTCCCCAAATCAACAACATAAATAAAATTTGGATAAGAATCTACCCTCTGTTGTGTGTATTATTCCTTCATCCCTTCCTTTATTCTCCTCCAAACAGAGGGCCAGGAGCACAGATGTCTCCCAAGCGAGTGCCAGAATCTGTCTCCTGCCATTTGGCTGCAGTTCCTTGGGTATCAGTGGCTATTTCCAATTCAATTCAATAAGTATTTGTTAAGGACTTACTCCTGTGTGCCTGCCACTGTGCTAGGTGCAGTGGGAAATAAAGATTAAAACAGAAGTCTTTGCCCTAAAGGAACTTCTGTTCAGCTGGGGCTCTATAACAGCAGATACACAGATAAATAAATGCAAGATATAGACAAACAATACGGATACAAAGTGAATTGAGACTGGCAAGGGGAGCTCCAGCCAGTGGGGAGTCATGACCTCATGCATAAGAAGAAGCAGTGAAATTGAGCTTTGAAGGGAACTAGGTAGAAGTGGGGAGTGTGTTCAAAGCATGAGGATAGCCTGTGCAAAGAGGCAGAAGTGAGAGGTCAGATGTCATACATGGGAAACATATTCCAGGTAGCAAGATGGATATAGTTCTAGACCTGGAGTCAAGGAAGACCTGAGTTCAAATCCAACCTCAAACTTCTGTCTGCCTCAGTTTCTTCAGTTGTAAAACATTAATACCCAGCTGCCAGGGTTGTCCTGCAGATAAAATGAGATAATATTTGTAAAGTACTTGACATGGTTCCTGACACACAGTAATGACTTAATAAATTTCCTTCCTCTTTCTCTCCCTCCCTCCCTCCCTCCTTCCTTCCTTCCTTCTTTCCTTCC
>NW_027185664.1:11284569-11367974 GCF_028583685.1 Petaurus breviceps papuanus
TTCCTTCCTTCCTTCCTTCCTTCCTTCCTTCCTTCCTTCCTTTCTTCTCCGACATGATTAGGGTACTTCACAACTATTCTGCACCTACTGTGAAAAAAAACAACACCCTAATATTACCACCATAGCATCATCAATATAGAGATATGGTCATATAAAATAATAAGTGTCAGAAATAAGATTTGAACCCAAGTCCTAGGACTCCAGAATCAGTGCCCTTTCCATGGTACCATGCTTCCAATCTTAGATGGATGTATTTGGTGACCATCATTTTATTAAGCCAAGTTGCCAAGTGGGCAGGATAAGGTGTCTTTAGTCCATAATGGTTTTTGACTATTGAAAGGGTGAGTAAAATCTGCTCATAAATCTGGGATGCTTATCTCAAGAACCAAGTTGGAAGATGTTGTGAAAATGTTTAGATAATAATGGACATTTTGCAGAATTGAACTTTCCCTTTGGGATCTCAAACAGTTTTTTCCCCCACCAGATGGAGCATTGTAAAGCTTCAGTTCCGCCTCAGGGACTTAATTTACCCAATAACTTCAGTGTGCTCTATTAAAGTCAAGATTATCCCACTCAGAAAAAAACAAAACAAAACAAAAATATCAAACACCAGTAGTAGCTGCTGCTTCCTATAAACATTAGATAATTGCAGTATTTATCTCATCATTTTTCATTTCTCTATTGGCAGTGCATTAAAATGATGTGGGTAACTTTTTAAATGTCAGTAAGCATGTCTAATGGCCTTCCTCTTTGCCAAATCTACCCAAGTGAAATCAAACCCATCTGTATGGTCAAATGGAAGACAAATGAATAAATGAGAAGCCTCAACAATTAGGTAATGGGTAAGAGGTTTGGTAATTCTAAATTTTACCTTCTGAATTACCCTCTACTGACTAGATAACCTCTCTTCATTGTCCACATAAAGGGTTCTCCCACCCCATCTGACAACAAAAGTCTCATAGCCCTAATACTGAGGTAATTCTGAGTTTCAGGGGTCTTTCAGTATATCATATTATTTTCCCTCTCAGCATCTAATTTGATATTCTTGTCTCAGGCCAAATTTATCAAGAATAGAAGGAAAGGGTAGAATAGTTCTCCTTCTTTCAATTTAACCCAACAAATGTCATTTCTATTCACTCCTGGATGAAAATAGCTAAAAGAAAGGATAATTCTAGTGATGAATGGCTAAGTTTCAATATTTATAAGAACTGACTCATAATTCATGGAGGGAATAGCACAGTTTGTTATTTGTGAAGTCTCAATATTCTGCAAATATTGACATTTTGTAATTTAAAATGACTATCCATCGTTGTTTGGAAGCCATAGCTTCTATTAAATCTAATTACTTTCCTTTGCAGCCTTAAATCTAGGATAACTTCAGATTGATGACAGCTTCTATTAGAACCTGTGCAACCTAGGTGTGAGTAGAGGGTGCAATTTATCTGTGTTTGAATTTTAATGAATAAGAATGTTATTTATTTGTGAACAGTAAAGTAATGAGAACCATCTCCCCATTATCTCTTTGATTAATCCAGTTCATCATTTATAAATATAGAAAATGTTCTGCACATACAATATGCATTTTAGGCTAATTGGGATTTGCTCTAAGAAGCTCATGGTATGATGATGATGGTTTAAATGACCCAAAAGGACCTGGCTGATGTTAAATTTCCCTAGGTTTGTGACCATGGTGCCAGGACAGTAGAATGCTATATAGTGAGTTCGATGAAAGACAGGTCTATCAGAAGCAAAATTCATTGTCTCATGCTGCTTGTATACAATGTGTCTGGTAGGAGGGATCCTTTAAAGGGGCCATGGCCAACACACAGAGATCTACCTAGAAGAGAAGCTCTGGGGGCACAATAGATGGTCTATCAATGCTAGCAACCTTTTGTTTTGATTTGGTCTTTCTTGGTTTTCCCAACACAATAATATCCTCTCTCTGTGCCAGTCAAGTTACCTTCATCAGGAATGCCTCAGCCCATCTTTACAGCTGGTCTAATAGTCTGCAATATAGTCCCAAGTTATTTTTCTTTTTTGCTCTTTTCAACTTTGATTCCTTCTCTGTCCACCTCCTCCCCTCCTCCAACTCCATGTTCTCTAGATCTTTACAAAGCCTTCTTACTTGTAATGTTAATGGGATGTAAGGTCTTTCCCATCCATTAATAGGCCTCATGTGGAGTCCATTAAGGGAAGCTTTCTTAGGGGAAGCTTGTTTGTAGGGAGGCTTTCACACCTTTTGCTAATTTCTAATTAGGCACTGAGTCTCGAGGGTTGTGATGCCTTCTGGCTCTGAGAAGTGTATATATACTCTGAGTTGGTATTTTCCTTTGGGTACTCACTTATGAGAAGGATCTTGTGATTTCTTGGTTGCAGTTCTGAGTGGCCATATGTTCAGAGCTCCCTGACTGCTCAGGTATAAAGGCTCTCTCCATGCACTGATGTATATAAAGTGTATAGCTGATTCAGGCAGTCAGAGCCCTGTCTCTTGGTTTTTATTTCTCTGCTTGTATTTTCTTTGTATTTTCTCTGAAGTTCAGGGTGCTCATTTTCCCCCTGAACTAGTGAATGTAATTAAAAAGACTGTTGACCCCCTGAACAGCTATCTTTCCTAGTAAAGCAGCCACCTGTGTATGCCAGTGTGGTTGCCGCTACATTACTGAAGCTTATATTTCTATATAAAGAAATGTACTATCTGTGTCTCTCTGTCTTCTGAGCAAGCCACAAAAACAATTCCTCCTCCTCTGGTGCTTACCCATGAGCTAATATGTCTAATGAGGATAGATAACATGTAAACGATCATATTTACAAGACATGTACAAAATAAACTGTAGATACCGTCCAAGTAAAATGGGAACATAAATAAAAATATATCTCAAAAGTGTATGTAAGACAAATAGGTCAGACCAAAGGGTGAAAAACAACATCAGGTAGGATGTGACTACAGTAATCCAAGGTTGAAACAAAGTCCAGTATCCTGAGTGTCAGTGTAGAAAGTGTGGGGACTGTCGGAGTTTCAAATGAAGACTCATTAGATCAAAGGTTTGCAAGACATCTCCGAAATTCCAGTCCTTTACAAATAAAGAAACTGAGGCATGAAGAAATGAGGAGACTTCCTGAAGGTCACCCAGAAATGGGATTTGAATATATATGTATATAGATATAAGATGTATATCATATATATATATATCAAATTAAAATTCAGTGCTCTTTCTCACATCAAAAGGATTCAGCAGCCAGTATTAGATCCATAGGGACCTTGGCTAATTCTACTTTGGAGTCAATTCCTAGGAAAATGGAACATGAGGGCAGAGACCCTGACACTGAGAGATTGTCATCTCTAAATTCAGAGAGAGAGGAGACACAAAACTAAAATTAAATCAATGCTGGACCAGCAAATGACTGCAACATGGCTCCTTCTGTATTCTCCTAGATTCTAGCCTTAGTTATTCCCAGATTATGGAGTAGAGTGGAATCTAAAGGTAACTTGTAAGTAAATATTTCTGTCAGGGAGAGCTAACTACAGAGACAGAGCACCAGGCTGACCATCACAGCAGGACAGTCAGATTATAGCTGAAAAATTGCAAATGATTTACCTGAATACAAGTATAAGAATCTACTTAGCTACTGAGATAGTTAATCATGGAGCTAACACTTTTATACCTTTGTATGGGAGCATGGATGAATGAATATGAACATTATTCCATCAATTCTACAAAATTCAGATTGAAAGCCTTTTGTTTCCAACTTTAGCCAATATTGTGAGTGCTGGTGCTCTCTATGAGGAAGCACTGCTATGGATTATAAGCCTTGGTTGGCCTGAGAAATTAAGTCATATTGTTAGTGATAAAAAGTCAATTTTCTTCTAATTAATTAGGCTTTATTAATTCCCTGATGTCTTACTGATTGAATTAAGCTTAACATCACAAGAGTCATTGGTTCTTATATTACACACACACTCTTCTCATCCTTCTTCTCTAGGGAATCCCCAAGTATGTTATTCCTACCATTGACCTTGCCAGAAAGGAAATGTAATTATGATTGGGAGCATAACTTTGACTTTTGGAACATTCTATCGAAGCCCATATTAGACATTAGTGCCATATTACTGGAAATTTACATTTCTATTAGGCATGACATTATTCCTTGGTTATAAGAAGCAATTAAATATTTGAAAGTGATATTAAAGTTAAGTTTTAAGAGTTGGGAGAGAAGTTCAACTAAGGCAGAAAATTCTAAGTTAAAGCAACTTACTATTTTTATATTTAGATGTGGCATCAACTCCCACAGTGCTCCTTGCATATATAAATTAATATTGAATTTTCTATGCAGGAAACAAGAAAAGAGAAAAAAGGTGTCTAATTATTTAGATGAATAGCTATCAACTGTGTCTGTGGTCCAAAGCTTAAAAGATCTGAATATACTACATATTTGAATAAATAGCACACACCTGTATGTACAATGCATATCTGTATACCCAGTGTATGCAGGAATACACATTATACCTCCTCTGTATATATTCAAGTGATTACATGAGAACAAAATAACAAATTTATTACAAAGAAAATCTAAAGTATGCATCTATGTTTAAAGAAATGGGTACTGGAAGTGAGTGCTATTGTGCTAATTAAGATCCAAAGGTACTTTTGCCTAAAATATCAAGATAATTAAAAGAAGGAATATCTTTGTTTCTTTGTTATAATATATGATTTAGATTGTGTTAGTGGTTGTATTTCTTCTGTGATCCACTGCTGTGTTACCTGTGTGACCTTGAGCAAATCATCTAACTTCTCTGGACCTTAATTATCTCATGTCAAATATGAGTTTATACTAGGCATCTAGTATAGGAGCCTTTTTTTATTCGTGTTGTTGTTCAGTCATTTCCAAATCTTTGTGAACCCATTTGGGGTTTTCTTGGCAAGGATGTTGAAGTGGCTTGCTGTTGCTTCTCCAGTTCATTTTATAAATGAGGAAACTGAGGCAAATGGTTAAGTGACTTGTCCAGGGTCACAGAGTTAGTAAGTATCAGAGGTCAGACTTAAACACAGGTCTTCCTGAATATACAACAGAGGTAGTACTGTCTAGTGGTTAGAGTGCCAAATAGTAGGGAAACTATTCAAGTTATTTCTTGGGGTCTCAGTTTTCTCTTATCTGACAAAGGGGAAGGTCCTTCATGACTCTCGATCTATTATCCTAATTAGAAGGTTATTACTATAACTGGACCATATTGCGAGAATTTTATATGAAAGGAGCCCTCCAAATAATTATGGAGTGCATACAGATGAAAACTATAGTGGAGAAGACTTGTAGTTGGGGACCAAATAGGACTTGCCCCAGATTCCTTACTTGAACATTAACCCATTATTTTAGTAGCTTGGGGATAAGATACTTTAAAAATATTAACAAAGTTATTATATTAACCATAAATCTTATTTGTTAATAAACATTAAGATTTTTAAAACTTTTTTTTGGAGGGGGGAAGGCAATAGGTGTTAAGTGATTTGTCCAAGGTCACATGGCCAGCAAGTGTTAAGTGTCTGAGGCTGGATTTGAACTCAGGTCCTCCTGACTCCAGGGCAGGTGCTCTATTCACTGCTCCACCTAGCTACTCCAAGAAATTTGTTAATGAACAATAACAAATATATTAACAAAGTTAATAGCGCCAGAAATGATAAGAGACAGATGGATATGAGAGACATTTAGAAGTCAACATTAAAGGGATTTGGACCCCCCAAATAGGGGTGATTGAAAGAACAGCATTGTAATTAAGAGATATATGGAAGTCAGAATGGGGAGGGATGAATTCAATTACAGAAATGTAAATTTAAGGTGGTCTATAGTTATATCCATATAAAAATATAGTATAGTATAGTATATCCATATAAAAATATCTAGTAAACAGAGATAATGGAACTGGAGTTTGGGAGAATTATTAAGACAGTCTGGGAAAGAATCTATTTACAGGAGGTTATTAAAGGCATGTATGTGGATGAGCACACTAAAATGTACAAGGAAAAAAGCAGAGGCCACATGACTGACTCCTGGGCTATGCCCAGTTAGGAGGTGACAGAAACAGAAGGAGATTGCTAGCTTTGGTACTCTCACCTCATCGAGCCCTCAGTTTCTTCTTTCCCTCTGATTGGAGGGCTGGAGGTGGAGCAAAATCTTATTCCTGTAGCCTTCCTTCAAACAGGGCTCAAAGTCCAGTCTTCTCTTCATTTGTTGCTAGTTTCTCTGCTTGTTTTCCACTCTAACAGCATGGCATACCCCAGCTGCTGGGCAACTTCTGCCCTCCCCATCTTTTCAGCTTCCTTTTTGTGTATTGATTCCCCCATTGTACTGTAAGCTCCTTGAGTGCAGTGATTATTTCCCTTTTTCTTATTTGTATCCCTAGCATTTAGCACAGTGCCTGGCATATAATAGTTACGTTGTAAATGTTTATAATATCATATTGAGGGGCCATGAAAGGAGACAGAGACACAATGGCAAAGCAAATCAAAGGTGAAAAAAGGGGCACAAAGGAAGAAATGGTAAGTCAGAAGCTATGGAGAGGTCAAGGAAAATGAAGATTCTTACCAGCAGTTCTTCAAAGGTTGAGTCATGAATTTTGCTAGCTATGCTGTAGAATGTAGAATGTTATGTTATTGTAATCAACAGAAAACATGAATAATTTTGTTTAATATAACTTTTACTTATCCAGAATCTATGATGTATTAAGCATAGTATTCATAAAATAAAGAAAGCTTAATAATTTCAAATTGGTTTTCACTAACCTCAAAATACTCAGGATTTTGAACTCACAAAGAACTCAATAAAAATGACAATTCTTACTGAATAAAAATTTCAAATCCACCCATCCCCTGGATTTCCCATAGTTTTTTCAACCTATCTTCAGTAAATTGTGATTTTTTTGTGGCAAAGGACACTGTACCATATAAAGAAGGAAGGAAGAAAAGAAGAAAGCTTCTCCACAAGGACTCCAAAAGTAAATGAAGCAACATGTAAATAAATAGATGAATGAATAAATAACTTAGAAATGACATTAGGGCTCTTTTAAGAAAACATTTAAATGCTTCCTTTGATTCTAAAGACCTTGCCTGTACCTATAGCTCTCTTGCTAATTCTAGGTAAACCAGACCCCTTTACATTTCTGTGCCAATAAAGTCTAAATGAAGTCCCAGGCTTTGTGAGATAATGCCCTTTATTGACTCCTATAGCACCTATCCTGGGGCCTTCTTTTAGCTACTACAAAACTTGCCCTTGCAAACTCTTATAGTATGGCCACATTTCGCCCATTTTTATGTTCCCTTCCCTTTTAGAAATGTTTCCCTCTGCTTTTTGTGTGGTTAGCTTCTCTATTGTTTTCCTTTTGGGCTAAAGTCTAGTTTGACTCAATCTTCGTTTGCTATTGAAGGGAGTATCTAAATCCCCACCTCTGGCCAGGCCACCAACTCTTTTTAGTTTGATTCTTTGTTCAGGATTATTATGAGATGAAATAGAGAGTGGAAGTAATTAGTATGTGGCTATGACACTGAGGAAGGAGGCATAAATGGGAAATTCAGAGGAAGCAAGCTGTGATAATTCCATCATAGGCTTTCCTTTGGCTGGGTCATTTGGATTCCAAGGGGATAATGGGACAGTTGGGGGCCTGTATTTTCACTGGCTGAAGTTCTTCCTGTGATGTGCCAGGCTCTGTGGATTTGAATTGAACTTCATCATTTTGTTAGTAATATTTTATCAAAGTAAATTAATGCCCAGACGTGCAGTGCCCTGGGTTAAATCAATGAGTCTGCCCAGAATGGCTTGGCAATCTTTAATGGATAGTGTTTTTCTATGTAGTTCTAATTTCTTTGAATAATATTGTGCCCCTCTCCTGACCTCCCTCTCTCCCAATGGCTTTACAAACAGGCAAGGTTTTCAAATTAGAGGGAAGCAACAAAATGTAGGCTCACAGGATACCAAGAGGTAGATAGCTTAGGGGAGCAGGACTTTGGGGATGACCTAGTCCAACCCCTTCATTTTACAGACGATCATAAGATTTGGAGTTGGAAGGGACCCGGAGGCCATCTGATCCTACCCCACTGTTTATATAAAGGCAACTGAGCATCAGAGAGGGTATTAACTTGGCTGAGAAGGGTAGAGAAGGGTAGAGTTACTATTTCTCTCAGCTTATGAATAGACACAAATACTGTGTGGGGTGACATTATTTTTTATCTGCAGTAATATTCTAAACTAACAACAATGCAATGGCTTAAGATAGAACTGCTGTCATAATCAGAGGAACTGGAGGATGTCATTTATTAAGAGAGGGTCAAGAAGCCAGCGGGGTTTGCTTGTATCAATAGAAGGCAGCGGAGAGCCAGCCAAGATAATAGCTGGAGAAATCCATTTATTAAGGAAACAAACAAAACAAAAACACATTAAGCACCAACTATAAGCAAGGCATGGTGCTAACTCTTGTACTTCCTGTTCTGCCTGCTACAGGGAAGACGCTGGCGTGGTTGTGGCATCAGAGCAGATCAGAGAAGGGGCCACAAGGTGAGCTGTATAGCAAGAAGAGTCGATTAACACATTCAGTAACAGGTCAAACTGTAGTCCAAAGTCCCTGCAGGGACTCGGAGCTAATTAGCTCCTAAGTTCATCATCTTCACAATCTTCTTTCTAAAAGAGGAGTTTCCCATTGGTCTGATGCTTGATACTCAGTAATATCTAACTGGAAGGTTTTCAAGAATAGGGAAACCAGGGGTGGGGAATGTATCTTTTGGGTGCCCTAAGAGAGTCAGGAGAAATCAGGCCAAGCATGATGGGTGACTGGAAAGGAATGGGGCAAAAATCCTTCCCAGACATCTTAGCTGTTATTTTCAATGAATAGAAGAAAATGATCAAATAATTGGGGAATGTGGATTAAATCAGTTTCCTCACCACCATATTGCTCTGTACCTTGTATAACACACTCCATCTGCTATCTCGGTATCTTTGCACTAACCATCTCTCGCACCTGGAATGCACTCACTCCATCCTTATTTCCACCTCATGGAGTTGTCTGCTTCCTTAAGACAGACACAGCTCAGGTACCTTCTTCTGCATAAAACTTTTTTGATCTCCCCAACTGCTAAAGCCCTCCCTCACAAACTACCTTGTATTGAACTACTCCTTTATATTAACTTTATATTTACGCTGGATATCGTTTTCTTTCTGCTTGTTTCCCCTGTTAGAAGGTAAACAACTTGTGAGCAGATTTTATTTCATCTTTTGTACCATGTGCTTCTAGTGTTTGATCCACGATAGGTGCTAATCATTATTATCATTGTCATCCAGCATTTACTGTGTGCCAGGTACAGTTCTAAGTACTGGGGATATAAAAAAAAAAGACAAAACACAGTCCCTGCCCTGAAAAAGCTCATGGTCTAATGGGAGAGACAACATGCAAACAAACATGTATGTACATACAAGATACATACAGTGTGAATAGAAGATCAGATTAGAGGGAATATATTAGCAATGGGGAGGTGGAGGAACTGGAATCTCTAGCAAAAGGTGGGGTGTGAACTGTCTTTAGGGAGACCAGGGAAGCCCAGAAGCAGAGATGAGCATGGAATTCATTTCAGTCATGGGGAACAGACAGTGTAAAGGCACAATTAGGAAATGGAGTGTCTTGTGGGGAAAAAAAAAAACAAATTAAAAGCAAGATGGCTAGAATCACTGTATCCTAGAATATGTCTGTGGGGGTGAGTAAAGTGTAACAAGAGTAGAAAGATAGGAAAAGATCAGCCTAGGGAGGGCCTCTTCTGAAACAGAGGACAAACTCAATTCAATAAACATTTATAAGATGGCTACTATGTGCTAGGCACTGTGCTAAGCACTGGAGATACAATTGAGGAAGAGAAAGACAATTCTTGCCCTCAAGAAGCTTACAGTCTAAAGGGGGAGGGGAGACACACAAAAAGGAGCAGGGAAGTGTGTGTGTGTGTGTAGACATATTAGGAGATATCTTGTTCAGTGGAGTTGAATCTAGGCAGAGCAACAGATGCAGAGGGGAGTGAGCTCAAAGTCCAACTTCTGTCCTCTAAAAAGCAAGGCTTTGGGAGGAGTTTGGTGCTCCAATTAGAAGGGAGAGAAGAATGAGGGTAATGGTGGTGTCAGTCAGGGTTTGAGTCACCAGCATGGTGGGGTTAGTGAGGTAATGGGGAGTCCTGAAGCTGCTTTAGCAAGAACACTTGGGCAGCTGAGTGGAGGGTAGATTGGGGAAAGGAGAGACCTGAGGCAGGCTATTTAACTCATCCAGGAGAGAAGTGATGAAGACCAATGCCAGGATGATGGCTGTGGGGGTGGAGAGATATTGTAAATGCAGAAATGATAAGACTTGGCAAAAAACCAGATAAGTAAGTTGAGTGAAAGTGAAGTTTAAGGATGAGAATGAAGTTGAAAGCCTGAGTGACTCAGAGAATGGCAGTTCTCTGGAAAGTAATAGGGTATTTCAGAAGAAAGGAAAAGTTTTGGGGAAATGTAAAACATTCAGTTTTGAATATGTTAAGTTTGAGATGTCTACAACACAGCCAGTTTGACACGTCTAATAGACAACTGGTGATTTGATACTGGGAGTTAGGAGAGGGCTTAGGGCTGGATAAATAGATATGAGCATTGTCTACATGGAGTATAATTGAATCTAGGGGAGCTGCTGACCTGAGTAAGCAAGATAGTATATATGAGTAGAGAAGAAGGCCCTGTACAAATACGTGTGGGGTTTTGAGGTTTATTGGGTATGACCTGGGTAAAGACTTGGCAAAGGACACTGAGAAGTGGTCAGACAAGTCGGAGGAGAACTGGAAGAGGGTAGTATCATGTACCCTAAGAGGAAAGAGTATCTAAGACAAGAGGATTAATACATAGTTACTGATTCATTGATTTATGCAAAATACTCTTCCAGGCACTATGTAGGATATAGCATTGTATAACTCTGGGTCCTGTTCTCAAGGAGCTTACAATATGATTGGTAGGAGATAATCACAAAACCTGGATCTGATCACTGGTTCTTCTGCTTTCGAGTTCTGTGACACTAGGCAAATTGTCTTTCTTTTCTGGGCTTCAGTTTCCTTGTCTGGAAAATATTGGAGTTGGCCTGTATGATTTCTAAGACCTCTGACTCATGCCTAGGAAAGATACAACAGACAGTCTATGACAACTGCCATCTGAGTGGTTCAGACAATAACTGTCTTAGGAATTTAATTTTTGGCTGAGGTACTCAGGTAACAGATTGTCAATTATCAAATAAATTTGGTCTGTGAAGATAGCCAGTGGAGATATTGCAGGCCCTTGGCCCTGCTTATTGTCTATTACCTAGTTAATATAAGATGATAGCAAATTATCTCAACATATCCTGATTGGGTGACATGGGATAGTTCTGTTGACTCTTAGGCTTCTTGTTAGTTCCAAAGGACTAATTATACTGTTTTTCTCTATTTCTCTATCTCTCTCCATCTCTGTCTGTCTCCTTGTCTGTCTCTGTCTGTCTCTGTTTATCTCTGTCTCTCTGTGTCTCTCTCTGTGTCTATCTCTGTCTGTCTCTGTCTGTCTGTCTGTCTCTGTCT
The DNA here is from genome assembly GCF_028583685.1 of Petaurus breviceps papuanus. NCBI lineage: Eukaryota > Metazoa > Chordata > Mammalia > Diprotodontia > Petauridae > Petaurus > Petaurus breviceps. The sequence continues at coordinate 11,296,158 of NW_027185664.1, forward strand.
CTCTGTCTCTCTCTCTGTCTCTCTCTCTCTGTCTGTCTCTCTGTCTCTCTGTGTCTCTCTCTGTGTCTCTCTGTGTCTCTCTATCTCTGTCTGTCTGTCTCTGTCTCTCTGTCTCTCTCTCTCTCTCTCTCTGTCTCTGTCTTTCTCTCTCTCTGTCTTTCTCTCTCTCTGTCTCTCTCTGTCTGTCTCTGTCTCTGTCTCTCTCTGTCTGTCTGTCTCTATAGCAGTCAGACTACCAAACTGCCTTGACCCTCTAGGGATAAATCCTTGATAGAGAATGAATTCTTTTTTTTCCTCCTTTATAGATCGCAGCAGAACTGAACAATAGAATGGGTAGGGAAATTACTCATTGACAGAAGTGTAGCCTGCATCGGCAGCCAATGAGTGAGGAGCTGCATCTGCCAATTCCATTTGTGGATTCTGGTCCTACCTAGATTGTTTGAGAATAATGAACATGGTTCCAAAAAGCAATCGATGATTCCTCTTTTGCTAGAATCAAATTTACTTAAAATATTTAACCTACAACGTAGGTGCACTTGGAGAATGAAATAAACATACTTTACAATTGTGGCCTTTCAGAGAGCTTGCTACAATAGACACACTAGCATTTTTCATCATATTTCTTTTAATTCCTTATGCACTGATCTGTTAGATGGAGAGAAGGTGAGAAAAATGATTGAAGTCTTTCTTTATTCAGAAAAAAAATGTCAGACTAAGTGGGAAGGTGCTGCTTTTCATTTTTAGGTGAGAAGAATTGGGAATAGAACAAAATAATTAAAGGCTCTCAGCATAGTAATTAAGGTTATTAGTCAGACAAAACCCTTTTAGAAATTAGAGAACTTAATTATAATTTATAATGTTCTATAAGTTTCAGAATACCTGTTGTGGACTCTTCCTTTATGTGTTTCTGATTGGATTGTTATTTCTTTCCAGGAAGCACAAAAACAATAAATTACATATTTATCTCTGATGCATGATATATAACTGTTAGGATATTGGAAAAATACTTATTAGATCCAAGGCACATTGAAAAGGATGTATTTTCCCAGTCTTTTTTATTGCAATTGCCAGTGTCAGTTTAGTTAAGTTGTTTTTTAATAATACTTTTTTTTTGTGGCAGAAACATGAGTTAGTTTGCAATTTTGTTCAGTGCATACAGCCATCTCCCAATAGATAACAGACAAGTCCTCTGAGCATTCATGCAGCCCAAACCTGAATGAAATGACTTATGCATAAAAAAGGATCTATTCTTTCTGAAGCCCATGGCATCCCAGTAATACATCATAGAGAGAAATCATTTCAAATTATTATTGTTTTTCAGGTTTGAAATTTGACCCAATATGATAGAAGAAAAAAAGAAGGCATGAATTAAGGGTGATACATTGCACCGAACTCTAAACCGTCCTTCTTGTTAGATTCCATTAAAAAAAAACTTTCATGTGTTTTAACTGTAAGTTTTGAATTATATTTTATTGGAAATTGGAATGAAAATGATCATTTTATGTGAATGAATAAAAAATATGGTCTCGGGACAAAACTGATTTTTAATCATTACCTTTCCCCTTGCCAACTATTACTCCTGCGTCTAAGTAGTTTCTCCTGAAATTCCTATTTCTCTTATGGTTCCACTTCTCCTCCAGTCAACCAGGCTCAAAATTCACTGTCATCTTTAATTCTTCTTTCTCAATCCATATCTCCTCCCATACTACTACTGATTTCATCTTGGAAATGTCTTGAATACCTGGCCCCTTCTTTTAATCTTCACTGTCACTAAACTGTAGAAAGAATTTGTGTTTGAGCTCTGAGTTCCTTTCAGCTCTGAGGTACTATAGGTGTGTTAATAACATACACATACACGCACACACACACACACACACACACACACACACTTTCTATTCCTTGGCTACATGTTTCATTGGGCATCCCTTTCACAAGAAGCCCAGGGTAAGGATCACTGTGTCACATCATCACTACTAGAAAAATACCCCAAAGTGTAGGCAGGGCTTACTCATGCTAGGTCCACAGAGACCTCTTTTTTGCTCAAGGAGCAAAGTCTGGATCCAGCTACTGCCAAGACTCTAGGGCATTCCAAGAATGATGACCCTGTAAAAAGAGCACATTCATGAGAACAGACTCCTGACAGTAGAACACTGAGTAAACACTGACAAGATTCACGTCTGCTCCCTTTCCAGCTATTTACTGACTTATATCATGTTTTCAACTAAGAAATCAAGTTCCTTTGTGATGATTCCTGGACTTTCCCTGTTGACACCCCTGCTCCACCTCTTCCATACCTCTCCAGGCTGACTGCTTAGGTAATAATATCTCAACTCCAAGCTCTGCCCTACATCAGCCTGCAGTAGAGATGACCACCAATACTCTGAGGCATGAAGGTCCCTCTCCTCCCAACCTCAAACTTCTTCCTCCTCCCACAGCAGTCTTCAATCGACGGTGTGTATACGGAGAACCCTGTGGCATAATCTCACTCTGCACTGCTCTAAAGAAAGTCTCATCTGAACGTCCATAGAAATGAGAGGGGAAGCGTTCCACACTAAAGAAGCATTGTGAACATGTCATTAGCCTCTCTCCAGCTCAGGCTGGGTCTGACTGGGGCTGCCAGAGGATTCGTTTTATGCTGTCAACAAGCACTCCAGTCAGTGCCTTCCAGATGCCCTGTCCAGTGCTCCCGAAAAGGAAGTCTTCAATGCCCCTGCATGCCATGAGCATGCAATCACATTATGAACTGAAAAACAAAATCAGCTAGACAACTGATTAAGATGGAAAACAAATTCATAATGTACAGAAATGATGTGTAAGTGGTTGGTTCCCATTGTTATAGGAGTAAGTTTAATTAAAGGGGAAAAAAAGACAGAAAAATGAATGGTTCCTAAAGTTTCATATAAATCCTTAGATTCATTTATAATCTTGAGGAGTGCTCTTGGTGGAAGAACAGTAATCCTGCTTTGTAGCTAGCTGCTCCTCTCTCTCTCTGTTTCTGTCTGTCTGTCTCTGTCGGTCTTATTTCCCCTTTCTTTTTTTCCCCAGATCCTCTCCCATCTTATCCTTTCCCCCTCCCTCTTTTTCCTTTCCCCCGATACTCCTCTCCCTCCTTCTTCACCCTTTTTTCTTAGATGGATGACCATCTACTCATAGGTGGATGACCCCACAACCACTCAAATCTGGGAAATCAGTTTCACAGGCCAGTCTGAAGAGTCTGTATAGAGTTCTCTAATCTCTCAATGCTGTCTCCCCAGTGCAAAACAATAGCAAAATACTTGCTGGATCTTGTCTCCTGGTTGCCACTATCCTCCCCCACAGGGCCTCATACATCTTCTCATGGTTACCCATCTTTACTTCTCACCATGCACATCCCTAGAGGAAGACACTTTATTTTCCCCAGGTACTCAAATAAAAAGAAGATTAATTATACTAGCATTTACTGTACCTCCATGAAGCTTTCCTTAGCTTCTTTTTTTCTTTTCTCTTTTAACTTTCTTTTCTCTTCTCTCTTTCCCTAACTTTTATTGTACTTAAGTATTAGCCAACATTTTAACTTAAAATTTGTCTGGTGATTCCATGTATTTTCATTGTTTTCTCAATGAATTGATGAATTGATAAGCATCTACTAAGTTCCTACTATGTACCACACACCGTGCTAGCCTCTAGGGCTTAAAGATATAAATGAAATAATTCCTGCCCTCTAGAAGCTTACATTCTATCCATTCAGTATGCACACTTATAAAGACACAGTATATTAAAAATGTTTATATGTGTCTATATATACACATATATAAGCACAGACATACAAACATATACATGTGTAAATATGTATTATATATAGTAACCTTTGTAGTCAGGCACTAATAGCTGAAGTGGGGATAGCATAAGGAAAGGCTTTTGGCAGGAGGTAGCACTTGAACGGAGACCAGACAAAGTAGGGATTCTGAGAGGTGAAAGATAAAATATATTCCAGAGCATGGGTATGCAAATGAATGGAGATAAGAGAAGAAATATCATCTAGACTGTAAACCAAGGCAGGGATTGTATCTAATAGTTCTTTATATTTCTCCTTCCTCCAAATGCCTAGAACAGGAATAGTCACATGAGAAGCAGTTCAAAATGTCTTGATTGTGATGATAATAATAATTGCTTATTTATAAACTATCTTAAAATTTCCAAAGCACTGTCCTCACAATGATTCTTTAAGGCAGGTAGTATAAATATTATTATACCCATTTCATGGATAAGGAAATTGAGTCTCAAAAAGAAGTGACTTTCCCAGAGTTATAGAGTTAGGAGATGAAAACACATTTAACCCCTGACTCCTCATCTAGTGCCCTTTCTATCATACCAGACAACACTTGTTTTCACTTTTATGTTTTCTACAGTGTGTATGTGTGTGTGCATGTGTGTGTGTGTGTGTGTGTGTATGTATGTGTGCGATCAAAAGGCTCAGTATATTCTTCCTAATACTTGGGGAATTCTCTCTAAGTTGCTCTGGAATTTATGATGACATAACTTAACCTAATTAAGAACCCTGGGACTTGTTCTTCCCCTTATCTGGGAGAGTATTGCCTATGTATGGTATGCACTTTCCTAATTAAGTTGTTCTGAAATCTTTTCTGTGAAAAATTGAATTCTAACAACTGGCCATGAATAGAATACATTTTTATTTTCAGAGAAGTCTGCTATGTAGAGCTTAATCATTTTATTTTCAGAGTTGCATCACTGACAGCCATGTCCTCCAGTGTTTTCTGCACAGAGGCAATGACTGAGTTCAGGTGATGCTGAGCTGCAGCAACACCTGTTAGGCATGATCTTGATAGGGCAAGGTCCAGCAAGCCCTCTTGTCTTAGATCTTAAGGCTATGTTCAATTGAACATCTCCCAGCCCCTTTCAGTCAGCAACATGTTGGTAAATGGCCTGTGGCTTGCTACAATGTAGATCCCTAAACTAAACAAAATTAATGTAGAATTATCCTAACACCAAATAGAAATGGTTGTTTCTGGCGGTATACACACATACATGTACACATGCGCACATATACTGTGCACACACACATATTGTACATGGGTGTACATAAATACAAACATAAACACACAGAATATATCAGAAATATGTAATGTGTCATATATTCTTTATATGTTATATGATATATTTTAGATATGAAACAAAGTTTTTAAAATAAGTTTGAAAATGATTTTTTATTTTGAAAATTTATGTTGGAATGTGAAATGTCTAGTAGTTTTCTTTCTAATCATGATAGCTTTCGGCTTGAAGTTATAGACTGGTTCCTGTGCAATAGCTTTTGACAATTAATCAGAGACAAAATAGATGGCTTTTTTCAATCTCCAGAAATTCAGTTATTATAATAGCTGTCATTTATAGTGCTTGCTATGTACCAGGAACTTAACCAAATGCTTTGCAATCATTGTCTCATTTGATTCTCGAAAACATCCTGGGAGGTAGGTGCTTTTTATTTTTTATTATTTATTTTTTTTAAAGTAATCGGGGTTAAGTAACTTGCTCAAGGTTACATGGACAGTTATTTTTGTGTGGGTGCCGAGTATCTGAGGCCAGAACCGATCCCGGGTCCTCCTGACGCTGGGGCTGGCACTGTTACTCACTGTGCCACCTGGTGTAATGAGAATGCAAATTTGGAAGATCTTCCCTGCCCCTAGGCTAAAGTGCACCTGAAGCCTGGGGTGGGAGGCTTGTTTTTCAGTAGATACTTTTTGATTGGCCAGTGGGTCCAGAAGGTTGTTACATTCTCTGAGCCAGGAGAAGGCTATATAAGCCCTGATGTGTAGCTTTGTTTTGGGGCTCACTTTGAGAAGTGTTCTGTGATTTGATCTGTATTCTGGGAAGCCGTCGTCCAGAGCCCCCCCGGCTTTGAAAAACCCAGATGTTGACTGGGTATGGATGTAATGGTTGGACAGTTTGGAAATCTGTCTACTTGATCTGTTTCTGTCTTGATAATTCTGCCTGTATACTTTGAAGTTTGGGGTGCTGACCTTTTTCCCCTGAACAAGGTAAACAATATGTGTCTGACTGATTAAAGTAAGCTTGTTAACCCATTTTGAGTTGCTTTCCTTTATCAAAGCAGATCCAAGAACCTGTATGGGCAGCAAACCCTGAGGACGTGCTTGGGGTGCTTGCCGCTACACCTGGCCACCCCTGTTAGGTGCTTTTTATTATCCCCATTTTACAGATGAGGAAACTGAGGCAAACAGAGGTTAAGTGACCAATCCAGGGTCACAGAGCTAGTAAGTATCTGAGTCTGGATTTGAACACAGGTCTTCTTCTTCTTCTGGGCAATTGGGGTTAAGTGACTTGCCCAAGGTCACATGACTAGTTTTTGTGTTAAGTGTCTGAGGACAGATTTGAACTCAGGTCCTTCTGATTCCAGGACCGGTTCTCTACTCACTGTACCACCTAGCCTGTCCTGAACACAGGTCTTCTTGATAGAGTGCCCAGCCCTCTACTTAGACCTCTATAAAGCTGTTGATCTACATTTGATATTTCTGTCAGATTTTTTTTTTACATTTTTTCCTCTATTTCACTTTGCCAATAGAGATTCAAAATTGGTAGAATTTTTTTTCCTAATGCTTTTTTTATTAAGAAAAACAGTTTCTTCTTTTTCTTGAAGCTCATGCTAAGAACAAGAACAACCAAAAAACCCCAACAAGCAGAGGTTGGTTTCTTAGTAAAATAAGACCATCAGATTATAAAATATTTATTACTGCAAAATAGTTCATCTCACTTATCCCCTGTAGGCAAAAGAACATTCATTTTCTGTTCTGAAGGGCCTAAGGGAATGGGCCAAGAGACTCTTCCAACAGCTGGCTGGCACTCGTGGTTTATCTTAACATGTGCAGCACCAAAATCCATGTCAGTATTCTCCTTCCTTTATGAACCTTTATTTCAAGACCACATTGAATTAGGGCCTCTACATTTTAATGGATAGATACATGGAAAAGTTGGAGGGTCCAAAAAATCCCAAGTCCAACTCTTGTGAATATGTTGAAAAGTGAAATTTTAAAGACAGGTTTAAAATTATTTGGGTTATTTCCTGTGGGTAATGGAATGTGACTTTATATCAGAGGGTATTTGGAATGACAGCTGTTGACTAGATGCTTTCCATTATTGAGAACAGAAGAAGAGAAACAGTTTAAATTACTAAAGAACTGAAGTTAGCCACAAAGAATGACTTTTAAATATAAGACATGTTTTACTTCTCATATAATTGCATGTAAAATTATGGCCTATGTGTGAAAAGTCTACAGGGTCAGCCTCACACATGGGTAGGTTACCCAGACCCTCTAGGTTTGTAATAATCTCCCTACCCCAAATATTTCCTTCACAGGTCTTGCCACAGAGCCTTTAATTCTTACATTGCTCAGTACTTTCTATTATGTCTTTAAAGGTTGAAAATATGTTACAGGAGAGAATCCTATTGCTAGAGTAAGAGGACCTGGGTTCAAATGCCATCTCTGATATTTATACCTTTGAATGGTCTTTTAAGTTTTCTGGGTCTCAGTTTCTTCATCTGTAGAATAATAGATCCCACAGGGTTCAGAGCTGTTACACAACCCAAAAGGTACACGTCAGGAAGGGTGGCTTTAATGATCTTTCCAGCTTTAGATATATGATCTTTTGACATGTTATTGAGGAAGGATAACCATACATCACACCACCCTGATCTATTTACTACCTTGGTAAAAATTAATTTATCAGCCCTCTACCTGAGAATTAAGTCCTGAAAAGACAGAGCAGGTCAATTGTAAGGTACTTGAGTGATAGGAGGTAGAGAAGGTCTGAAGTGTGGATATGCTTGGAAACCAAATGGGGTAAAAATCAAGAATCCTGAGATGCCCACAGGCAGGATAAGGCTATTTGGTACCTTGTAATTAGAGTGGGATTCAGGGGTAGGAAGGGATGAAAGAGCACAATTACAAACTTCACCTTCTGGATAATTTTGCCTAGGACCAGCCCCATGTGTACCCTTTGGATCATGCACCAGCTTCTGAGCCCTGTAGATACTCTGGGTAATAGACTATTCTGAAGACCTAACGCCACATTCTGTGAAATGCTGTAGAACAGATTGGATGTGTCAGATCTGCATGTGTCTGTTGAATTTTTTCCTCCTTAAGTGCCGTCCCACTTCTTTGAATTTGAGAAATGAGAGGAAAGATGGAAACAATTGAATTTGGAAAGCAAAACTTGGCACAAATGAGGTATTTAGGCTATTTCCCCCCTCTCCAAAGGAGTACAATTGCTCTAAATTCACTTTGCATGATTAATGTTCTTGAATATTTATCATTTTCTGTGTAATAGATGAAAATCTTGAGTTACCTGTTAGATTGTTGTTTCTGGATAAAAGATTTGAAATTGGATGTTACAGGTCACAGACTTGTATTTATATATCCATTTCATGCTTCAGAAAATCAGCCTGTTATAATGTAATACTTGATTACCAGATGATGGTGTCTATAAAAATAAATAAATATGAGGGCCAATAGCAGCCATTTCACTTCTGGATAGAAGATGGAAAATTGGACTGTCTGGGTGAGTCATAAAAAGTAAAGTGAAATGTTTTAACAGTCAATGGTTTACCTCTTCTAAAACATCATCTGGCCAAATAATGAGCTTCCTGGAATGTGAGTCTTATAATCCCCAAGGAGTTAAGGATTGGCCTCTGTCTCCTATGCTTTCTTAGCGGTGTTTTGGAAAGTGACTCCAATTGAATAGAGGTGACAAAGGATGCATGGAATATTTCTGAGTGCAAGATGCCTTTATAGGTAGTTGGCAGATAGCTGACTGGCTACTATGATTGAATTAATTCACTTCAATTGAGCAAATAACTATAAAGCACCTACTATGTGCATTTGTGCTAAATTATAGGGATATAAACATGAAACATAACACAATGTTTGACCTTCAGGATCCAAGAAGTAGATTCAACAAATAATTGGAATGCAAAGTAGGAAATGCCAAGAATTCCAAGCAAAATGTGAGGAGAAGTTTAAGGAGGGAGAGATCACTTCTCTAGGTGTAGAGGCTTCGTGCAGGCAGTGGCATACATGCCCAAGATGGACTTTGCAACTGGAGGAGATGATAGAATGGTTAATTCCAAGGATCCAATAAAATAGGATCAAAGACACACCAAAGCCAAACAAAGGAGGACAGGGCAAAAACAGGACTGAGCAAGGAGTCTATTTTCAATGGAATATGAAAAAGGAATAATATGATATATGCCTGGAAGTATTTGTTGGAGTCAGATTGTGGCAGCATTGCTACAATTGGATATTTATATTCCATTCAATAGGCAATGGGAAGCCATTGATAATGTTTTGACAAAGGAGTCAGGAAATCAAGAGTGCATTAGAAGTAATGGGGTGAATTTTTATCATGTTTAGAAAACAGAATTGCTCTGGGAGTTCTGAGTTGAGACAACAGGTTAATTCAGAAAGGAAACCAGGAACTTAGGGTGAAGAGGGAAGCCTGGTAAGAGGAAAATATTAAGAAGACATTTAGTTTAATGGAAGAAGAAACACAGACTTCTTGGGGACAAGGGAAAGAAACTCAGATCAAACTGGGTGGAAAAGAGAATGAATCAAAGGAGACATTTCTTGGGAAGCCAGATAGAAGAGATCTTGAAATAAGAAGACTAGATCCAGATGACTGGCCTGAAGTATTTAGACCCAGGGAATTCAACAAGTCTTGTTTCCTCAACTGGACAAAGTGGGCTAAAATCTCCATACCTGGACTTGCCTAACTACATATAGTTTGGATAATCACAACTTCCCATTCCTCTCATTAAATTGTTTCTATTGTAGTCAGAGGACTGTTAAATTTAAAAAGAGTGTATTATTTGTCTTATGCCATATGGAGGGAACCATGGTCTCGGTTTCCTCATCTATAAAATGATAGGCTGAGGGGTGGCTAGGTGGTGCAGTAAGTAAGAGTGCCAGCCCCATAGTCAGGAGGACCTGGGATTGGTTCCGGTCTCAGATACTTAACACCCACCCACACACAAAAAACTGGCTGTTTAACCTTGGGCAAGTTATTTAACTTAAGTTACTTAAAAAAATAATTAAAAAAAATAAAATGATAGGCTAGGACTAGATGATCCTTCAGGTTCCTTCCCATTCCCACATTCTGTGACCACAGAAGATAGGAAGAGGGCTTTGAATATTAGGCCCAAATTACAAGAAAAAGGCCCAGTTCTAAAACTGGTAGTTAAGGTATGGGGACTTCTGGGATCGCTTAAGTAACAGAATAACTATGACAATACTAGAGAACATATCCTTACTATTCAGTCTCAGTGAGAAGATCTCAGTAGGGGAAGATGCATTGAGTATATTATTTCCCTTTTTCACTACCTGGACCCCCCTGAAAAGGGACAATACCTTTGTTTTGTTATTCTAACCTCTACCAGGACTCTACACAGACTCCAACTCATCAACAGCATTGTCTTTCTGCTCAGATATGGACTGGTCTGAGCCAAGCAGATGGTCAAGGTGGAGTTGCCATTTTCTCCACTGCATGTAGCATGCTGTTTAATCACTAAGTTCTGCTGACTCAACTTGCTCAATATCTCTCACATGTATCCCTTTTCTCCACTGACAGAGTCAAAACCCTTATCATCTCATACCAGGACTATTGCAGTACCCTCTTGGTGGGTCTCCCTCTTCTCTCTTTTCTCCAGACCATCCTCCATTCAGCCACTAAAGTGATTTTCCTAAAGCTCAGGTGGGACTATGTCACCCCCACACTCAATACACTCCAGTGTTTATTACCTCTGGAATCAAATATAAAACCCACTGTTTGACTTTTAGAGCCCTTCATAACCTAGATTTTTCCTACTTTTCCAGTCTTCTTACCCTTTACTTCCTTTCACAGACATTTTGTATGATCCAGCATCACTTGATGTTTCTTGTGGGCAACACTCAATTTCCTGACTCTTATGATTTCACTTATCCCCTGTGCCTGAAATGTTCTCTCTTCTCATCTCTGCCATTTGGCTGCCTCTAAGACTGAGTGTAAATCTTACCTTCTGCAACAACCCTTTCCTGATCCCCCTTATTGCTAGTGCCTTCCCTTTGTTGACAACTTCCAATTTACCATGTTTGCATCATTTATGTACCTAGTTGCTTGTGTGTAGTTTTCCCTATAAACTGTAAGCTCCTTGAGGGCTTGGTTTTTCTTGCCTTTTTTTGTCTCCCAACACTTAACAGTGTGTTTTACATTGTTATTGTTGTTCAGTCATTCGTGTATGACTCTTCGTAACCCTAGATAGGGTTTTCTTGGCAGAGACACTGGAGTGTTTTGCCATTTCCTTTTCAAGTAAATTAAGGCAAATAGAGGTGAAGTGACTTACCTGGGCTCATACAGGGAATGAGTATTTGAGGACAGATTTGAACTCAGGTCTTTTTGACTCCAGGTACCGAACTCTATCCACTGAATCATCTAGCTGCCTCCTCCTCACCTGACACACAGTAAGGGATTAATAAATGCTAATTGACTTGACTTGCTGACTTGATGGAGTTTTTTCTATATATCCCTATATACTATCTTTTGAAATAATCAAGATACTATTGGTCATTATCTTTGTGTTTGAGGTAGGACTGACAGGAACAGTGAGCAACTAAGAGTCCTTCATTAATCAGTTCAAGAAGTATCTATTGTTCATCTTTTGTGTGACTAACACCATTCTTGATGCTAAGGGAAATGTAAAAAAGCGGGATATGTGGTCTCTCTTTTGAAGAACTTACTTTTAGGTTGGGGAAAGTGAAGCATGTGCACATGAAATATGAAAATAACAATAAAAGGCTGCATGTTAAAAACCAAAATGAATCCAATACAATCCAATAAACATTTATTAGACTCCTCTGGTATTCCAGGCACTGTGCTAAGTGCTGGAGATATAGTTAACAAAAAGAAAGACAGTTCTTGACCTCAAGGAGTTTACAATCTAAAGGGAGAGACAATACCACAAGGGGTAGGACAGCAATGGCAAGGGAGTGGTAGGGTAGAAGGAAGAGACCAGTAAGGAGCATCTTCTTCTATGGAGTTGAAACCAGCCAGAACAGATGCAAGGTGGAGTGATCTGAGACTCTACTTTCTGTCCTGTAAAAAGGAAGGTACTGGGAGGAATTTGGCCCTTCAAACAGAGGGGGAAGGAGGCTGAAGGAGGTGAGGTCAGTCAAGGCTTGTGTAAGCAGCATGATAGTGAGTTTAAAATTCATGAGCTTATCCTAGGATGGGCATCTTGTTCTGTTGAGTTGAAACTAGGCAAGACAGCAGGTGCAAGGTGAAGGGCTGATACAGGCAATGAGCTAAAAGAGTAGACATTTGCTATAGCCTGAGTGATTAAGGAAGACTTGACTTCTCCAAAGAGGAAGGAAGCAGCCAGGCTTGAAGGATGCTAGAGTTTATATAGGTACAGAGTAGTAGCATTCCAGGACTGAGAAACGCTAAGGCGCTGCAGAAACAAAGGCAAGAAAGCAAAAATGAACTTGCTTGATTTCAGGGAATAGTGAAGGGGACTGTCTACCCGAATAAGAATGTGTTTGGGGAAATTGTAGGAAAGCACCAAGAAGTCTCATTTGGAAGGGACTTTCGAGGCCACCTGGTCTGACAAGAATTCTTTCTACAACATTCCAAACAAACAGTTGTACTTTTGTTTTAGGACCTTCAATAGAAAGGAAACAATGACCTTCTAAGGAAGGTCATTCAACTTTTGGACAATATAATTGATAGAGAGTTTTTCCTATACAATGTCATCGTTTGCCTCTTGGAACCTGTGTAAATAAAGGGACATTTTAGAGAATCTTGAAGATTAGGTTCATAGGGCTGGACTTTACTCTCTAATTACAAGGGAGTCAATAAGCATACCTGAGCAGAAAGGTGAGATAAGTAAGGCAGAGGTTTTAGATAAAATTTTTAATTTAAAAAACTTTAAATTTAAAAGTTTAATAATTTAAAAAACTTTTAAAAAGTTTGTATTGATATTTTTTATTTCTTATCTTACCATAGTATTCCATGCATCCCTCCCTCTTCCCTTCCCTTAGGCCCCCTTGGGCCTAAGATTCAAAGCCCTCTTCCTATCTTCTGTGGTCACAGAATGTGGGAGTTGGAAGGAACCTGAAGGATCATCCAGTCCTAGCCTATCATTTTATAGATGAGGAAACTGAGACCGTGGTTCCCTCCATATTGTATAAGACAAATAATACACTCTTTTAAATTTAACAGTCCTGTGACTACAATAGAAACTATTTAATAAGAGGAATGGGAAGTTGTGATTATCCAAACTATATGTAGTTAAGCAAGTCCAGGTATGCGGATTTTAGTTCAACTTTTTCCAGTTGAGGAAACAAGACTTGTTGAATTCCCTGGGTCTAAATACTTCAGGCCAGTCATCTAGGTCTATTCTTATTTCAAGATCTCTTTTAAATCACTCACTTAATCATTTCCCTTCCCATCCAATATGACAAATAGTATTCTTTGGAGAGGAAAAAAGATCAGCTCAACTAACTGATACATTAAAAAAGCTTGAAAACATGTGCAATGTGTAAGACCTGTGGGCCTTACACTTTCATGAAGGGATAGGTTAGGGATTTCTTCATATATTTCTTCATTTGAGGTCTACTTGATATTTATACTTTATAATAAAAAAAACCTAGAAGAGGAGAAAAAATTTAAAATCCCCAATTAAACAACAAATTGAAAATCCTGAAAAATCAAAGGAGAGATTAATAAAATTGTAAGTAAGAAAGCAATTGAACCAGTAAATAGAAATAGGATCTGGCTTTATGAAGAATCCAATAAAAAAAGATAAACCACAGGTTATTTTGATTTAAAAAAGAGGAAAAATAAATTACTAGTATCAAAAATGAAAAGTGTGAATTCACCACCAATGAATATAAAATTAAAGCAATTGTTAGGAGCTATTTTCCCCAATTATATGTCAATAAATCTGACAATCTAAGTGAATGGATGAATATTTATAGAAAACCAGGAATTGTCCAGATTAACAAAAGAGGAAATAGAATACTTAAATGACCCCATCTTAGAAAAAGAAATTGAAACATCAATGAATGCCCTAAGAAAAAAATCCCCAATTGAAACTATCAATGAATGCCCTAAGAAAAAATTCCCCAAGACCAGATGGATTCAAAAGTGAATTCAACCAAATATTTAAAGACCTGCTATTTAAACCAGGAAGAATAAAAACGAGAAAGAAAACTATAGACCAATTTCACTAATGAATATTGAAAAAAAATTGTAATTAAAATGCTATAAAGGAATTACAGCAGTATATCACAAAGATCACATGCTATTACCATATGGCATTTATACCAAGTAATCAGAGCTTTTCAATATCAGAAAAACTGTCAGACTATTTGACCATCTCAAAAAGAAAACCAACAAAAATCATATGATTATTTCAATAGATACACAAAAAGCTTTTTACAAAATACAAAACTCATTCCTATTTAACAAAAAATTCTAGAAAGGAAAGAAATAAATACAATTTTCCTTAAAATGATAAGCAGTATCTACCTCAAACCATCAGCAAGCATTATCTGTAATGGGGATAAGATAGAAGCCTTCCCATTAAGATCAGGGGTGAAACAAGGGTGCTTACCATCACCACTGTTATTCAGTATGGTACTAAAAATGTTAACTATAGAAATAAGAGGAGAAAAAGAAATTGAAAGGATTAGAATAGACAACAAGGAAACAAAACTATCACTCTTTGCAGATAATATGGTGGTATATTTAGAGAATTCTAGAGAATCAACTGAAAACTTAGAATAATTAACAATTTCAGCAAAGTTTCAAGATATAAATAAACCCACATAAATCATTAGCACTTCTATATACTACCAACAAAGTCCAGCAGGAAGAGATAGAAAAAGAAATTCCATTTTAAAATATCTGTAGACATTATAAAATATATAGGATTCTACCCATGAAGATGAACCCAGAAACTATGTGAACACAATTACAAAACACTTTTCACACAAATAAAGTTGAATCAAAACAATTAGGGAAGTATTAATTGCTCACTGGTTGGCGAAACCAATATAATAAAATTGAAAATGCTACCTAAATTAATTTATTATTCAACATCATAACAATCAAACTACCACAAAATTTATTTTATAAAGCTAGAAAAAGCAACCAAAAATTCATCTGAAAGAACACAAGGTCAAGAATATAAAGGAAAAAAATTAAAAAAAAAACAATGGGAAGGAAGATATCTTAGCAGTACCATCAAAACAATATGTTACTGGATAAGAAATAGAGTGGTGGAACAGTGGAATACAATAAATACACAATACACAGTACAAAATGGCCACAGTAGTTTAGAGTTTGTTAAACGCAAAAATCTGAGTTTTCAGGACAACTTCCAGGAAAACTAGAAAATAGTTTGGTAGAAACTAAATATAGAACAACATACCATACCATACACCAAGATAAGGTAAAATGGGTACATTATTTAGACATAAAGGGTGGTATCATAAGCAAATTAGGGAGTATTGAATATTTCACCTGCCAGATTCATGGACAAGGGAAGGTTTTAAGATAAAACAAGAAATGCAGAGCATGATGGGGTATAAAATGAATAATTTTGATTGCATTAAATTAAAATGCTTTTTGCACAAAGAAAACCAAGATTAGATCTAGCCAAAATTGAAAGGAAAGCAGAAAACTGGGGAATTTGTTTTTTATAGCAGGTGTCTCTGATAAAGGCCTTATTTCTCAATTACATAGAAAACTGAGTCTAAGCTATAAGAATACAAGTTATTCTCCAGTTACTAAGTAGTCAAAGGTTATGAACAGGCAATTTTCAGAAGAAGAAATCAAAATTGCTAAATCACTACTAATTAGAGAATCACAAATTAAAATAAGTCTGAGGTACCTACCACCTTATACCTATCAGATTGTCTAATATGACAGGAAAAGGAAATGAAATGCTGGAGGGGAAGTAGAAAAATCAGAACATCAATGCATTGTTGGTGGAGTTGTGAACTGATCCAACTAATCTGCAGAGCAATTTGGAACCATGTACAAAGGGCTATAAAACTATGTATCCCCTCTGGCCCAGAAATACAACCACTACATCTGTATCCCAAAGGGTTCAAAGAAAAGGGAAAAGAACCTCTTTATAAAAAATCATACGTTAATAGCAAATCTATTTTTGTGTTGACAAAAAATTGGAAATCAAGATGGTGCCCATCCTTTGGGGAATAGCTGAACAAGTTGTGGTATATAATTGTGATGGAATACTATCTGGAAAGACATATTAACTGATGCAAAGTGAAATGGGCAAAACCCAGGAGAACACTGCACATAGTAATAGCAATATTGTACTATATGATCTACTATATGACCTATATGTACTAATATGATCGACTGTGCATGACAGGTATTCTTAATAAAATAACCCAAGAAAATTCCAAGGAATTTATGATGAAAAATGCCTTCCACCTCCAGAGAAAGAACTAATGTAGTTTAAATGCAGATGGAAGCATACTTTTTTTTTTACTTTCTTTTTCTTTTTTTGGTCTGTGCTTTGCAACACAGCTAATATGGAAATATGTTTTGCATGACTGCACATGTATAATTTATATAAAGTTGCTTGCCTTCTCAAGGATGGGAAAGGAGAGTGAGGGAAAGGATTTGAAACTCAAAATGAAAAAAAATTACTTTTACATGTAATTGAAAGAAAAATAAAATATGCAAATTTTTTAAAAAGTAAGGATCATCTTTTATATTTCTTCTGCCTCTACAGGGCTTAGTACAGTATCGGGCATATTGTGGATCTTCAGTAAATACCTCTTGATGGATTCATTTATTAACATCCATGTTCCTGATTGTATTATGCCCAGTAGAGAGCATTTTACATCGTTAACACTGAACAAAAAGTAAACAGCCTTCCCTACTTGGAGCGAGTCAAGTGTTTTCCATTCTTTGCCTTCCTCAGTTTGTCTTCCAATTTAAATACCAATTTACCTGTTCTGGGTGAAGGAGGCTTTGAATCTTTATTAGTCAGCTTTGGGAAATGGCTTTACTAATCAGCAAATGAAAACTGCTTGGTTCACAGGATTATTTTTTTTTTTTATTCACTCTGAAACCTTATAATTGTATCCCTTTTGATTTGCTTCTGAGAGCTGCTTTGGCTGGTCCCCAGGCATCTTGGTACCATGAATATGCAAATGTAAGGCAGCAATGTTCCAGGTACATCCATGCTCATATTCTTGTGTGCCAACATACTGGACCAAAAGAATGATGCTGAATTGTTGGTTCAGTCACCTCACTCAGATTCCAGTTTGGAATTTAATTCTGGAGGAATGATCAGTTCTGAAGCCAATATCTGGTCTCTGTTTCTTGTTTTGGACCATCAGGCAGAGATGTTCCCTGAAATCCCAGTACTGCTGTGCTATAGCAGCCCTCAGAGGATGTGAGGTTCACAGCCCTTACTGATATATTCACTCTGCTGCTTACCCATTCACTGAGTGTATCCATTCACTGAGGCTATGCCTATATGCAGAAGTACCCTTACTTTTAGGCAAAAGAGGCAACCGCCAATTTGAAATATTTTAAAGAACACTGAAAAACCTTTCTGTTCAAACATGCCTTTTAACTTTTACCCATTTGCTGTAGTGTGACAAGCCGACCTCTGGGTTGCTTCTTAAGGCCCTAGTAGAGGGAGTATGAGGTCATTGGATGCCTGAGGGCAAAGGGGAGTGGAAGACATTCAATCAAGCAGGCATAGCACAGAGCTGCCTGGGAATAATGACAAAGCAACAAAAGAGCAAACAAACATAGCTTTCTACCTCACAATTTGACAAAAGTTCACTTTTTCTTCATATACTATACAAAAACAAATGAATTTTCTAAATACATCAATTCAACAACCATTTATTGAATTCCTACTGCGTGCAAAACAATGTACTAGATGTAGAGGAAATAGAGAAAAAAGACATGACTTACCCTTCATGTAGCTTGCAACCTAGTAGAAAATAAAATAAAGTATACAAATTCCTGTAATGTAGAATAGAACAAGACTTCCTAATTCCCCCTTTAAACTTACTCTTCTCCCAAAATCACTCTTTCTATTGGTGCCCTCTTCCCACCTAATTCATCTGGTTTTTCATATTTGAAACTTCTCTATTGTCTTTGGGCAGCTATGTGGTATAGTGGATAGAAGAGGACTCATCTCTGCGAGTTCAAATCCGGCCTCAGACATTTACTAACTGTGTGACCCTAGGTAAGTCACTTAACCCTGTTTGCCCCAGTCCCTCATATATAAAATGATCTGGAGAAGAGAATGGCAAACTACTCTAGTTTCTTTGCCAAGAATACCCAAATGTGGTCATGAAGAGTTGGACACGACTGAAATAACTGGACAATTAACACCTTACCTTTAGCTCTTCCATCTTGCTCACATCTCAAATCTAATCATAAGAATGAATACTAAAAAGATCACATATTCCAACTCCCTCACTTGACACATAAGGAAGCAGAAGTCCAGAGAGCTTAAGTGACTCGTCTAATGTCACCAAGTTTGGTTGATTCGTTTTCTGTAATATAACTGATATTGCTTTTCACCTATTTTCATCACCACCATACTTATTACAACTCTTCTGGTCTATTTCAATAGCCTTCCCAATTCTCCTCTTTCCCTCTTCTAATCTACACTTCAGAAAATTGTCAGCATGCTATAGATCTGGTCATCACTCCTTTGCTCAAAAATCTTTATTACTTTCCTGAAGCTAAGAAAGTAAATTTGAGATGGCATCATCAAATGTCCAAGAGCAGTTAGCTCTTGGGGTCCAAGGAGGGGTTCCTGTATAGATATCAGGAGTTCTACGTATTCGGATGGGAAATAAATTACATTTTACATTTCCACTAACTCATCCCTGCATTTCCTTCAGTCATTTAAAAATGTTACTCTGAAAAGAAATTCCTAGGAACCCTCAGATTGCCAAAGAAGTTGGTGAGACGAATCAAGGTAATGACCCTTTGGATTAGAAGAAGCAACAAGGAAATAAATTTTGACAAGCTAGTTGCAAATGACGAATAAAAGGAGTTATCTAAAAAAATCCCAACCTGATGTTAATTAGATGCCTGTACAGCCAGAACTACATTTTTAAAGGACCTAAATAAGAGAGTGAAGCAAGAGACGGAATGAAAAATAATAACAGGGTCAGCAGCAGGAACACTAGAGCCTGGCGTGAGATGAGGCTTCTGATAAATGCTAAAGGAAGCAGAAAAGGACTTTAAAAAGCTGCATTCTTCTTGTTATTCAGTTATTTCAGTTGTGTCCAACTCTTTATGACCCCTTTTGGGGATTTTCTTAGCAAAGATATTGGAGTGTTTTAACATTTTTTTTTCCCAGTTCATTTTATACATGAAGATACTGGGGCAAACGGGGTTAAGGGACTGCCCAGGGTCACACAGCTAGTGTCTGAGGCTGGATTTGAACTCATATCTTGCTGACTCAAGATTACTCAATCCACTGTGCCACCCAGCTAACCATAGTTTTTAAAACTATGTTAAAGGCAAGAAAAAGATTATTGAAGATCTGCTTAGTGAGATAATAATGGGCAATAGAGAGAAATGGGAACTGCCCATCCCCAGATGAATGGAGGGAGGGATGCTATTGTTCTCTTCCATGCCTAGACTCCATCTGCAGTATTCTGGGTAGTTCTGAGTATCATACTTTAGGAAGGACATTGACAAGCTGGTATGCATAGATAAGGGCAACCAAGATGGTGGAAAAAAACCCCAGAAATTATGCCACAAGGAATGAACTAACTTTCTACAAGGGTGGGGAACCTGCAGCTTCAAGACCACATGTGACCCTGTAGGCCCTCAAGTGCGGTCCTTTGACTCAATCCAAACTTCACAGAACAAATTCCCATAATAAAAGGATTGGTTCTGTAAAACTTGAACCCAGTCAAAAGGCTGCAAAAGGACCTAGGAGGTCACGTGTGGCCTTGGGGCTGCAGGTTCCCCACTCTTGAAGGATCTTTGCCTAGAGAAGATAAGATTTAAGTAGTGGGAATAGGAATGACTGTTTTTGGAATATTTTAAGAAAGGGGATTAGATCTTGTCTGCTTGGCCTTGCCCTTGGCTTGGATTATTGCAACATCCTGCTGGTTGGCTCCCCCATCTCCAGCCCATCATTCGCTCAGCAGACAATGTGATCTCCCTCCGACTCAGGCCTGACCACATCATCTTCCCCCTTCTTCTCCTCTCCCCTCCCCCAAGGAACTCTAGTGGCTCCCTATCACTTACAGGATCCAATAAAGGCTTCTCTTTGTTATTTAAAGCCCTTCATAACATCACCTGTCCCCTCCACCTTTCTAGTCTTTTTACCCCTTAGCAGTGATCCAGTGACACTGGGCCACCTGTTCCTCACACCTGTCACTCCACTTCCAGCTCTGCCTTTTCGCTGGCTCTCCTCCATACAAGGAAGGTTCTCCTCTGCTTTCCTTCAAGTCCCTGCTAAGGGCTCACCTTCTACAGGAAGTCTTCATTTTCGTGGCTTCTTTCTTTGGATTACCTCCAGTTTATCCTCTGTATAGCTTATTTGCCCATGGTTGTTTTCATGTTTTCTTCTCCGTTAGACTGTAAGCTCCTTGGCTCTTTTTCACCTCTCTTTGTATCCCCAACACTGAACATAGACATGACACACAGTATTAACTGACAGTCAGCATCTGTGTGAGGGTGGGGTGGGAGAGGAGACAGAAGTGGGACTAATGTATAGACATTGTAGGGTAATAGCTTTCTGTGCAAAATTAAGAAATTCTTCATAGACATTAGAACTGTCCAAAAATGGAATGGGCTATGTCAGGGGAAGTAATGAGTTTCCTGTGATGGGAGGTCTTCAAAGCAGGGATTGGAGAAACAATTGTTGGGGATTTTGCAGAGGGTATTCATGCTCTACAAAGGGTTAGAGTAGGTGATGGCCTCTGAGTTCTTTCTCTCCCCTGCAGTACTCTGAATCTGAAACCCCCAGTTGAGACAGTAAAAATAAAATTGTTTGCCAATCTCAGTTCATGCAGAAAAATACTCTTCTGGTCTCGGCAGATGCACCAGATGTGTTATAAAACAAGTTGTTTTGCCAGCAAAAGACTGTTTTATGCTTTGGGGAGCAGTCGTGGGCAATTCACAGGCAACTTAAAAGATATCGCGCTGCATCACTCAGTCTTCAATTTGACCAGAATGTAATGAGCATGCTCACTGAAGATCTGTTGGTACAGCTAGCAGACTCTGATCAAGTCAAAGAAATTTCATAAACACAGGTGGAGAAACAGGTTCATGACAAGGTATAGAAATCCATATGGTAAAATGGCAAGCACCCCATTGGCACCCCATTTGATTCCCTTAGGTTTTACCTCATGCTCTAGTAGAGAGCTATAAGCTGATCTTTACTGATTTTGCCTTGGGGAATTAGGTGAGGAAGATTCATAGAAGAGAGAACAGAAGGAAGAAAGGAAAATTTACTTCACAAAGAGGAGAACCTCAGAAGAGAACCAAATAGGAGGGAAATGTCTAAGGGGGACACTTCTCTTTGGAAACCAAGTCGAGAGTGAAAATGGTAAATCTATAAAAGCAAAAATGCTTTAGAACTTCTGGGATGCTGTACAGTGTATTTGGTCTAGATGTTTGGGGACCCATCTGCTCAGAGGTATACCTGAATTTGAGCTATAGTTGTCAAAAGAGCCCTAGCCTGGCAATGCTAAAACTATGGGCTTTTGAGTGGCATAATATAGTGGAAAGGGGACTGAACTTGCAGTCAAGCAGACTTGACTTCACATCCCACCTTAGTTTTTAATTAGCTGTGTATACCTAGGCAAGTCACTTAACCACTCTGAACCTCAGGTGCCTAATCTGTAAAATGAGAGATTGGTCTTGAAGGTCTCTAGGAAAGAAAATCTACTCTAACTTGTCTATAGACACTCTGCAAAAGTGACTTTGCTTTTCACTGTGCTGGGAGCACTGGAAATCGAGCTTTCTAGGTATTATCCTTTCAGTTTCATTCCCACACAGAATCACCTTAACTGATCCTGCCAAATCCCAAGTGACTGTCTCGCCTCTCTTCCAGCTTGCTGTTTCCCATGGTTGCATGGTGTGCAGTTCACTCAGCCTCTTCCACTGGCATAATTTATGCAAGACAATTGTGTTGGATCTGAAACAGTTATGTAATGGGAATGTAAATTTGAAGATCTTCCCTGCCCCTAGGCTAAAGTGCACCTGGAGCCTGGGGTGGGAGGCTTGTTTTTCAGTAGATACTTCTTGATTGGCCAGTGAGTCAATAAGGTTGTTACATTCTCTGAGCCAGGAGAAGGCTATATAAGCCCTGATGTGTAGCTTTGTTTTTGGGGGCTCACTTTGAGAAGTGTTCTGTGATTTGATCTGGATTCTGGGAAGCCATTGTCCAGAGCCCCCCTAGCTTTGAAAAACCCAGATGTTGACTGGGTATGGATGTAATGGTTGGACAGTTTGGAAAGCTGTCTACTTGATCTGTTTCTGTCTTGATAATTCTGTCTGTATACTTTGAAGTTCGAGGTGCTGACCTTTTTCCCCTGAACTAGGTAAACGATATATATCTGACTGATTGAAGTAAGCTTGTTAACCCATTTTGAGTTGCTTTCCTTTAACAAAGCAGATCCAAGAACCTGTGCTGGCAGCAAACCCTGAGGACGCTTGGGGTGTTTGCTGCCACAGTTATACTCCTTGTTCAGAACCCTGCCAAAGAAAGCTGAAAACTTAGAATGACATGTCTGTGTCTGATGGAGGACTGGAATCAACCGGATATCACATGGGTCAAAGACCTTGTCTCCACAACTATGGGGACTTTGGAGATAGGAGCAAAGCATTTAGGCAAATTTGAAAGGCCCTTGTCACGTTCCCTCCCCCACTCACCCTTTTTTTGTTGGATAGTTCAAATGGCTAGGATTTGGCTTCTTGAAGGAAGCCACCTTGGGATGCAGGTGGTTCTTTTGTGTAGCTTTGTGGCAACAGTGTGTATCCATGGACACATCATATATGGCTCTGTTGTCAGTACAGATTTATAAAGCCTAGATTGACCCTTGATTAATCATTAATCACATACAATCTTTGAAAATTCCCAATAGTACATGTTTTTTTGTGTCTTCTATTTTTATTCTTTAAAAATTTTCAACATTCATTTTTTGAAATTTTGTATTCCAAATTCTTTCACTCCCTCTCAACCCTTCCCTAACCATTGGAAGACAAGCAATATGATATCAATTATATGTGTGAAGTCATGTAAAATATAGCTCCATATGAGCCATGTTGGAAAAAAAAGCAAGAAAGATAACATGAAAAAAGTATGCTTCAATCTGCACTCAGAGTTTATTACTTGTCTCTCTGGAGGTGGATAGCATTTTTCATTGTGGGTCCTTTGGAGTTAACTTGGGTCATTGATAAGAGTAGCTAAATCTTTCACAGTTGATCATTATTGTGTGGTTTGTACTTTATTCTTGAAGAGACCATGACTCTTACTTACTGTATACAACATTCTCCTGGTTCTGCTCACTTCACTTCAGTTCAGATAAGTCTTCCCAAGTTTCTCTGAAGGCATCATGCTCATCATTTCTTAGAGCAAAATAACATTTCCTTACGATCATATGCAACTACTTTTTCAGCCATTCTCCAATTGTTGGGCATCCCCTCAGTTTCCAATTCTTTGCCACTGCAAAAAGAGCTACTCCAAATCCAAAACTCTTCATTGCATCATGCTTTTTTGTTATAATTAAGGCTCCAAGAAGGGCAGCCCAGTGGATAGAATGCCAAGCCTGAAGTCAGAAAGCCTCATCTTCATGAGTTCAAATCTGGTTTCAGACACTTAGAGGTAAAAAGAGACAAGGAAATGGCAAAACGCTCTAATATCTTTGCCAAAGAAACCCCAAATGTGGTCACAAAGAGTTGTATACAACTCAGATGATTGAACAAAAGAATAAGGCTCAAAGACAATGGCATAGACTTCCTGAATGCAGCTGAAGTCAAGATTCATGGTGGGAAATGATTGGTTATTGACTTTGCCTGATTCAGTCTCACATAGTCATTCATGTGGTATCTGCCTAGTGATTTGGTTACCCAGAGTTCCCTCAATGGCATGAATATTGACATATTGCCCATTACAATAACTCAGGAATTATTAAAAAAAACAAGCAAACATAGCTTTAAACAAGCATCCCCTTCCATAATAATCTCAGACAATCGGAAGTTTAGCACAATATTAAAAAAAATGCATTTTCAGTGTGGCAATGTGGTTAAGTTTTAGTAGACCCAAATCTCAAGTATTCTCATCTGTGAAAAGGGGGTAACAATGCTTGCTATCTCCACCTGACAGAGCTGTTGTAAGGATGGTGCTTTTCAAAGTGTTACATAAATGTGAGCTATTTTTAGCTCAGCTCCTCATTTTGCTTGACATCCAATGACCAAAATGATTTGACTCTGAGCTTAAGGTTATTTAAGGAAACAATTCATAAAGTGAATCTGACTTCTTCCAGTTTCAGTGGGTCCAAGAATCCTGGAGACCTTAAACACTTTATTGAAATAACTTGTAGTATTATAGACGTAGAGATTATTATAACTAAATGGAAAAATTAGAGGTCATCTAGTCCCACTTCCTCTTCTAGAGGCTGGTGTTTCCATCCCAGTCCTGACACTTTCTACATAACCTTGGGCCCATGACTTCATTCCTTTGCTCCCCTGTTTGCTCATCTGTAAAACAAGAGAGTTGGATTAGGTGATCTTTAAGGCTCTACCCTGCTCTAACATTCCATGTTAGTATGACTCTAATTGCCTGAAAATGCCCTCTAAGTCAGGGAAACCTCATGCATTCTCCATACAAATAGGTAGTGGCATCTAAATCCAAACCAGATAGACTTTTAAAAGAACTTAAGATTTTGTGAGGTTTCTTGGCCCACTGAAGTTGTATTTCATTTCCTACTAAAGAAACAAATAAATGGGCATGGAAATAGCCAACAGCAACCAATTCCATAGGCCTAAGGTATAAAAATGATATATTATCATACAGTTTCTTTGCCTGGGTCCTAAGCAACACAATATAGAGTGCCTTGGATATAAGACCTAATCTTCTGCCTATTAGCTCTATGTCTTTGAGCAAGTGAGTCACTTAATGTCTCTGGGGGGGAGTTTTTGCTTTTGTAAAATAAGGGGGTTTGGACTCAATGGGCTCTCAGGTACCTTCCAGCTCCATCTTTATGATCCTATACTACAGTCCTCAAGGTGTTCAATTTCATTAGCTTTGAATTTGTTGGATGCCTTTCTGTAAATTTTCTGTAGGGAGAACTGGTTGCAGACAATAATTAAGGGGAAAAAAGGCAGAGTGATGCTTCTATAAGCCCCATTGCCTCTGTACCCTTCATTTCTCCAGTTCATCTCCTAAGCCCCGGGGGTACCGCTCTGTTTTCTTTCTTCAAGTAGGCCTTTATAGCCACAAGGGAATCCTTTCTTTTTTACTCCCTAAAAGACTCTGAGCAGCAGCCATGCTAAACCTTCTCCTCTCTCCCTGAACTAAATTTGTGGCTCCTTCCCTACTCTCTCACAATATGACTACACATCCTACTTAGTGAGAATGGCAACAGTCTCCCTTCATGTTATCCCAGGCTATAGCCTCGATTCTCTCCATAGGAATTTCTCTACCATGCCATAGAAACCTCTTCACCCTGGAAGCTCATTCCTCTCCTGGAATACTTCTCACATTGGAAGTGCCCTTCATGCTTCAGCTTCTCCCTCTGATTATCTGATTCCTCCTAGAGGGTGGGGGTCAAGATGGCTAAGTAAGCAGTAAATCACTGTAATTCTCCCATATTCACCTACAAACAACCATAAAATAGCACCCCTTCTCCTAATGGATGTTATTTCACTGATCACTGTTTTCCCACCTAATCTTTCTCTTTCTTCTCTCCTTTTCTCCCTCTTTCTGTTTCTCTTTCACACATGTATATTTTTTCTACCCATTTATCAGCTTATTCTCTAAACAAAGCAAAGCAAACCAAAAACCAAAAAAAATGACCCTCCTTTCATATTCACCTTCTCTCTATTTATACAACAGCTATCACCCTAGTTCAGGACCTCATTACCTCTTGCTTAGATCATTGCAACAGCTTTCTAGTTGGTCTCCCTGTCTCAAGTCTTTCTCTACACCCTCTCTTCTGGTGTCAAAAGTGATTTTCCTTAAGTGTTCATCTGATCATGTCACTCCCCTATTCAATAAGCTCCAGGGGGTCCCTATTGTATCCAAGATATTTTTAACTTTTGTAGCTATATATGACCTGGACCAAACCTGCCTTCCCAGCATCATTGTACATTACTCTCTGCCTACACTGTCATCTAACAAAACTGTCATTGTCTCTGTTCCTCACACACAACAAGCCATTTCTTTTCTCTTTGCCTTCTCTCTGGCTCTCCCCACGAAAGGAATGCAATCTCTCCTTCCTTCTGCCTCGTACAATCCCTCTCTTCCTTCAGAAAGCTAAAATTCTGACTTGTAAGTGAAACTTTACCTACTGTACTACCATTCTCCTTCCTCCCAAACTCCCTTGCATTAAACGACATTGCATTTATTTGTATTATTCCGCAGATACTTATGTGGATTCTTGTTTGCTCTTCCGCTCCTTCTTGGTGATTAGGTATTATTTTGTGGATTGTATTTGTCTCCCTGTGCTCACCACTCATCTCTATGATGCCTGGTCCATAGTACACGCAAATGCCTTCGGGTTAATTAATTGATAGACTGCTTCTATTATTCTCTCAACCTCTCCTACTCTCTGATGCTCTTCACCGCTAAACTTCTGGAAATTGTCAGCTAAACCTGTCTGTGCTTTCTTCCCACCTGAACATTCCTCATCGCCTTGGGATCGGATTTCCAATCCCACCACTCTACTGATTCTACTCTCTCCAAGGTTTCTAATTACTTTTAATTGCCAGATTCAAAGTTCTTCCTTTCCTCTTTATTCTGTACTCTTTTCAAACCCTCTTCTTTACCGATCTTATTACTGTGATTTCAATTATTACCTGCATGCAGGTGAATTCCATGTGTCGAGCTCCAGCCAGGTGTCAGACCATGAATAGAATGTTGGGCTTGAAGTCAGGAAGAAGAGGACTTCTTGAGTTAAAATCTGGCCTCAGACACATACTAGTTGTGTTCTCCTGGGCAAGTCACTTAACCCTGTTTGCCTCAGTTTTTTCATCTGTAGTAGAATGAGCTGGAGAAGGAAATGGCAAACCACTCCAGTATCTTTACCAAGAAAATCCCAAATGGGGTCATGAAGAGTCGTACAGGGCTGAAAACTACTGAAGGGCAACAAGCTCCAGTCTTAGTCTGTTCCTTCCTCTCCACTGACCTGAGGAACAGAGCTCTCCACTGGGATGTCCTGATCTCATTTCCAACTCAGTCATCTAATACTATTTGCTCTCTCTCTGTTTCACTTTGTTTCTTCTTTCTTATGCTTCATACCATTGGTTCTCATTCTTTTTTACAACTTGACTAACATGAAAATATGTTTCATATGAATGTATATATATATATATATATATATATATATAGACTCTATATCGGATTGCATGCTGTCTTGGAGAGGGGGGAGGGGAGGGAGATAGAGAAAATTTAAAACTCAAAAGCTTGTAGAACTGAATATTGAAAAGTAAAAATAATTAATTTAAAAAATTTAGTAAGTCTAAAATATTGTTCTCCTCCTAAAATAGCCCCTCCTCCCATTTCCCCTTTTTCGATGAATGTTGTCACTATTTTTTCAATTACTGTAACTCTGAGTCACCTTTGACACAATCCACTGAAAAGTCTTGTCACTTCTACCCCTGCCATGTTTTTTTGTAGCTATCTCCTCCTCTCAACCTCCATTGATATCCATTTTTCACACATTAAATATGTCATTAATTTAATTCAATTCAATCAAACAAGCAACAGGGACAGAGTGCTGTAGTCAGAAACATGTTGATTCAAATCTTGATTGTGAGATTTACTCGCTATGTACCCATGGACAAGTCACTTGATCTCTATGAAGTTCAGTTTCCTCATCTACAAAATAAAAGGGTTATACTAGATGACCTCTATATTACCATTGAGCTATGAATATGTGTTTTATGCTCTAAGATCAAACATTTAAGTCCCCACTAATTTCCAGTTATTTTGCTAGACATTGTGGATACAAAAATAAAAATAAACCATTCTCTACTCTGGAGGAATTTATATTCTATTGGGGAGGAAAGTGATGTATATATAACTGAGTAAATTCAAAATGCAAAATATTTTTGTTCTGGACGTGTCATTTAAAAAGTATGGGGAACCACAGTGTGTAAGGGCCATCTTCCAATGCAGATCTACAGTAGTTATGAACAAGGTTTAAGAGAATCGCCAGGGCCACAAGTTAAATGACTAGCCTAGACTCCCAGGGCTTCTTAAGCTTTTTCCACTCAGGACCACTTCAGCATTTCTTAAACTGTGAGTTGTGGCAACCCACAGAGGGTCATGACCCACAGTTTAAGAAGCACTGGGAGAACACAGCCAGTATACATCTGAGGCTGTACTTAAAACTAGATCTTTTAGTCTCCAAAGAACACTCTCTGCCACTAACAGACAGATGAGCACAAGAGCCCTGGGAGTGGCACCATTACTCAGACCATCTGTCCCCACCAATTGCCAACTGCTATTCATAGGGTAGATGGGCCAGTCAAGCTGAAACAGTGGGCACACCATGCCCTGCAGGAGAGAATGGAAGGTAGCCTGAGCTAGGCAGGTCAAACTACCATCAACATTACTTTGTCCACAAACTCCCCTAAGATCTGATGGAGATAGCCCAAGAGCCAGAGCCCAAGAGCCCTGAGAATAGCAGTATTCCCTAAACCACCATATTTGCTTCCAGTCCAACCCCAACAGTCATTATTGAAGGAAGAAATCATTACAGAGAAAGGTTCCATTTTCTTCCTTATCACCAGCAACAGTTGCTGACCAGCTGTCACCAGCAAGTAGAAGTAGCACCCCCCAGGATGTCTAGTCCAACATTCAAGACCATCATTTGGAGAAGCAGAACATTTGGAGAGGGGTCAGCCTTTCTTGTCAACTGCCAATGAGCTGCCATTCATAGGGCAGGCAGGCCAGCCTAGCTAAAGCAGTGGGGAACCTGCGTAAGAGACAAGAAACAGGATTCATAGTCAAACCTCCATCACCTTGACTCTGACCCTGGTGGAGATAGTCCAAGATTCTGAATCAAAAAGCCTTGGAAATAGCAATGCATCCAAACCAATACCCTTAGCCATCATCATGGGAAGTAACCCTGGTAAAAATGAAGCCTGGTAACTGCTCCTGCACATATTATAGCCACATCTATAAAAAGCCAAAATGAAATCTCTTGTTACCAAATTGCTGGCATTGTCAGATACTTCAATATTAGAAACTGAAGATTTTATCAATGGAAATGACATTAAAGAAAAGTCATTACTATCATCTTTGCCTCTGCATTGGACTTACAGCTGAAACTTTCCGTATTTGTTTTCTGTCCTATTAGAATGTGAGTTTCTTGAGAGCAGAGACAATCTTTTTTTTAATAATATAATAGCATAGTCCTTTATTTTTTAATTTTTTTGGTCTTTATTAATTTGCTTGTTTGCTTTTAGTTTACAGGATTTAATTACATAATTCCTTGAGTTTCAAATTTTCTCCCCTTCTCTCTCCTCCCCCCAGCTCCTCCCCTCCCCATGGCAGCATACAATCAGGTATAGGATCTGCAAATAGTTTCACATTAGATAACATTAGTCAGGTTATAAAGAAGGATTGTATCAGATGGAATGAACAATGGGAAAGAGGAAACAAAACCAAACAAGAAGAAGACAGAGAGCAGGTAGTTTGCTTCAATCTGCATTCAAAATCTGTTCTTTCTAGTTCTTTCTCCATCATGAGTCTTTTGGAGTTGACTTATAACTCTGCATTGCTGAGAAGACTCCAGTCTATCAACGTTGGTCATCACACGTACATTGCATCTGTAATCGTGTACACATTTCTCCTGGTTCGAGCAGAGACAATCTTACTTTTATTTGTATACCCAACACGTAGCACAGTGCTTTGCACATAGTTAGTAGTTAATAAATGCTTCATTCATTATGCCAACATATAAAACACATAACAAGTAAAAACGAATTAATTTGGGATGGAAGGAGAACTCAACCAAAAAAATTGGGAAAACCTTCTTTTGTAGGAGATTTCATTCTAACCAAGCCTCAAGAGGACTCCCAAGATATAGAGTTGAGAAGAAAGACCATTACAATCTATGCCTGTACAATAGAAGGAAACAAGCATTTAGTAAAAGTCTACTTGTATACCAGGCACTGTGCTAAGTACATTATCTCATTTTGTTCTCACAACAACTCTAGAAGATAGGTGCTATTATTATACCTACTTTACAGTTGAGGAAACTGTGATGGGCAGAGAGAGGTAAAGAGACTTGTCCAAGGTTGTACAGTTAGTAAGTATCTGAGATCAAATCTGAACTCAGATCTTCCTGACTCCAGACTCAGGGCTTTATCCATTGGAGGCACCTAGTTGCCTTTCCAGAAACAAGAAATCAAATATTATGTACAAGAAATAGCAAATAGCCCTGTATGGATGGACAATGTAATGTATGAGAAGATTTAATATGTAAAAAAACCCTGAAGATAACTTTCTCCAAAACTATAATAGGTCCCTTTTCACTCTAGAATAAAATAGCAATGCCTCATGGTTGCATTTCAGGGCACAAATTGGTTCTAAAATGTCTTTCTAGCCTTTTATTTTTCAAATTCATTCCCTGTACATATTCTATCTTCATTTTAAACTATTTGTTGTGCCCCCCCCCCCTTACCTGGCCCTTTCTGTCCTCTCTATTTCATCACAGACTATTTCCTATGTCAAAGGCAAATCTCTTTATTTGCCCATCATGGGCAGTGACAGGGAGTTCCATGGTGCTGGCTGATGTCCATATATGTGGCAGGGCTGTTTTTCAGCCAGGAAGTTCCAGCCTAAAATCAGTATGCAACCAAGTTATGGTAAGGAAAATTAGTATAGACTGTAGATTTGAGGGGCTAGAGGTAGTAATGGGTGCTTAAAACAGAAACGGGGGTGGGGAAGAAAAAGAGGGCACAAGAGGATTAGGGATGGACTAGAATAGTTTGTTTCTGAAGCAAATAACCAGGTCTTGAGCTTTACAGAGACTCCTCTTGTTTTACTCTACTGAAAAGTCCCATGTGTCTTTGTGTTCTAGTGTCTTCCCTCTCTTGATCATTTCCTCCTTATTCTGTATGTAGATTTTGGTGCACATTTGTCTCTCTCATTAGACTGTGGGCTCCTCGATGGTTATGACTGGTTTTTTTGCCTTTCTTTGTAACCTCTGCACTTAGCACAGTGCCTAGTACATCACAGGCAATGCTTAGTGTTAAGATTTATCATTTATTTTAATTAAATTTATTATTATTAGTTTATTTTAATATCATTTATGGATTAATTAAAATTTATTTAAAATTATTTATTATTATAAATGCTTATTGAATGATTGGCTGTCTACATATATATGCGCGCGCGCGTGTGTGTGTGTGTGTGTATGTGTGTGTGTGTGTGTGTATTCATGAATATGGTTATAGGTTAACTGGTCTTTCCCTCCAATTTCTTCCAAATTCTCTTCTGGCAGTTTCTACTATCATGTTCCTCACTGCTCTCGTTGATTTAATTAATGATAAATATAATGAACATCTTCTCCTGTTCAATGTATTTTTCCCTATTAAGACCTACTTTAGTTCCCTCCTTTTCCATGAAATTTCCCTGATCTAACCAGTTGAAAATAATTACTTGTACTACATTTCTTATAGGCATATCTAAACTGCCCCATAGTTGATAGTTGAGTACCAGCCTTATTTTTCTATAACATTGTGAATTTTTTGAGTGCAGGAACCCTCTCAATGTTCATCTTTCTGTATACAGCTGACACTTAAATGCTTTCTGAATTTAATGGCAGATAAGGGACAGTGATGTGTTCCTGGGTTTTTTACTGGAAAACTATGATGTTATTTGAGTGGGTTGAATTCCTCAGAATCAAATATGGCTTTGTGGCTTTTTTAAGACAAAACAAACACTTAAATATCACTTCTAACCTTGACAATGCCATATATTCAAAAGAGTACTTTGTAAGGGAAAACATTCCAAATATTTATAAAACTCTGAAAAAATACTGGAGGAAATAATTGTCTCACCAAAATTTAAATAGGAATGATTTACTCCCTATTTTATTCACTTTCATTTCTGTCATTCCAAAAACTATTTAAAAAATCTATTCCTAAACAAGGAAGCAGCAATATAACAAAGATTGTGGCTTATATGGAGTATAGTTTTTCCAAATTAATTGCTTTTCAAAATACAAAAACTCATCTAGAGGAGCCTTTCTTTTTTTTTGCCCTTGGCTTCCTTTGTGTGGGAAATATTTTGGTACCGATTATCAATGTTTATTTTTTCCCCAGCTTGAGAAAAATAATGGGATATAATTTGTCCTTGTAATGAAAACATTAATAGAAATAGACAAAACTCTATTTTCCTGTAAGAGTTAAACCTCATATTTGAATTCAGAAATCAAATTTGTCAATTTCTTGAGACCGTGCCAACAGTTGTCAAATGTAAAATAGAATCATTTTGCGGCCTTCTGTGTTTCCCAGTAATAAGATTTTACTTAATATGTTAGTAATAAATAGCACTACTAATATTCATTACACATATAGGGACTTACCAGTTATAAACAACCCAGACTGCCAATCTATAAGCATGTATTAAGCACCCACTAATGCACAAGCCACATGCTAGAAACTGGGGATGCATGTACAAAGAATGAAAACTTCCCACTTACAAGGACCTTACATTCTAAGATGGGGAGAGAAAAGTGCACACATGAATACTTGCAGCATAAATTTAAGGTGAATAAATACAAATACATAGAAAGTTTTTGAATATAAGATAGTTTGGGAGGGAGAAGACAAGCAAGTAGGTGGATCAGGGAAGACTTTGTGCAAAAGATCATGCTTGAACTGTGCCTTAAAGGAAGAGAAGCAGTTTATTATCCCAGAGATAAGGAGGGAGTATGTTCCAGGCATGTGGAACATGCATGCATAGGCAGAATGAAATGAATGAAGATTAGAGAGAAGTCCATTTGGTTGGGTCACATAGTTCAGGAGGAGTGGTATCTAATGAAGCTTCAAAGATAGGTTGGGTTCAGTTTATTGGAGGACTTTAAAAGCTAAACAGAGGAGTTTAAAATTTGTTATAGAGGTAATAAGAGTTGATTTAACAAGCAACCATGTGATTATTGTTTTAAAGACTGGATCTACCTATCTCACCCAGACAGAGGTGATTTAAAATGACATCTCTTCCCTATCAACTCCAGCTACACCCAGAAGATCAGGGGATACTCAGAGGTCTTTTGCTACTTTAATGAATGTGGGAGCTTTGACATGCTCTGTTTCCAACCTGGACCAGTTCTTTTTTTTTTTTTTTAAAGCAACTGGGGTTAAGTAACTTGCTCAAGGTTACACGGACAGTTATTATTTCTGGGTGCGGTGCTGAGTATCTGAGCCCGGATTTTTGGACCAGTTCTAAGGAGCACCTTAGGCAACCTGGCGGCCTTCTGTTCCAGGGAATTCACCATATTAATGCTGAACTTACTACAGACACCCAATCAGCTTAGCCTACTGCAACTCAGAACTCCTGAGCTCAAGTGATCCACCAGCCTCAGCTGCAATCTGGGACTACAGTTGTGCACCATCACTCCTGACTACTATTAATAAGCAGTTATCAAGAGAGGTGGAGGAATGTAATGCATAGAGGTCTGGTCTCAGAAAGATCTGGGTTTAAGTAAACATACTGAAACATACTGGTTATGTGATACTGGACAAGTCAGTATTCTGGAAAATTCTAAGGCTCTAGGTTATAGGGGAGGTGCGGAGTTGCATTAGTAGAGAGAGTTTCTTCAACTGGAAGATCTCTGTTGTAATAAAATTACTGGCTCCGTCCTTGGAGGCCACTGTACCAAGCTGTGGGGATATAAAACCCCCCAAAAATGGTCCCTTCCTTAAAAGAGCTTGTGTTCTGCTGGAGTAATGGAATACGTTAGCAGTATATAGTGGAGGGGGTATAAGGGAGAGAATGGATTCTAACAAAATATTCTTGGAAAATGTTAGGAACAAGCAAGCGCATCTTTGGCTGGGGAGGG
Organism: Petaurus breviceps papuanus; assembly: GCF_028583685.1. NCBI lineage: Eukaryota > Metazoa > Chordata > Mammalia > Diprotodontia > Petauridae > Petaurus > Petaurus breviceps. Next base: position 11,330,477 of record NW_027185664.1, read on the forward strand.
GTTGGAGTAGAAGAATGGATTGCAGAATGGGAGGAACAGCTTCATGGTTCAGTTTTATTTTGTTTTTTGGTTTGACTGAAATGTATAGTGCACGAAGGAGAATAATGTTTCAACCCCATAGAGTCCTTGTGAAGTATGTTCAAGTCTTATCATCCCTATTTCATGAGTTGGGAGACTAAGGCCAAGAGAGGTCAAATCATCATGCAGACCATTGCAAGGATTCTAAATCTGGTTCATTTCCTAGCATACCACAAGTAATTTCTATTCTATCACAGATGTTAACTATAAAATCTTTCTAAATTACACGTGAACAGAAATATTGGTATACTTTTGGCCAGTGGTTGATGGTCACCTCCAGCAAAGATCATGCTCTCTGGCAGCAGTGAAAGGGTTACTCACTTCACTGTTAAATCAACGCTCCTGCAGACTGCAATTGGAGAGGTCAGAAACCTCCATCTTTGGTATTTCTGCTTTCTTATCTGTTGGGAAAGCTGAGATCTCTACTTTTACCAGTGTCACTTACCAATCTGACCCCATCAATGCAACTGTCTCACTGCTTCTTCCTAATAAAACAACGGACTGCATGCTAAAGAGGTGGCTTGCACACACATTATTCTGTTAGCTTTTCAGAATACCTTTTGTGCCTGATTTAAAAACAAATGACAATTTACATTTTATTTGCCGAAGTAATATTAGATTGTTCTTTGGAGAAGGGGGTGTTTTCATTTATTCTAAAATCAATTGCCCTCCACAATGACATCTTTCCCCTATCAACTCCAGCTGCACCCAAGGTTGTTAACGTAGCTGCTATCAGTGTATTCCAGATCACAAGAGGAGAGGCTGCATTCACCCAAGATGAGGAGAGGGTACCTCTTATTCACTATATACCTCCCCTTCGTAAAAAAGAAAAAGAAAAAAAGAGGCATCAAGTTAGGTCTGCCCTCACTCAGAAATATGATCTTGATACCACCGGAGAGACTTCACTGATTAAAACTTTAAAGCTATTACCCCTGCTGACCCATCATAGTGCCTGAATTTCCCTCCATTAATATCATTCCTTAACAATCATTTTCCCATTGTCCATGGCTAGAAAACTCAGACCTTTACCTAACTCTTATATTCCCTTTATGCCCTACATTCAATAAATTAAAAAAAAATCTCTTACTATATTCCGTAGTTTGACATTTCTTTGGTATTCACCTCTTCTCTTTTCCTACCACCACTGCCACCTATGGGTTTGTGGGTGTTCAAGGAACCCCTCTGGTGTGAGGGCTTACTGTACCACCTTCAACCAGTTCTCACCAGTGTCTCCAAGAAGCTGTAGCATGTGCAGTAGCCATACCCAAGAAAACCATCTCACGGACTAAGCTAGAGTGAAGGTAACTGACAAACCACAAACTCATCAATAAGTTAGGGGGTGTCTACCTCAAGCATGTGAATACTTCCCCATGGTGGAATGGGTAGATGAGAATAATTATTCCAATGACCATTAAGGCCGTAGAGAAGCTATAGATGGGGGGCCAGCTAGGTGGCACAATGGATAGAGCACTGGCCCTGGAGTCAGAAGGACCTGGGTTCAAATCCATCTTTAGACACTTGACACTTACTATTGTGTGATCCTGGGCAAGTCACTTAACCATCATTGCCTCACCAAAAAAAAAGCTAGAGATGGATGAATAGATCTGATAATTGTTTACACAGAAATGATAATTAAACCCACCGGGGGGGGGGGGGAATAATGTGTCCAAAGCACATAATGTAAAGGTAAAAGAGAAGAGAGTCCAGGAAAAAGCTTTGGAGTGTAGTCTATAGTTAGTGGGTGTAAACTAGATGAAGATCCAGAAAGAAGACCAAGGAGTGGTCAGAAAGGCAGGAGAAGAACCAGCAGAGAACCACAGCACAAAAAACGTGGAGAGAAAATGGATCTAGGAGAAATAGTGATTGATCATCAGTGTCAAAAGCTGAGGAGAGATCATGAAGGATTAGGATTAAGACAAGGTCTTCAGATTTGGCAATTAAAAATATAGGAAGACTTTAATCAACACCAGCATCCAAGATTCAGGCTTTGTGACCTTTTCGTTGTTGTTCAGCCATTTCAGTCATATCTGACTCTTTGTGATTCCATTTGGGACTTTCTTGGAAAGGATACTGGAGTGGTTTCCATTTCCTTCTCTACCTCATTTTACAGATGAGGAAATTGAGGCAAACAGGTTTAAGTGACTTGCCCAGGGACACACAGCTAGTGTGTGTGTGTGTGTGTGTGTGTGTGTGTGTGTGTGTGTGTTCAATGTCTGAGGTCGAATTTGAACTCAGGTCCTCCTGAGTCCAGGGCCTGTGCTCTATTTACTGCGCAAAGTAGCCACCCCAATTGTTTTCTTTTCTTTTTTAAGCATTGTTTCTTTGTGTCCTACATTAGCACCTCATCCTCTTCCTAACTTTATTAGGCTGATGTTCCCCAACGTTGTCTTTGGTTCTTTTCTTTCTCTGCATTTTCTCCTTTGTCAAAATAATTTACTTGCAGGATTCAAGCACCATTTCTATGCAGATGACTTTAAAAATTATCTTCCTAGCCTCAACTTTTCATCTATTCTTCAGACTAACATCTGTTCTTCCAGTTCATAATCTTGATATTACTTTTTTATTCTTCCTCACCCAAACTTTTCAAGTCTAGGATTTCAAAAAAGAGAGACAAAGTTTCATACTCACTTGATTAACTCACATTACATTTTTTTTCTTTTGTTTACTGCTTTACTGTGAGGAAAGTCATTCAAACTTTATATTTTTCCATGGTTTGAACTGCTGTGAAATTTTTACTGTTAAGCTTTTAAAATTTCTGACCCCTCTTCCTACTCATCTACTACCAGTTCAAACCAAACACCCTTTTTGGTACTCAACTGTGTAGTTGAGGCAGGCTATCTATGTGACATTACAGTGAGACTAGGGTAGAACTGACCTGGCTGACAAGGATAGAATGAGTATCTGCAAACAGCTTCATATCTTTATAACCAATCAGGCTCTAGGTCTTCATCAAACTTTGCCATTACCATGAGAGTGAGGATGAAAGGCTAACAGACTCCTCTCTTTCTATAAGAGCAACTCTTGCCTACCTCCCATCTCTTACCCAGGAATTGGTAACCAAAATTAATGATACTTTTCCTACTCTAAAATCCAAGCCAATCTACTTCATTATAACTCTACTTAGACTCCCTGAGTTTTAGAAATATAGGCTACTTAGGCCGATGGCCCTTCTCTGGCTAACACTTTCTGTTTTCTCACATTCATGCATATCAAAATCTATACCTTTTGTAACCCTATCACACTCTGTGCTACCTTCCCATCTTGCCTTCTAGAACCTCTCTTCTTTTAATTAGCAAACTTCCCTTCACATAAGACTTATTTCCTTCCCTCACAAATTGCTAATGTATATTTTTGGTATTTAATTTTCTACAGATGTGGTCTTTCCCTTCAATAAACTAATGGGGGTAGGAACTGCTTGATTTTTGTTTTTGAATCTCCAGATGCTAGCACAGTGACTGACACATAGTAGACACTAGTACTCACTGCCTGTTGATTTATAGTCAAATTGAAATTTATATTCTTCATACTTTGTGTAACTGAATAATGAAAGATAAAAATTTTTCAAGTGTGTATCTGTTCTTTTTAAGATCAGGAGTAACCTGCCTCTTGTTCACAAAAGAAAAGACAAAAGAAAGTTATTCTTTTTGGTCATACTTATAACTTAATATTATAAAAAACCTGAAAAGTTTCCAAATGTGACAACCTTTTCCCTTGAAATTTCATTATGGCTTTTCTTGTTATTTTTCCCTTTCAGTACTCTAGTTCTCCTCCAAAAGCCTCAGAAGAGTGCAAGTACTTGCTCTGCTTTTTTTTTTACTTTATTATTCTTGGGTTTATTTTATTTTTTTCAGTCTGTTTTCATCATGACTAATATGGAAATATGTTGCATGAATGCAAATGTGTAATCTATATCAAACTGCTTTCTCAAAGAGGGGGGAGGGGAGGGAAAGAGAGAATTTGGACCTCAAAACTTTAAAAAGATGTTAAAATTTTATGTTGACATGTCATTAAGAAAAATAAAATGTAAAAAAGGAGAAAAGTATATGCTCAATGTGTATCCAAAAAAGCTAAGCAAATAAATTACCCAATGAGGATTTTTTTTTATGAAGACAAGTAGGGTTTTATTTTTCCAGTGCCAAGTCACTGCAGTAACATCTGTTTAGTATAAATAAAACCAACTGTGGAGTGAGAGAGTTTGCTCATTATGACCCATCTATCCATTAGAAGCGAATATTAAGCAAACTTGGAATCAGTCATGTTGAATCCGTGTACTTTAATGAGGTATTTACTTGATGGAGGATTTTGACAAAGGACCCAGCACAAACTATTGGCGTGACTGGGATAATTATGATCCTGAGGTTATTAAATGGGAAATCTGTAACAGTTTGAGAGCTAGTTTAGTGGAAGAAGGTACAGGTTAGAGATGGGTCACACAGTGACAGGGCTTTGAACTCCAGGAATCCTAAATGAATGTGAAAACGCTTGTTTAATAAACATCAGGAGAGTCTACTGTGGGACTGTCTCAGTCTCTTGGACAGGCAGCTAAGTTGTCTGTCTTTCTTTCACTGTTAGGTTCTCTGAAGAACCAAATCAAGTAAAATAAAAAAAAAGATTTAATAATCATTTATGAAAATGATCACGAGAATGTTCTGTATTGGCATAGTGCTGATAACTTTCTCAGAGGTTTATCAATGAGCTAATTTGATCTTTTCAACATTTTTAAGAAATTACAAAATGTTTTTCAGTACTAGAAATTAAATATATAAAAGTAACATGATGTAGTGAAGAGGTATCAGATGTGTGGCCTGTGGAATGCAAAATGTAGCGCTTATCTGACTTTAATGAGTTGATGTATTGATAAAAAAGACATACATGCATGTATGAAGATACATGTGTGCATGTATGAAGATATATACATGCATGTAGGAAGATACATACGTGTATGAAGATACATGCATGCATGTATGGAGATATATACATGTGTGTATAAAGATACATACATGCATGTCTGTAGTTTTCCAAGTCAGTTTGCAGTTCACAGGGATCCTTCCGTACAGTTTAATGGCTCCATTTCTATTTGAGTTTATTACCATTGGTGTAAAGAATGGAAGGATGGCTCTCAGAGTCAGGAAAGCCAAGGCAAAGAGCTCTGCTTCAGACACAAACTGACCATGTCACTTTAGGAAAATAACCATTCAGTGTTTCAGGAAGCTGCTTAGCAAGATAAATTGTATAATGGTCAGTCTTCCTTGGTGTAGTGAATTTTCTCCCTTGGAGTTCTCTATGACAATAAAATCTCAGGTTTATTGTGTATATGAACTGAACCTGTCATTGTGATTTTATTGATATATACAATTTTTAGTGAGTAAAGTCTCACCTCTCTCTTTCTCTCTCTCTCTCTCTCTCTCTCTCTCTCTCTCTCTCTCTCTCTCTTTCTCTCTTTCTCTCTGTCTTTCTCTGTCTCAGTCTCTCTTTTCCTCCCTCCCTTTCTCCCTTCTCTTTCTCCTTTCTCTGTATGTCTATCTATTCTATATCCATTTATCACATATTGCCTATGTTATTGTGAAGTATATTATATATTAAGTACATATGTACAAACATGAATAAACACAAAAATATATATCATGGTATATGTGTGTCTAATAATATCCTATATGCAATATATATGTGCATATATGTGTATGTATGTATGCATTGTTTTAATCACTTTGACACCAATGTATACTGTGTATGTATATATAATATTACATGTAAATAGATAGAAAGAGAGACAGAAAAATGGAGAAAGAGGTAGATAGAATGGAGAAGAGAGCATCTTCTGGGTATATAAGGACATGGAATCCCTTATTGTGGAAAGGATCATGGCTGCTCCTGATGCCCACCCCACCCCCCCTCCCTTTCTATTGGGCCAGGTAGAGGAGAATTCATTTGCTCAGCATAGGAACATTTGGGTCCAAAGCCCTGGACCTCTTCTCCTGCTTTTACTGTTCTTCTTGTGGACAGTGAACCAAGGCCTCTTATTTCCCAGATTGCACAGCCTTCTCCAGGCTTCTAGGGTGCTACTACCAGGCCTACCTCCGCTCATTCACCCATCCCTTTGTCATGGTGTGAGGGAAAGTCAGTTCCTTGTTATTCTTAAAAATGTTTAATTCTTACTTTGGTTACAAAATAAAATGGAAAGAGAAACAAAGACAAATATACTAAGAAAATGTCCTATAAGATATATGTATGTATACATATACTTGTTTGTATGATTTGACCTGTGATTTGATTAAAATAGAGATCTCCCAGATGAGGACATTTTCTCTGGTGGGTGGAATTTTCTTTGCAACTGACACTCTTAAATAGTTGCCTGTAGCACTAGATGATAAGTAAGTCACCCCGGGTGACATAACCAAGATGTGTCAGATTCAGAACTTGAACTCATATCTTCCTGGCTATCACATATTGAAAAACATTCACCATGGCAAAGTTGGATCTGACATTAGGAGAACAATAAATATAATGAATTATATTATTAGTAAACAAAAATATAAAGAAATCAAGAAAAAAAGAGACTTGATTTCCAATTCTGCTTGGCAGTGACAACAAAAACCATTGCTTTTCTGTGCTACCACCAAGGGAATTGGGCCAACATTTCTGTAGACGGCAGGTGGGTACTCTAACCTCCTCTTCCACATTCACCCTTGCCTGGGCTCCATCTCCAGAGTACCACCATAGAGTCTAGAGCAACTTTGCCCTGATTTTTAACCATCTAGTCATCCAGACTAGACTTTTTACATCAAGTCATTTAGCCACCTACTCAAGAATAAAAAGTTCCCTCTACTCTCAGGTGGTAAAAATAACATAAATATTTAGACTGCAGGCTGAGATCAGACTTGTTCTTGGTGAAAGGGGGTGCATATATCAATCATCACCCAGTTTTCCATGATCATCTACCCTTCATCATCCAGTTTCTTTCTGGCTGCTTGCAACATTTTCTCCTTGACCTGGGAACTCTGGAATTTGGCTGTAATATTCCTAGGAGTTTTCTTTTGGAGATCTCTTTCAAGAGCTGATTTGTGGATTCTTTCAATTTCTATTTTCCCTCTGGTTCTAGAATATCAATGCAGTTTTCCTTGATAATTTCTTGAAAGGTTAAGTCTAGGCTCCTTTTTTAAAATCATGGCTTTCAGGTAGTTCAATAATTTTAAAATGATCTCTCTTGGATCTGTTTTCCAGCTCAGCTGTTTTTCCAATGAGATATTTCACAGTCTTCTAGTTTTTCATTCTTTTGGTTCTGTTTTACAATTTCTTGACTTCTCATAAAGTTTCCATTTGCTCCACTCTAATTTTTAAGGAATTATTTTCTTCAGTGAGCTTTTGGACCTCCTTTTCCATTTGGCCAATTCTGCTTTTTAAGACATTCTTTTCCTCATTGGTTTTTTGGCCCCCTTTTGCCATTTGGGTTAGTCTGTTTTTTAAGGTATCATTTTCTTCAGTAGTTTTTGGAGTCTCCTTTAGCAAGCTGTTAACTTGTTTTTCATGATTTTCTTGTGTCATTTCTCTTCCCAATTTTTCCTCTACTTCTCTTACTTGATTTTCAAAATCCTTTTTGAGCTCTTCCATGGCCTGTGACCAATTAGTATTTTTCCTGGAGGTGTTTGATGCAAGAGCTTTGACTTTGTTGTCTTCTAGTTCTATGTTTTGATCTTCTTTTTCACCAAAGTAAGATTGTATAGTTTGATTTTTATTTTATGCTATTTGCTCATCTTCCCAGTCAAATACTTAACTTTCTAGCTCTTTGTCAGGGTAGGACTCTGCTTCCAATGGGGGTGGGGGTGGGTGTACTGTCCCAAGCTTCAAGGCTTTTGTATCAGCTGCTTGATCCCCCACTGTCTGTGGGCCCAGAGCTCCTGAAATAACCACTGCCTTCACCACCACCACCACTGCTTCCACCAGCACCACACCACCTCCGCTGCTCCGGGGCTGGGACCAGATCCCAGTAAGAATTTTCTCCTCTTTCATCCAGGTCCCCCAGAGTTTTCCCACTGACCTTCTATGCTTTCTTTGGCATTTGTGGGTTGAAAAGTCTGGAAACTGCCAAAGCTGCAGTGATTCAGTCCCATGAGGTCTGCTTCAACCCTGTCAGTGCTGGCGCAGTCCATGCTGGACTCCCTTTTACTATCCAGTAAGCTGGACCAACATTGGACTGGTCCTGGACCCAGTATTAGGGATAAGAGTCTCAAAGCTGCTTCTAAGTAGATGCTGCAGCATAACAAACATGGTGACTGAAGGGGCAGGACATGATAATCTACAACAAACTCTCTCTTCCAGTGATTCAGAGTTAAAGACTGCCAAGGCAAAATTGCCCTTCTCCTATTTCTCTTTCCTACTGTTTCATTCCAATCCACCCTGGCTCTCTCTCTTGCCACGTCCTTCTAATCTTCAGCCACTTCTTATCCCTTAGATCTTTCTCTGAGGCCTATAGATATGCCCAGAATTTACCCAATCTAAAGCAACAACAACTTTTTACTTGTCTGTGCCTCTTCATTGCTTAAGAACCAGCATTGATTTCCTATTGTTTTTGGATAAAATGCAAATCCTGGCATTTAAAGCCCATTGCAATATGATACTAAGCTGATTTTCTTGACTAATTTCACTTTATTTCTTCTCCTATGCTATACATTTTAGTTGACAGGATCTTCTTACTCTTCTGTATGTGGCCTTCCCTTTTCTGACTCTGTGCCTAAGCACAGGTATATCCATGACTAAAATTTTCTTCCTCCCCTTCTTCTTCATTTCTTAGAAACCCTACCTCCATTTAAGGTATAGTTAAAATGCCACCTTTTGCAGAATCTTTTTTTCAAATGCCCCCCTCATTACTTCATATTTATTTGTGTGTACTTTCTATAAATATTTTTGATAATAATCTGGGTATATATTGTTGCATCCTAATAGAACGTAAGCTCCCTGAGGGAAGAAACTCTTTTCAGTTTTTGTCTTTGTATTGCCAGTAGCTTGAGTGCCAGGAACATAATAGGCACTTCATAAATGTTGATTGCATTGAACTATTGAATTTGATTAAATTATAGCACTCACTTACGTCTTTAAAAAACACTTAAATATACGTGTATTTCCTGAAGGTAATTAAAAAAACGAACCTCATGATATCTAAAACCTTTAGTTTGTATTATTTATATATTATAAACGTGTGTATATGATATATATGTGTATAAGCACGCACATGTGAAAAATACATATGCTCACATATATACATGCATATAAAAACATAGATGCAGGGGAGTCTTCCTAATGAGAATAGTGGTAAGGCAAGGATGAGCACTGTCTCTTCTACTAATTGGTATGCTATCCAAAGCAATAAGAGAAGAAAGAGGAAGTAAGGGAATAAACATAGACAAAGTTACAACCTTATCTCCATATAGAATTGGATGGTTTCATTAGAGAACTCTGAGAAATTGTAAAAATAATGAATCAAGACAATAATTCAGTAACATAGCAAGATATAAAAAGGATTCACAAAATAAGTATTTCTGCACAATGCTAACAAAATCTAGGACAAAGAAACAAGAAAGGGAATTTCACTTGAAATAAAACAAAATGAATAAAACTATTATTTTCAGTCAGTTGGCCAATAAGAAGTTATTAAGTGTCTGTTAGGTGCCAGGCACTATGCAAAGTGCTATTTTATGGGAGATCATCTATTTATACAAACACAACCACACAACATTTTTTTACACAGGAAAGTAAGATCTAAGTTATTGTAGAAAGATTCAATCTTCATGCCTGGGACACCAACATAATAAAATAAAATAATAATGCTCAAACTATACTATAAATTTGGGCTATACTAATCAAACTATGAGGGATACTTTTTTAGAATTAGACAAAAAAGCAAATCCCTAACCTTCATTTGGAGGAATAAAAAGTCAGGAATATCAAAGAGCTCACTGGAAGAAGCTAAAATGGGTGTGTTGGTGTTACTAGGCCTCAGACTACATTACAAAGTGGCAATCGCCAAAAAAAATCTACTAGTGAGTAAAAAAAAACAAACCAAAGTCAATCAACAGAATATGCTAGACAATCAAGAGAAAACAAATGTACATCCCAATCTAATGTTCATTAAACTCAAAAATGGAAACTACTTTGGAATAGCAGCGTATTTATTAGGAACTTCAAAGCAAACTAGAAAGTAATCTGGCAAAAAGTAGATTTTACTAGCATCTTTATATCCTATACAACAATTAACTGCAGCCAGTTCAACAAACTAAAAATAAAAATCACACCATTAGCAAATTTGAGAACAATAAAAGTTTATTTTTTTGCAATTATGGAGAAAGGAAGAATTCATAACTAGTCATCTTATAGAAGACTACAAAAACCTAACAGATTATCTTGATTTTATAAAAATCTTTAAAAGCTTTTGCATAAATAATTAATATAGCTAAAAGTAAAAGGAAGTACATGGACTGGGAAATATCTTCACATTAGCTGTCTCTAAATGTCTCAGGCCCAAAGTCCACAGGGAAGTGATATGCATCCATAAAATTCATAACTATTCCTCCAATAGACAAATGGTCAAAGGGGATAGATAGCTTTCAAAGTCAGAAATATTAACTGCCATCTGATAAATTATTCAAAATTGCTATAAATCAGGTAAATGCAAATCAAAATAAACCCGAGGTATTACTTCACCTCATCAAGCAAAGATGGGAAAATTGTGGGAAGACAGACATAACTCATTATTGGTGAGTAATGAACTGGTTCAAATATTTTGGAGGATAATTTATAATTATACAATGTATAATTTTATCCTTACCTTTTCCTTAGAGATCCAATACTACTCTACCTCAAAAAGGTCATTGATAGCAAGAAAAGTCCTATGTGGATGAAAATATTCATAGTATCATTATTCATGATAACAAAAATCTAAAAAAAAGTATTTGCACAACTGCTGAATAGGTGAACAGCCTATGCTTTATAAAGGTTACAGAATATTATTGTATTGTAAAGAATGCAGAATATGTAGAATTCAGAGAAAGATTTGGGTGAAGTGATTCAGGCTGAAGAAAGCAAAGCCAAAATGACCACACCAAGGCAAATAGAGACAATATTAACACAATATTGAACAAGTGAAATAAAATAGATAATATTTATACTGTGTCACCAAAGCTAAAGTGCACAACCCTCCTTTCCATCCACACTTTGTGAACTACAAAAATGCAAAATGACGTATCATATCAGCGTTAATCTGACTATTGGAAGGTTTTGCTTAAACATCTTCAGGGAAAATGTTTGTTAAGGGAGGGTGCTGTTGTTGTCTTCCTTGGAAAGTGTGTCCTATGTGGAAAGAAAATATATCCATCTGTGACAAACAAATAATTGTGATGGTTTTTATCATCAAAAGAAAGATCCCAGAAAGCGTTTCTTTTTAACCACAACTGGCCCATTCCTTTGTGGGTCTATTGGTTTTAAAACTCTTTCTCTCTAGTGCTGCTTTGTCTCCTCCTCCTGGTCTCTGTCAGGTGCCAGATTCCACTTTCCCTTGTCACTTTCCATGGAGGACAAAGTAGGGAGTGATGTCTCCTAGGATTTTCATGGGGAGGGGCCAGAGAATGGAGGTGACAGCAGTCAAGCTCTTGAAGTCTAGAGAGCCCTCTGCTCCCATCATCCTCTTATGATTCAGATGACTTTGGGAAGGAGGAAGATGTTCATATTTTTTTCTCTTTTAGTACCCTGATCCTAAAGGACCTTAGTATAGTACCCTGCCTTGGAAATAGCAATCAATAAAGAAATATTTATTAAATTAAATGGAAAGAGTTTTTGTTTTGTTTTGTTAGTAGCTTTGCATTCAATCTAATGCAACCTTTACATGACTCTCAGAAATCACAGGCAGAATTAACTCTCTTGAAGTACTTCTAAGGGGGATGCTGCTAGACTTTTCAAATTTGGCTTAATACAGTTAGTATTTGTAAGGCATTGCAGAACAAATGATCTATTGTGACTTATCTGCTCATTTTGGTATTTAATGTCTTATACATGTTGCTTTAGGAATGTAAATGAAGTTTTATTTATAAGTTAGTGACTATGTCTATTAATCTTTATGAACCTGAAAGACAAAATGTTATAATCAGGACCATCCTTAGAAAGAAAAGACTTGGTTAAAAGCATGCAGTGTGGGAAACCCCCTATTTCCCCTTTAGGATGTTTGTTTAGGTGAAAGCTGATTAAAATTAAACTAAAGGATGGTTTTGATAAACATAACCTAGAACACAATTATTAGGAAGAGCAGTCAGTGAGCAGAAACTTACAGGACAAAGTAGGCAGACTGAAGCTGACCATCCAATGAGGAGATTATTTCAATAGTCTATGAGAGAAGCGTAGAAGGCCTGAAAAGGGGGGTGGTAAAATTAAAGGAAAGGAGGCAAGAAAAATTATAGATATAGAATCTACAAAAGCTAATAACTGATTGAATTTGAAATAAAGACAACGTTTAAGGATGATACTGATTGGATACAGAAAAAGAAATAATCAAGGATGATTCTGAGATTATCAAACTTGGTGGTTGGGAGGATGGTTTAGAGCAATTTCCTTCAAAAGAAACAAGAGAATTTGGAGGATGGGCATACAAATGATGTGTTTAATTTTGGTCACGCTAAGTTTGTGATGCCTGAGTCTGGGCTATCCAGGAGGAAGTGTCTAGTAACCAGTTGATGATGTTTGACAGGCAAGAAATTTGGGTTGTAATCATAGATCTGAGAGTCACCTCTTTAGAGATTTATTTGAACGATGGAAACCAGTTAGATAATCTAGAGAGGATAAAGATAGAAAGGAATACAGATGAAGACACAACCCTGGGATTCAGCCACACTGATGAGCTGGGAGATGGAAAATGATCTAGAAAAGTAGCCTGAGGAGAAACATTAACACATGTTACAGAAGCCAAGGAAGGAAAAAAAAGCCACAAGAACAACTGGATCCAAAGTTATAGAGAAGGCAAGGAATGTTAAGGCTGAGAAAAGGCCACCAAAGTAGCAGTTAAGTCATCACCGGCAATCAAGTAGAAAGGGCGATTCTACCCAGGAGGTGTGAGATATAGGGTGATCATTGAAGGAGATGGTAGGCTCAAGTGAAGATATTTTGAAGGACCTTAGTATATTTATAGACAATGGGGAGAGACGGTAGGTGAGGAAAGACTGAAGGTGACAAAAAGCAAGGGAGCGACTGATAAGCAATATTTAGACCTCATTTTCCTTATCAATAAAATAAGGGAGATGAAGTAGGGGCCAAAGACCCCCTACAGCTCCAAGATGCTGTAAATCTATGATTTGTAGTATAGTAGGGACACTTCTGATCATAGTACTATCATATGAAAACTGCTGGCCAACTAGTCGGTTCATTATGAGATATGTATAGAGAATGATGAGATGTTCTTTTTTCTACTGAGGATATCAAGAGGAAACAAGTTGGGGTGCCTAGGTGGCACAGTGAATCCAGCACCAGCCCTGGAGTCAGGAGGACCTGAGTTCAAATGTGACCTTAGACACTTAACACTTACTAGCCGTGTGACCTTGGGCAAGTCACTTAATCACAATGGCCCTGCCTTCCCCCCTCCAAAAAGAAAAAAAATTAAAAAGAGGAAACAAGCTGACTGCAAGAACATTGTGTCTCCCATTACTTTCTCAAACAGCATTCAGCCTGAGTGGGATGCAATCAAGTTTCCTGGCTCTTTCACATGCACCTTTTACAAAGACTGCTTAGATCCCAAAATGACAAATGCTCATGTTCATGCTTGTGGATCCAACATTATTTCCCACAACTATCCAATATATATGCACTGGCACTGCTTTAGGCATAGGAGAAGCGAGCGTCATCAGCAGGGCTCCGTGTTCAAAGACATATCACAATTCACACATGTGGCTTTAAATTATTTTTCGTTTTTTAATGTTCATTTGACAATCATTTGTTTTCTCTCTCTTATCCCTTTCCCTTTAAAAGAAAAAAAAACCTTACAATAAATTTACATAGTCAAACAAAACAAATTCCTATAACGTCCATATTCAAAAATAGTACTTTCTTCAAAACTATCTTGAGAGGTTTCTTGTACCCTTATTTTACAAATGAGGAAACAGAGACAGAGACCTTAAGTGATTTCATAGGAACACAAGTATTTAATGTCAGATGCAGGATTTGTACTCAGGTCTTCCAGTTCCAATGTCTGTGCTTCTGCCATTGCATCATTCTCCATGCCACATGCTTGCCTTCTTGCCCATAATATGACATCGAAAGCGGATATGGAGCAAACTGTTGATCCCCTGTGATAGAAACTCACCTTTAGGACCATCTGCTCTCTGGCATTACTCCTGTTAATTCTCTTGAGATTTGGACTCTACCTTCCTAGAGACCTACTTTACCCTTCTCACCTTACCTGACTCTTCTGGATTCAAATTCTTGCCTGCCAGGACTTATTGCAATGTTTTCCAGATCTGTCCAACTGTCCACTCCTCTGGCAAAAGGTGCCGAATTTGACATCACTGGATTCGAGTCTGAATCTCAACTGTACCATTACCTATCTGTGGTTGGGTAAGTTACTAAACTTTCTAGGCTTCAGCTTCCTTACCTGGAAAATTAAGGGGTTAGAAACAATGACCTGTAAGGACCCCTCTAACTCTATTAGTATGATCCTATGGTCTCTTGCCTAATATTACTGCAATATCTGTCGGATTCTTCCTTTCTTGTTAGATTCCCAGGATGACTCCTCTGAAATAGTCCAGATCTGCTGTGTCAACCTGGGCATGATGCTTATATTATAAGAAAAAGATATTTTGATTGTATATGAGGAAGAACTTACTGACTTTTAGGGTTTATGAAGTACTGAGAGTAAAGGGTCAGAGAAATAGAGCCATCATTTTTCTTTGAAATCTTTTAGATCAGAATAGGATAGAAAAGAATGGAATGCAACAGAATGGATATGCCCTTCATGGATGGTGTAACTGTAACTCTCCTAAGCAGTCTATGACCAGGTATGGGGGATGATGCCAATATGACTATTTTAGCTGTGACAGGTATGTATAGATCTAGAAAATCAGTTGCCCCTTTCTTATTCACTGCTTCATAAATCATCATCTCCAGCAGGGGACCCAGGACAAGTGGAAGAGAGAAGAAGAGGAAAAATTGATGATGCCTTATGGGAAGGAGAAATCCAATTCAGAGTCAAGTGAAAGGACGGGAGAAAATCATTTGTCCATTCAACCATCTCTTTGCAAAAGTTATTAAATTTTAAAAATATGCCAACAGTGGACTGTCAGTTCATCCAGGTTCACACAGAGCTAAAACCCAGGCAGCCACACAGCTGACAGTCATCCGTGGCTTTGTATTAGCAGCTCTTACTGCATGAAGAGAGCTTAGTGCCCAGCAGAATTCATGCTGCCTGAGCCAAGAAGGGCTATCTCTGAATCACAGGTTTTAATGTATTTTTCACTCAGGAAACCAAGAGACTGACAATACTTCTAGCCAAAGCTTTTTTACAACTGGAGGGACATGGATGTTCGTTTCCTGAATTAAGCAGAGATACAAGAGGACTTGTCCTCCCTAACAATCTGTTAGTCACAAGAATATAACTCTCCCAAGAAACAGTTGATTTTAGGAACATACAGATTGGCCACCTGGTTCTTGAAATTCTTTATAAAGCCAAATTAGAGACCCTTTAATACCAAACATTGTGGAATAGCAGCAGGAGCACAGTGTTTGGAGTCAGGAGACCTGGGTTTGAATTCCACCACTCTGCTGCTTGCCATACATAACTTATTATATTTTTCTGGCTTTCCATTTCTCTGTTTATGGGGGTTAGACTATGATGATCACCAAGGTCTCTTCTAGCTCTAGAACAAATGATGAGAAGAAAATTCTGCTTCCTAATTGTAATAATAATGGGAATTTGAAGATCTTCCCTGCCTCTTAATAAGCCTAAGGGAATTTGAAGACCTTCCCTGCTTTGAAAATAAACTCTGCCCCCTAATACATTGTGTGTAATCACATGGATCCTGTAGTGGGAGGAGTTTGCTGAAGGGTGAAGCAGAGCCCCCAGGAAGCTGAGAGTCAGAGCTAGACTAGACAGCTGGGAGGAGAGCATGTTTCCGAGGGAGACAGGCTTGTGAGTCAATATTGGTCTTATGTTGGTTTGTGGGAAGGCTAAAGGATGCTGTGACTCTCTGTGCTGTTGTGGCTTATTAACTTCTTTGCTTCTATGATGGAATCGGCTTACCGGTTTTGGCATTTGGTTTTCGAATAAATGTTTTGCTTCTGTCTTAATTATGGAGAGTCTGTTACATTTTGCAATTGAGCACCATGCAGGTATATTTATAGTGATCATACACATTGTGAATGTTACATTGCTGCTACACCAATCTCCCCACCCCCAAAAATAGCATTTAGTCAGTCAATAAGTATTAATTAATTGTTGTGGCACACACAATGTGCCAGAGTTAAAATGCTGGGGATACAATGAAAATAAAAAAAGAAAAACACTACCTCTGACTTCAAGGAGCTCACATTTTAATAAAAGAAACATATAAATTTGCTATGTACCTGTGGAGTGTGCCAGTTGCCCATGTAGGTTTATCTGTATCTCTCTATCTATAGAGAGAGATATGTGTATATATGTATGTAAATAGACACACACATACACATGTTATCTATCAGCTACCTACCTACCTACCTATCTAACTCTACATCCACATGGGTTTATTTAAAGGTAGCTCATAGAGAAGCTTTGCTATCTATCTGAGGAATCCTGTCTACACCTCCCTAAAGAAGACTTTGATTCCTGCAAGTCCCTTTCCTGGTCACTATCCTTTAAAGGGGAAGGGGCACTCCACGATTATCTCTAAAGATTTGTCCTCTTCCCATAAAATTCTAGTTACATGAAAAATTGTTATAAATAATGAATCATAAGTAAATCCATTTGTCCAAGTAGATAGAAAACAGACGTCAGAGAAGTAATACAGATTAAACTATATCAGAAAATACACAGAATGAATAAAGTTTCCCACTGGGAACAAGATAGTTCAGCTCAATCAAGAGAGAAAGGATTCAATAGAACCCAACAATAAATCCCCCAAAGTCTGTAGGGAGGCAATCTGGGAATCAGAAATATTTGAAGATTGGATTTCTTATCTTAACTGCTGCTTTCCAAAATATTTTCTCTCTCTTCCTCAAAAGAATATGAAACTACCTGTTGCCTTTAAACTCCAGAACGAAGAATGTCTCTCATTTCCAAAACTCGTGCTAATTCTGTCCCTAAAGTAGGCACAATGTATCGACTCATTTGGCTAAGTCTGAAGAGGACATGGCAAATGTTTCCTGGTTCCATTGTATGCCCCTGTTTGGAAGAGTTCTTAGCTCAGGAATGGTGAGAGTACCAGTTTTCAAGCTTGTGTAGCCAATATAATTTCTCCCCACTGTATATGTGCACCAAGAATAATAAGTGAACTCTGTGCTCTGTTAGACTTATCTCCTCATTGTCCATACCATAAAGCATTCTCATTCAGTTACCTTGATTTCTTTGCCTGAAAATCCGTCCCTGCTTGTGTTTACCCACTCAAATTCTCCAACAACCTAATTGAGTTCCACATCTTCCATGAAGCCTTCACTGATTTATCACTTACTTATCCTCCTCTCCTCTGAAGTCATCTAGTACATGAATCTCTTCCACATAATTCCAATTTAATTATGCCCATCTCCCTATGGTGTTCCTTCTGCCAGTCATGTGTCCTCTCCCTGCCTGGTATGACTGGGCAAATGATATTCCAGTGCTAGGAAAATTTCACTGCTGTCCACCAGAGCTTAGCATTTAATATTAACAACAATAACAAAAATTACTTTGAAGATGCTTTTAGTGAGATGGGTTTACATTCTAATATTTTAATTATGAAAAGCTGTCATTTTACTGACTGAGTCCATAGCTCATTAAATATAAAAGAATAATAAGATAATGACTCTTGCTAAACTATTTCTATTTCAACTCCATTAAAAAGATGAGAAAAACCAGATAATGATAAAAGGCTGACATTTCTATAGTACTTTAAAGATTGAACTAATAAACAAACAAACAACCTATATAAGCATGACCTCAACTACAAATGAGGTACCATGGGTAAAGGTAAAGAGGTGAATAGAATGTCCTTCAGAGGTTAGCAAGCTCGTAGTGGTGTATAGGACTACTTAGGGTCTGAATCCCTAAAAGATATCCTCCAAATTAATTGTTTGAAAAACCCCAACGATATTATTTGATACTTGTGTTTTCATTTTATTAAACAAGAGATTTGAAAGAAATTTAATTGTTCTACTATTGTGTTATGTGTTGTAAATGCTAGGCTCTTTGTTTCATGTGATTTATAAAGTTTCTTTTTGGATCTCTTCATCATTCTGTCTCTCTCTATGCCTCACTTCCACTAAACATTTTTGTTGGCATCATGATTTCAATTATTTCTACTCCTCAGTATTCCCTCAGGTCATTGTTTCTTTTTTTTGGAGGGGGGAAGGCTGGGCAATTGGGGTTAAGTGACTTGCCCAAGGTCGTCACATGGCTACTAAGTGTTAAGTGTCTGAGGCTGGATTTGAACTCAGGTTCTCCTGTCTCCACAGCCAGTGCTCTATTCACTGTGCTACTTAGCAGCTCCCCAGGTCATGTACTTTCACATTCCTCCCTTTTCAGTCTTGACCTTATGACAAACCAGTTAAATGCAGCACATCCTCTTCACTAGAGATTATGGACTCCTTGTCCTAACCCCACTCATCCCAAGCATCATCCCTGGACTATTTCCACCATTAGTCTCCTCCACTTTGACACACTTGCTGTTGAATGATGTTGGAAGAAGTTAGGCAACTGCTCCTAGGAAAGTCACTACAAATTTATGTTGCCTAATCTCAACTGGGTTTTCACCATGTGTAAAGCCAATCATGGCAGCTCTCCTTAGGACTGCTGCTGTGAATTACTTTAATTACTTTAAGGGTCTAATCTCATAGTATAAAAAATTCTCTATTCAGCAATAAACCAAAGCATAACATTCACCACAACATAACATAACAACTTATTACTAAGGTGACCACATAGTCTTAAACAAAACATATAATTCAGTATATCCTATAGTCATCTTTTAGGAGTAGCAGAAAATACAAACAACATCCACCCTTAGGTCACAATAAATTACCAATCTCCCCAGTCAATATAGAGTATCCAAATAAAGCCCTCTTTCATCTTGACTAGAGGCTGGCTTCCAACCCCATGACTCCTCCTCCACGGGCTGACTAGTCTCAACTCTTGCCCGTTTTCACACATAGTTCTCTGCTCCTGTTCCATATCTCATTTCACTGGGACTGCTCCACTCCAAGCTCTTCATAGTTTCTGTTCGTAGGAAAACAAAACTTAATAGGGCTATAATACTATTTCCACACATTACCAGTGCTGTCATCATAATTCACTTTCTGTCTGAGAAATTAATACAGAACAACAGACAGGGCTTCTTTCTGAGAAATCAACCCAGATCAACAGACAGAACACCAACATCACAAACATTCTCTCTTTCAGTTCTGCCTGCCCCCAGCTCTGCTTATGCTCTTATCTGCTCTTTCTTGTTCCACCCTTTTTGCAAGCTTCTCCCACCAGGGGCTCCCATGTGATTATATGCAACTCATTAAGGGGAGGGAAGATCTTCAAGCTCCCTTAGGCCTATTAAGTACAATACAATGTATAATGTTTCCAATCAAATACTCTTGATAAAATCAAGGTAAGGCTCAAAGGCACTTGATTAGCCAAAATTCAATCCAGAAAAACAGCAAAAAATCCTATTTAATTTGCCATTACACCATGCCAGAGAAATATTTTTACTCATCCCTAATTAACTATCTCCCACAAAAACCATAGTAAACCTTCTCTTCTCTCCTCAATCCTCTTAAATCACCATCCCTTAGTCAGTCAACACATTTATTGTTTACTATGTGTCAAGTTAAGCCCTGGAGATACAGAGAAAGGCAAACATATCCTCTAGGGAGAGGACTTTGTCTCCTGCTTTACTTTGATAACTCCCTCTTCTCCCCATTTCTACATCCCCAAACTCCTTTATATTTTCTTTTCTTCTTACTTTAGTCTCTAATGAAGAGGTGGCTATCTTCCTCAAGTCAAAACTCTCTGTAAACACCTTTGATGACATCCCTGTTCATCTCCTTTTTCAGATTGCTTCCATGATCAACCCCTCTCTTTTGTTTTCTTCAAACTCTCCCTATCCATTGACTCATTTCCTACTACCTACTAACATTCTCAGGTCCCCTTCATCGAAAAACAAAACAACTCCCTCTATCCTACCTGAAGAAATCAACCTATTTTTCTCCTCCTATTCAGTCAAACCTTAGAAAAAGTCATTTTTGCACCTTGCCTCCACTTTCTTTTGTGTCCTTTCTCAACCCTTTGTATCATCACTGAACTAAAAATGCTCTCTCCAAAGTTATCAAAGACATGTTAAATGTCTGATCTGGTGGCTTTTATCTCAATACTCATTCTTCCTGATCTCTCTGTAGTATTTAACACTATTTCCCATCTTCTTCTCTGGGCATTACTTCCTCTCTGCATTTTCATGAGTTTTCTTCTTATTCTTCCTCCAACACTCATCACTTTTCAATCACCTTTGCTAAAACATCACTCATATCCTCCCTTCCAAATGATGGTATATTCTAAGACTCTGTTTTGAGACCTCTTCTCTCTCTTGATGATCTTATTAGCTCAAATAGGCTCAATTATTTTTCCTATATATGAGTCCCCTAATGACATACCCATCCTTAGTTTTTCTCTTGATTCCAGGCCTACATTACCAGTGATTGATTGAACATTTTGAACTTGATGGCCTGTAGGCATCTCAAAGTCAATGTGTCAAAAAGAGAACATAATATATTTTCCCCAAAACCTATCCCTCCTCTAAATTTCCCTTTTTTTCTGACCAAGGAATCATCCCTTTCAGTCACCCTGGGTTTCAATCTCAGGCTTATCCTTGACTCCAACCTTTACCTCACTTGTCCAGTCACTTGCCAAGTCTTGTCACTATTATCTCTTCAACATAACTCAATCTGTCCTCTCCACTCATATAATGACCTCCCTACTTCAGCCTGTTATCACCTCTCACCTATGCTTTTTAAATGACCTCTAACTGATCTTCTTGTCCCCATTCTCTCTGCTCGTGAAGCCATTCTACACATAATACCCAAATTTATATTCCTAAGGCAAAGATTTAACCATGTTATATGCCATCCCAATAAACTCGAGTAACTCGCTATTGCCTATGGGTTTAAATAAAGCTCCATTATTTAACCTCCAGTGCTCAACACACTACCTGGTATAGAGCTTAATAAATTGCTAGGTAGCTGACTAACTCTTTAAAACCTGACTCTAGCCTATCTTTGCAGGTTTAAAACATGTTAGTCCCCTTAACACATTTTATGGTCCAATTTAATTGAGCTTCTTGCTGCTCCTTACAAATGATAATCCATCTCTTATCTTCATACCTTTGCACAGGTATGTGTATAGCTGTAAGGCATTCCTTCCTCATCTCTTTCTCTTAGGTACCCCAGTTTCCTTCAAACCACAGCTGAAATGCCATTACTTACACTATGCCTTTCTGAATCACTCAGTTGCTTATATCCCCTCCCTCACCACAAATTGTATTTCTTCTGGTTTAATGGGATACACGTATATACATGCATAGAGTATCTCCTGAGAGACTGTGAGCTTTTTCCCTTTTACTTTTTATCACATTAATACATATTTATGGTATAAAACAAATATTTCCATAACAAAGTACAATTGTACCTGGAACTGGAAATCTACTATGCACAACTTGTTATTCCTTTCAATACACAACAAAATTATCATGTAAATTTCTTTTTTTTTTCTCCTTTTTTCTACCCTCTCCCCATCCCACCATAGAGGTGGCTACCATTAGACCCAAAGAGGTATATATATACAAAAATTATTCTATACATACTTTAATTTATCAGTTCTTTCTCTGGATGCAAATAGCGTCTTTCTTTGTATGTCCTTTATTATTAATTTGGGTATTTATAATAGTCAAAATAGCTTATTACTCAGTTGTTTTTAAAGCAATATTGCTGTTACTGTATATAACATTCATTTTACTCTTCATGATTTGATGCAAATCTTTCCATGTTTTTCTAAGGTCCTTGAGCTCATCAGCAGCAGTCTTCTATCAAAATCATATACCACAACTTGGTCAGCCATTCCCCAATTGGGTGGCATCACCACAATTTCCAGTTCTTTGCCACCCCAGTGAGAGCTGCTCTAAACATTTTAGAACTTGTAGGTTGTGTTCCTTGCTCCCCAGTCATATTTGGAAATAGACCTAGTAATGGTATTACTAGATCAAAGGGTACAGGTCGAACGTGAGCTTCTTAAGTGCAGGGATTATTTCATTTTTGTCTTTTTTTATGTCCATAGCCTAGCACTAAGCCTGGTACATAAAAAGTGTTTTATAAATTCTGATTTATTGAGTCATCTGAAAATAAGAGTAGCTAGTGTTTATATAGCATTTCCAGCTTATAAAACACTTTATAAATATTATCTCATTTGGCACTCACAACAACCCTGGAATATAGGTATTATTATTATTATCTTTGTTTTACAGATGAGGAAATGAGAAAGGTTACATGACTCATCTAGGGTCACACATCCTGAATCAGGATTTGAACTCAGATTTTCCTAACTCCAGGTCTGGTACTCTATCCACTGTGAACTTAGTTGTGATGTGTGTATGTATGTGTGTATGTGTGTGTGTGTGTGTGTGTGTGTGTGTGTGTGTATACCTGGACCCATGTATAAATCGTCATTGCTCCTTTGAATAGTGCACTGGATATGAAGTTAGAGGGTTTGGGTTTAAATCTTAGTGCTGCTACTTATTATTACCTGAGTGACCTTCAACCAGTTAATTCCCCTTAGTGAACTTCAGTTTCCTAATCTATAAAATTAGAGGTTCAAATGACTTCTAGGGTCCTTTATAGCTCCAAATCTATGATATTATGATCATGCAAAACTAATTCCTTTTGTACTTTTCTGTCCTCTTCAAAGAATGCTTCATTATCTAGTCTATTCTTTCATTAAACTACTTATTATGTGTACTTCCCCAAACAATAAATTCCTTTAGGGCAGTCTCTATGCCTTGTGCTTCTTTTTTTTGTCTTCCACCATCATAACTCTGGGTATGTAGCTGTGCTCAATGAATAATTGCCAAATTAAATTGAATTTTAAGGGTGAGGGACTTTATTCACTGGCATAAGAAATTAGATTCTAGGTTGTGGCATGGATAGTAATGGTTTCTGTGAGTAGTATCATCTCTCTGACATCTGGAATGATGTTAGCCTAATACCATCATAGATGTAAAACTAGAAGCATATAGAGTCCAATACTCTCATTTCACAGATGAGAAAATTGAAGTTCATGAATGTAAAGTGATGTGTCCAAAGTCACACACAGTAGTTAGCAGAGTTGTGATTTGAACCCAGGTCCTCTGGCTCCAGAACCAATGCTATTTCCCCCTATACCACTACTGCCTTTTTATCATAATCCTTTTTTTTTCTCCACACGTTGGTTTGATGCCTTTGTGGTCACCAATTGTCTCATTATGACTATTTTGTGAGCATCTGCAGGAAACAGACACATATTTTGATTTAGGAGAATCTTGTTTCCTTTTGTAGGACTATGACAATAAAAAGGCGATTTATATATAAATATTTTAGAACAAAATTAATTTTTTGAAACATCACCGAGAGTATTCTGTAGAGTTGGGGGAAATAACCTGCTAATATTCACATTAACTTAGCAGTGAAATCTGTCTGAAATCCTACTTTCCTTTGCTTGGGTTTAGTTGGTATCAGATTGCTTTTGGGGGGACTTTTCTTGGCAGATACTGGAGTGGTTTGCCATTTTCTTCTCCAGTTCATTTTACAGATGAGGAAACTAAAGCAAACAGGGCTAAGTGACTTGTACAGGGTCACACAACTAGCAAGAGTCTGAGGTTAGATTTGAACTCAAGTCATCGTGACTCCAAGCCCAGTACTCTATCCACTAAGCTACCTAGCTGCCCCACTACCTTTTCTTTTCTTTTTTTTTTTTTTTACATAAGTGGTAACGTTGGGAGTTAAGGAAAAGACAAAACACGTTGGAATGGTGCCAGTATTCTTTGAGCCTCTGATCTGGTTCCACTAAGTGCTGTATATCTCTCTTTTGAAAGGTTGAAGACAAGTCTGGGGAAGGTGACTGAAACTTCACTAAGACATTTATATCCTACTATAAATGAGTCCTAGCATGTGTGTGTGTGTGTGTATGTGTGTATGTGTGTATGTGTGTGTAAGGGATGAACTTTCCCATTCTCATCCCAGTTAATGTAATCATAGACAGCTCATATATCTCAAATGAATTATCAAAAATAAACTGAGCATAAATAAGTGTCTAATCAATTTGGAAAGGAACATAGGAATTTTAAGTCTTTGGATGATACATAGAAAATATTTTCCATTTCGCTGAAATAAAAGGATATACTCCTCAGCTTATGCATGACATGACCAGGTAGCTTAGAACTCTGTTTCTGCAGTAGGCCCATCGAGTGGTGGGAGGGCACAATAGTGAATAATTCCTGAGAGGTGATTGCACTAGGGAGGGAGAGGAGAGTGAATTTTTCTCCTACTTCATTCCACATTGAACAGGTCACAATCTTGTAAACTTCTGAAGACTAGAAGATCTGTATGCACTGGCATCCTTAACAGTGTCTTTGGAACAGCAGAGGCTGACAGTCACATCTATGTCGAGGGCTGAGAAATGAACTGAAAATAAGTTAGACCCTGAGGAAAGGCAGTTAGGTCTCTACAATGTTACTGGGCCTCAGAGCCCAACAGAGACTTTCACATAAGTGGAATTTCATTAGAGCTCCACAAAGGGGGAAAATAAAAGGACTAACCAAGTGTTGTGAGTTGAACTTTTGGTCACATGTGCTCTCTTGAGTCTGAGTCAGTCTTTCCAGGGACCTTGTGTGTAAGAGAAACAAAAAAACCCAGAGCTGTATTTTTGCAGGGAGTGGGCAGGCAGGAGGTTATGTGCTTGTTATATTTACTTAGTGAATACCCTTTGTAAAAGTAAGTTGACTCTGCATAATAATCAATTGGGGGCACTAGTGGGGGCTCATAAGGATCAATATTAAAAATATAGTGTTTCAGAGTAGCAGTAGTTTGGGATTCAAACCTGTCCATGCAAGTAAGTTAGGGAAATAGCCCAGAGGAGGTGCTATACATGAATGTATTATTTAATTTAAATTAATTAATTTAATTTCATATGTTGAAGGTTTTTTCTAAGGTTCAGTGTCATAATAAAAAGTAGGCTATCATTATTCAAACTAATAGCAAGAACAACTGATACATACAGCCTTTTAAAATCCCTAAAACATTTCATATGCAATATCTCATCTGGTCATTACAACAACTTGTGAGGTGTTTATTCACATTCCCATTTGTAGATGAGGCAACTGAGGCTCAGCTAATAAATATCTGAGGAAGGATTCAAAACCATGTCTTCCTGACTTGAGTCTAGCACTTTATATATAATATCATTTTGAATTGTCTTAGCTAAACTTTCTCTCCTTTTGAAGAAGACATGCTTAAATTATTTTGAATCTTTTTGTTTTATTTTGATGTTTTTAGTGCCAGGATATAGTGGGCAGGTCTAGGGTTAGGAGGTCTTGTGCCTTTGGATGTTATTCCTATTTAAATACATAATTCTGTTTTTATGTCCCAAGGTGATTGACAACCTCCTGTAAAAATGCAAAACTAAAAGGGCAGGTCAGAGGTGCTCTCCTGGGAGACATTTTATTTTAAGCAGTAACTCCTGAGCCCTTAATTATGCAATGCTGCAGAAGAAAAGGGAGGGGCACCTTCCTTTCCAGGCAGGAATCCAGAGTCCTTTACATGAGCTGAGGAAGAGATTTTTGTTTTTTTAACATAAGTCATACGGCTAGCCCTTTGGGGAAATGAATGAAGCTGCCCCAAAGTCATCAAGTATGTAGGCTGGGAGCGTGTCAACTTCCATTCCAACCTTCCCTTCCCATCCCCATTCCTTCTACTTTTTACTTTCTCACCTTAGCCAGAATAGGCTCAAGAGAGAGAGACTAATGACTTTCTTTTGTGATACCTTTTTGTCACTGCCTGTACCCCCACACCCCCACTACTTTACCACCTGGGCCAGAGAGAGCTAGAAGGGTGAGCTGTAAGTTACAGATGAGTACGGAAACATCCTATGCCTCATCCTTTTAAAGTGAACAATGTCCAGGTAACTCAGCTCAGAAGACTCAGAGGCTAACTGAGGATTTGGGGAGATAAGTTTGTAAATCTAATTTTGCCTCTCATGACTAACTGGCTTTATCACTAAGCTCTCCTCTGTGAGAACAAGTCTTTCCTGTTAGTGGAAGATAATGCATTTTGTCCGTGTTAGGGGGTATTTGTCTTTCAATGTGGGAAGAAAGTAAAGATTCTAATTAGGACAGATCTAGTCAATATTGTGAAGGAAATAAAATTTGTTTTGGGTATCCTTTGGATTCCCTTTCTGTAAGGTCCTGTAAACACACACACACACACACACACACACACACACTCTCCCATTCCCCCCCCACACACACACACTTACCTAAACTCATCTGCAAGAGCCCTATACTGTCATGCTCTTTCCTAGTCAACCACAGCACCTCTCTCCAATGTCTTTTTCTCTTCAGGATCATGTTTTGATCTATTTCCTATCACCATCCTCATCACAATAGATTTGCCATGTGTCTCACTAAAAGTTATTTCTGGGCTTCAGTTTCCTCATCTCCAGCAGGAGGGGATCAGACTATGTGATTTTTAGCATCACCTGGAGGTGTACTGTCACTGAAAACAAACAAATGGAAGAAACAACAAATATTTATTGTCATTGGTTGTGTTTGTCCATTTTCAAAGAGGACCAGTGACATCAGGAAGGTGATGTCTTCACTTGCAAGTGAACTGGATTACAATGAGGGAGTTTTGTCCAAGGTCAGGAGCCTCACTTTCTTCTTCAGAATCATCTGGGTCCAGTGGACAGATATTCATCAGGTCAACTGGAGATGACCCAGGATGCAATGGGAGACCCTGGCCCTTTTAGGCTGAGACCTTTTCAGGTTCTCATTTTGAGTGAGGTAATGAGCATTCAGTGAATAGGCCTCTTTAATAAGTGAGTTAAGGGATGGCCCCTTTAATTAAAAAAAATCGAACGAGGAGGGGAAGACCATCAAGCTTGCTGGTCAAAGGAAAAACAGTTCCTAGTGACATTCACTCTGAGCCAGGAGGATCCCAAATAGAGCCATTAAGTGGTGTTTGAGCAGGGATGTATTGTGGTCCAATGTATGAGCTCTACAGTGAAATGGGTTTAAGATTTGGTCTTTGGGAGGTAGGGGAGAGAGGAGAGGAGAGGAGAGGAGGGGAGGGGAGGGGAGAAGAGAATAGAGAGAGAGCGAGAGAGCAGATATCAGTCCAAAAGCATTACATTTTTCCCACAATCACATGTAAAAACAATTTTTAACATTCTTTTTTTTTAATTTGGAGTAACCCTCCCCCTTTCCTCCCTCATTGAAAGGGCAAGCAATTTGATATAGGTTATACATATATATAGTCATGCAAAGTATTTTCTGATTAGTCACA
Source organism: Petaurus breviceps papuanus (assembly GCF_028583685.1). Classification (NCBI taxonomy): domain Eukaryota; kingdom Metazoa; phylum Chordata; class Mammalia; order Diprotodontia; family Petauridae; genus Petaurus; species Petaurus breviceps. The sequence goes on from NW_027185664.1 coordinate 11,358,311, forward strand.
TTGTGAAAGAAAACACAGACAAACCTCTCCCCCCCCCAAAAAAAATTAAAGTTTAAAAAAGTGTGCTTCATTCTACATTCGGACTCTAGCAGCTCTTTCCCTGGAGGTAGATGGCATTTGCCATCATAAGTCCTTCAGAATTTTTTTAGATCATTATATTGCTGAGTCATTTACAATTGATCATCATACACTATTGCTGTTACTGTGCACAATATTCTCCTGGTTTATTCACTTCCCATGTAAGTCTTTCCAGGTATTTCTGAAAGCATCTTGCTCATCATTTCTTATAGCACAATAGTATTCCATCTCAACATATACCATAATTTGTTCAGCCATTCCCCAATTGGTGAATGTCCAATTAGGTAGGCCCTCAGTTTACAATTGTTTATCACTATAGAAGGAGCTGTTATATTTTTGTTTATATAGGTAATTTTCCTTTTTTGTTTTTGTTTTAAATTTCTTTGGGTTATAGACCTGGTAGTGATATTTCTAGGTCAAGGGTATGTACAGTTGTAATATATAATATATAATTATATAATATATAAGTAATATATAAAGTTATAGTGCTTTGGGCATGATTCCAAATTGCTCTCTAAAATGGTTGGATTAGTTAACAACTCCATCAACACTCATTAGTGTCCAAATTTTCTCATATCCTCTCCAACATTTACCCTTTTCCCTTTCTGCCATTATTCAATCTGATAGGTGTGACGTGAGATATCAGAGTTGTTTTAGTTAGCATTTTTCTAATCAATAATGATTTAGATATTTTTTTCATGACTACAGAGAGTTTTTATTTCCTCATCTGAAAACTGCCTGTTCACATTGTTCATATTCTTTGACTATTTATCAATTGGGAACGACTTATATTCCTATAAATTTGACTCAGTTTTCTATGTAATTGATAAATGAGACCTTTATCAGAGAAATTTGCTGTAAAAAATTCTACCCAGTTATCTGTTTTCCTTCTAATCTTGGTTGCATTGGTTTTGTTTGTGTGAAATCTTTTTATTTTAATGTGATTTGAATGCTATGCCATTTGGCAATATATATTTAGTATTAATATTACTTCATTGTCTATGGTACCTTTTAGCAAAATGTAGTTTCCCTGCTTATCTCTTTTGATTACATTTATTTTTGTTTTTGTTTTGTCTGAGACCATGATTGCTACCCCAACTTTTTTTTTTACTTCACCTCAAGCATAAATTATTCTATTCCACTCCCTCACCTGTACTTTGTGTGTGCCTCTGCTTCAAGTGTGTTTCTTGTTAACAACACATTTTAGGATTCTGTTTTTTAATCCACTTCCTTTTTATGAGTGAATTCATCCCATTCATATTCACAGTTAGGACTACTGTGTATTTCCCTACATCCTATCTTGCCCCCCATTCTCTCTTTCTTTTTACTCTGTCTCTCTTCAAAAGTATTTTGCTTCTTACCACTGCCTCCCCCAATCCACCCACTTTTATATCAGACCCCTCTTCTTCTCTTCTCCACCTCCCCTCCTGCTTCTCTTTAGGGTAAGTTATTTTTTTTTTCTTTTTGGAGGGCAGTTGGGGTTAAGTGATTTGTCCAAGGTCACATGGCTAGTTTTTGTGTTAAGTGTCTTAGGCCACATTTGAACTCAGGTCCTCCTGACTGCAGGGCTGGTGCTCTATTCACTGCTCCACCTAGCCACCCCTACAAATCCTTTTATTAAGGGATAAAGCTTTGCCCACCATTCCCCTATCTTCTTCACTATAGAAGCTCTTTCGCACCCTTTTTATGTGAGATAACTTATTCCATTCTCCCTCTCCCTTACCCCTTCTCCCAGTGCACCCTTCTTTCTCATTCTTTCACTTTGTTTTTTTTATATCATTCCATTGTAGTCAGCTCATCTCTGTGACCTCTCTCTATATGCCTTCTAACTGCCTTAATAAGGAGAAAGTTCTTAGGAGTTCCAAGCATCAAGTTCCCATGTGGGAATGTAAATGGTTTAACCTTATTGAATCTCATGATTTCTTTTTCCTGTTTGCCTTTCCATGCTGTTCTTGAGTCTTCTGTTTGAAAGTCACATTTTCTCTTCAGCTCCGGTCTTTTCATCAGTAATGCTTGGGGATCATCTCTTTCATTAAATGTCCATCCACCCTGCCCCCCACCAATTTTTCTGCGTAGGTGATTCTTGACTGTAATCCTAGCTCCTTTGCCCTCCAGAATATCATATTCTAACCCCTCTCTATGTAGAAGCTGCTTTGTCTTGTGTTATCCTGAATGTGGCTCCACAATATCTGAATTTTTGCTTTCGGCTGCTGGAAGCATTTCCTCCTTGAACTGGGAGCTCTGGAATTTGGCTATAATATTCCTATGAGTTTTTATTTTAGGATCTCTTTTGGGAGGTGATTGATAGATTCTTTCACTTTATATTTTATCCTCTGGTTCTATAATATCAGGATAGTTTTCTTTGATAATTTATTGAAAGATCATATCTATGTTCTTTTTTTTTATTATTATGGCTTTTAGGTAGTTCAAAAATTTTAAAATTAGCTCTCCTTGATCTGTTTTCCATGTTGGTTGTTTTCCCAATGTGATATTTCACTTTTTCTTCTTTTTTTCATTTTTTGTTGAAGAAGGAAAGGAAGAAATAGAGAGAAAGATTTTTTTTTTGAGAAGGAAAGGAAGAAATAGAGAGAAAGAATCTGGATTAGCTTGTTTCTATCATTTTTTGTTGAGAAGGAAAGGAAGAAATAGAGAGAAACAATCTGGATTAGCTTGTTTCTATCATTTTTTCCCTCCTGGCCAATAACCTTATTGCCCAAGCATATTTTGTACTGGGTTCAGATGCCTTATATAAAGTTACCTTAGAGCAAATTAGGTAGATTCTAGATCGTTCCATTTGGACTCAACATACAATGTCTACTAAAGAGCACACTGGACCTAAAATAATCAGAGATTTCAGCTCAAATCCCTTCTCTGGCTCTAACTAGTTGTGATACTCTGGATGTACCACATAACCTCTCCAAGCCTCAGTTACCTTTTCTGTGAAATGGTGCTATTTATACCTGTAGCACTTAACCCATAAGGTAGTTGAGGGGATTCAATGATCAACTGAATTGAAAACACTATGTAAATACCATATATAAGGTGTCGCAAAAGGCTAGTGCAATTTTAAGCAACTAAATTTTGGTCATGTCCTGCTGCTAAAGCTTAAACCTGCACTAAGTATTTTGGGACACCTTTTATTATTTCATTCATATGTAGAGAGCAAAGAAAAGTGAAGAAAAAATGCCTTAAAAACTAGTAAGTACAAATACAAAAATCTGGCTGAGGTCTATTTAAGATGTTGGCTAAGGTTTAGCTCTTTTTGACCTTTGTTGAGACCTTCTCTACGGGTCTTAATAGGTTTATCAAACTTTTCATTTTTATTTAATTTTCATCGTTTAAACACTGCAGTCCAAATTCCAGCCTGTCAAATTAAGTTTTCATCTTGGAAACAGTATAGACAGCATTATACCCTAAAGTTTTCTGCCTGGTTATTATCCTCAGCAGCTATTAACTCCCACAGGAAGTAAGGAAGTTATGAATTTTTTTAGTGCACAATTTCTAATAGGCAAAAAATGGAAAATGACTCCAAAAAGGAATGAAAATAAAATTAGAAAAGTATTATATCCATGTACTCTGAGCCAAGGGAACTTGGGGAAAACCCAAATGCCAAGTAAGCTGGGTATTTTTGGTAGGCCCTTGAAAATAAAGTTTTATCCACTTGGTGAGGATGTGACAAAGCAAGTTAATGTCAATGAAGAACTTTCAGAAACAGGAGAGACTTAATGCATCCCATAGACAGCAGAAGACAGTGTTATAAATAGATGTTTTAGGTTTCATCCTGATTTTCACAGAAGCACAAGGTTCTGGTATTGTTCTGCAGGAAAGGCAGCAACGGGGAGTAAAAGGCACTAATTTGGAACCTAGAGATCTGGGTTCCAAATCTGTATCTGATGTTTCCTATTGTAATAGCCAGTGATGGCATCATGCAGCACAGAGAAGGCTGGCCTTAGAATTAGGAAGACATAGGTCCACCTTTGACATACAATTACAGTGCGTCTAGAAGCAAATCATCCTCTCTCAGCACCCTCAAATAACTAAGACGATATGTTGTAAATGAGAGTCTGCATTAATGAAGGAAGCTTCCATGCTGAGAATTCCACGCATAGATGAAAGAACAAGCCTGCCCACCCTCTGACTGAATAAGCAAACAGACCAAAAGAATGACCAGGGTCAATTAGCTTAATGTCTATAAGTCCTCAGGTTTCTCATATATGAAATGGGGATTAACAGTACTCATACTACCTAGCTCACAGGGTTATGAAGAATGCTCATTATAAGTCTTAAAATTACATATAAATATGGCTTATTATTTAAAGTTTTTGAAAGTTACAAGTGACAAATAATGCATATTGTACTCAAAGAAATATATTTGCTTCCAAAGTATTCCTATAATTTGTGCCTGATAAAGGAATCTCAAATCTCATGTGAAGCTTATTATCCAAAAACCACAAAGGTAAGCCTTCAAGATAAGATAGGGAAGTTATAATGGGTTATTAAAGGACGGATAGGAATGTTTAAGGTATATCAATGTACCCCAAACATTCCCTGGCCGATATCAGAAGGGACATGACAAAGGTCTTTTGGTTCCACTGCTGCTACAGAGGATGGGTCACTGGTTTGAGGTATTTTGGCAGTTCTTAAGTTCTAACCCTTATGCAGATGGCGGCACTCAAATTTCTCATCTGAATTCCAGAACCTTGGAGAGCACACTAAGATGAACAGTACACTGCTATCAACTGTGCTCAAGGAAGCTGTGGTCTAATTATTGATTGACAAGCCTAGGGTTTCAAATATAGTGTGATAAAATGGGAGACTGTGATATCATGTAGACAGAGTTCACTCTCATAGCAAACTTATTTGTTCTAATGTGTTGTTTTCAATATAAAGGACAGAACGTGGCTATGTGCTGTGCTAGAACATTGCCACCAAGGTTGCTTTAGTCCTTATTTGGGACACGGACACAACACAAGATTCAATCAAGAAGAGGTCAGCTTGTAGGACCATGAATGACTGCAGACCTCTTCTCAGAATAATGCTTTTAAATGTATAAAATGCATAGGGGTACAAAGGAAACCATTTCTGTTGAAATGAATGGACAATTTTTCCCATCCAAATTTATAAATCTCTTTCCCTCCAAAAAAAAATCTATGCATAGTTCTCTAATAGGTCTGTGGATCCCAAGTTAAGAATCTTTAACTTCCAAGTATATCTGAATGTCTCATAAAAAATGAGCCTTGAAATGCCCACAGGATTTGGGGAAATGACTTTGTTGCTCACTGGCTACAATTAATATTAGTTGTTTCTTATCTCACTTTGGTGTCACTCAGGTGGCTCAATGACTAGAATTTGGGGCATGTGTAATGGCAAGCACAGAAGTAGTTTACACCTTGTTTCAGTTACTGAATTAACACCTTGTTTCAGTTCAAGTCAAGTCTGTTAAGAAACAGAACATGTGAAGCCCACAACTTGTGAACCCTAGAACTCCTGAACTCCTGAAACAAGAAGCTAATGACCATATATAAGAAGGAGAGGTCTTGGCCAGAGACAGCAGAACTGAGATGAGGACTCTTGTGGTGGCAGAGTCAAGAAGGAGAAAACTTGTGGTATCCCAGCACTCTGTTTGTCTGCTGTGTCTGTGTTGATGTTTGTTTGTGATACTTTGTACAGAAGCCCTGGGACCTTACTGGAAGCCCTGAAAGAGGGGTTTTTTTTTTGTTGTATGTTTACCAAAGTCCCGGAGGAGGGTTTTGGAGGTCCTGGGACTTTACTGATGATTTGTGCTGACCTCTTGGACCTCGTTTGTGGATCTGTGTTGATTTATATGTTGATGATTTGTGTTGAGTTCTCAGACCTTGTTGGTAGGTCTGAGTTGATTTCACAGGCAGATAGTGAATTGATGATGATAGGGATCAAATTGGTGCCAGCAATGTGTATAAATATTATTGTGGCTCTGTCAAGCTTTGTCTTCCTAGAAACAGGAACTGTGAAGGACTTGAGGTGGACTGGACACTGAGCTTCAATATGGAATGGGAACTGGATGAAGAACTGGACAAGGAACTGGGAGCTGCCTGCCTTTGAACCCAGCTGACAGTTGGGGCTGGGACCATGGAAGCTGAGAGCCAGCCTCGAGTCAAGCTGAAAGAAGACTTTACTTGGATATTGTGTACTGACTGAGAAGATTGTGATTTACTGTGACCTAGGGGTGGAGAACTTTGACTTTTGTACTTTGTGTTTAAATTAAGGATTTTGTGATTGACTAAATAATTGTACTTTGTTTAAAACTATGTGACCACTTTGGTGAAAACTATGAGGCCATTGTAGTGATAAGTTGTTGAGTTGTAACATTGTGAATGCTGTATTTTGATTTTCTATGAATGTTTTGCTCTGATTTGTTACTCAAAATAGAGAGCTCACTATACGATGTAATGAGAACCTTGAAAGCTGTTCACAGCAGCAGTCCTCTGGAAAGCTTCTCATGCTTGGCTTTATATCCTGGAGTCAGGAAGATACATTTTCTTAAGTTCAAATATGGCCTCAGATACTTAATAGCCATATGACCCTGGGTCAATCACTTTACCTTGTTGGCCTCAATTTCCTTATCTGTAAAATGAGCTAGAGAAGAAAATGGCAAACCGCTACAGTATCTTTACCAAGAAAGCCCCAAATGCGGTCACAAAGAGTTGGACACACCTGAAAATGACTAAACAACAATCATTTACTTTGAAGTTATTCTGGCATCATGTGCTAGTAGAAGCCATTTCTAATCCCCTCGTTATCTGTGTTCTCTGTCTCTTCTCAAACTACTCTATTGATTTCTTTTTAAATCAAACTCCTTTAGAGCAATTTCTTTCCAAGTAAAATGTAAGCTCTTTTTAGAACACTTGGTTTTTTGTTTTTGTTTTTTTGGTAATGATCCCATTCCTCTCTCTGATAGAAGTGGCCTAGTTTGATCAAGTAACCCCTTTGAATATTTCTATTCTATTCTAAAGGACACCCCAGTCCTTTTGGGGAAACAAGATGAGTGGTTTGGGTTTTTCTTGAGTTGGTGGGAGGAGCAGGGAAGTTCAGGGATCAAGGTTTTGCTGGTGCTTAAATTCTCAGATGGGCAATTTATAGATGCTCTTTACTAGAAAATGTACTGAACTTTCAACTTCATTTTATGAGAGTTGATAATGGGTTGCAGGGATGTGGTAGAGATTAAATTGACAATCCCAGGTAATTAACTGGTTATGAAGAGTGAGGGAAAAGGAAAAATCAAGGATGACTCCAAGGTTGTGAATGTTGGTAATTGGAATGATAAGGAAGACGCTTTCAACAAGTCTCCTGCTGTTGGGAGCAGGAGAGGAAGATAAATTCGTCAGGCTACTTTGAAGTTTGTACTTTTCACTTCTCTACTTGTTTAGTGTTATATAGACATAGCTTAAATATCAGTTTCTGGAGTCTTAAACTCACATAAATTACGTTTAGAAAGGATTTTAGAATTCATCTGGTCTGTTGTCCCTCAATTCATTTGGACTACTCCTCAACTGCGGGTAAAGTGTCAAAACTTGGCCCTTACATTTCCTCTCTTTGCATTAGTATGTCTCAAACCATTCCCCCCTTGGCACAGTATTCTTTGCCTTCAGATAATCAGGAGATTCACACATACACATATAATCATAAGTGGCAAGCTTTATACAATTCATAATTCACCTAGGTGAACTTCTGGGTACATTCTTTTAGAACCATTGCCCTATACCATCTCTCTGTGACCTAATTAGAATCCATGGATTTAATTATTGCATGAATGCAGATGACTCTCAGTTCTGTATATCCAGCCCTATTTTTTCTCTGGAGCTCCAGTGTCATATTACCATTTACTTGCCAGATGCCTAAAATGATATGCCCTGTAGGAATCTAAAATTTTGTATTTTTAAAATAGGACCCATTACCCTCATCCCTACTCCCACTTCTTCAAACTTCCCCATTTCTGATGTCGTTCCAGTTACTGGATTTTGCAACCTTCTGCAAGGTTCTTAACTCTTCCCTTTCCTTCAATTCATATCTAATCAGTTGCTGTCTTGCTGATTCTATCTACACACCATCTTTCCTTTGCTCTTCATTATCACTGCCACCACCTTTTATGAGACCTTTTGACATTTCAATTGGACTATAGCAATAGTCAATTGTTGACAAGTTAACCTCTCTGTTTCCAGTTGCCTCTCCCATCCATCCTCCACACAATTACAGAAATGGCACAAAAATAAGTCTGACCATGGAAGTCTCCACCTCAAGACCTTCAAAGCCTCCCTTTTGCTTAAATACAAACTCCTCAGTTTGCCATTTAAAAATTTCAGTCTTAGTTCAACCTGATTTTTCACGATTATTGGTCATTTATTTCTTTCCACTCTATGTTCTAGTCAAACTGACCTACTACATGTGATCTAAACTCAACATTCCATTTTCCATTTCCATCCCTCTGCAAAGGCCATTCTCTGTTCCCAAAATATCCTCCCTCTTCATCTCCACCTTGCAGAATCTCTAGGTTCCTTGAAGCATCGTCATGACCTTTGCAACAGGACATATTTGCTGACCATAGCAGTCATTAGTTTTCCTTCTCTGCTCCTCTAATGATCATATATTAATTTATTTGTTGGTTTTTTGTATTCTCTGGTAGAATATAAACTTCTCAGGAGCAGGGGCATTTTTTTCATTTTGCTTTAATATCCTTAGCACCCAGCATGGTGATGTGTACATTTGTTGTTCCATCGTTTCAGTTGGGTCCAACTCTTTATGACCCTATTTGGGGTCTTCTTGGCAAAGATACTGGAGTGGTTTGCCATTTCCTTCTCCAGCTCATTTTACAAATGAGGACATCTGAGGCAAATAGGGTTAAGTGACTTGCCCAGGGTCACACAGCTAGTAAGTGTCTGAGACCAGAATTGAATGCAGGAAGCTGAGTCTTTTTGACTCCAGGCCTCTGGAGTTTTTGACTCTATCCACTATGCCACCTAGCTGCCCTGCTTGTAAATTGAATTGGAAAGGATTATATAGAAATATGTTCTATCATCCAGGTTTTTCTTGAACAGATTAATAAGGATTTATTTTGCTTATATAATGAAGTGTTGGGGAGATCACTGTCTCTCAAGATAGCCAATTCCAGCTTGAAGTATTAGAAGGGTTACTGGGATGTCAGTTTCTGTTTCCTCAGAATTATCAACTATAAATCCTTGTATGAAAGCAAACACAACTGCTGTTTCTGCTTCCATAGCTCTAGCCAAGTGAGAGGTAAAGAAACAAGAAGTCTGATGAGAATATGAGATCTGATCTTTTAATTTAGCCCACATTTGGAAAAATATTTTGTGTGGTTTTATTTGTGAAACAAAGAAATAAAAATACTGATTCTAAAAGTCTGGCACAATAACCATTATAATTCTACTTGTTTGGGATGGCCACACAACACCAGAGCAATGTTTTCCTCAGCACTCATTCAACATGTTAGACATAGAACTGCCTCTCTCTCTTTCTCTCTCTGTCTCTGTTTCTCTCTCTCTCTCTCTCTCTCTGTTTCTCTCTCTCTCTCTCTCTCTCTCTCTCTCTCTCT
>NW_027185664.1:11368074-11411388 GCF_028583685.1 Petaurus breviceps papuanus
CTCTCTCTCTCTCTCTCTCTCTCTCTCTCTCTCTCTCTGTTTCTCTCCCTCTCTCTCTGTTTCTCTCTCTCATCTTTTTCTTTCTCCTCTCACTGTTTCTCTTTCTCTTTTTTTATCTGTCCCTGTCTCTGTCTCTGTTTCTTTGTCTCTCTTTCCACAATTGCTGAAATATCTTTGGTTGACAAATTTATTTTAAAGGGTAATTTTGACACTATTCTGAACCAGGTTCTAAATGGCATGTTTATGGGGTAATCTGGTTGGGAATCATACATATCAAAGTTGGTTCCTGTTACTCTGAGTCATCAAGATATGATCTTCATTACTTCGCTCACTCTCTGTGTTCAATGATTATGAGTGTAGCTAATTTTGATTGAAGGTCATATTCCTTTTTCCTCCATTGATTCTGAGTTTTTGCTGCATAGTGGATGTAGTTCTTAGGTTCCCTTTTTAGTTCCAGTCACTCCATAGGTCTAGTCCTAGGATCATGCAGTACAAATGCTTACTTAGGGTTCTTCACACTTCACTTAATATTCAGAGCCTTTCCATATTCTAATATTGCTCATGTTCAAGGGAGGGGAAGATTGGGAACTAGAAGAGAATAAAATGGTAGTATTATTAAAAGAAGACTGCTATTAAGCCAACACACAAAATTGCATTGCAGCTATTTAAGGAAAGCACTACTTGTTACAAAGACATGCCAAGGGAGAAAATTTGCTCCTGGTGGAAGCACACTTGGGTCACAGATATATAACAGATAGAAATGTGTTGGGGGGAAAAATACATTAATTTAGTTTTGTTAAAACAAAAGAAACCCCCATCCCCACAAAAAAAAAACCTCAGCAGCAAAATAACTGAATATTTTTATCTCAAAAGAAAAGCTAACAGTTTAATTGATTAATTTAGAAATGAAATTAAATACATCTAATTAAATAAAAGTTTTCGTGACTAAATTCAGCAATTGTTTTTCAAACCAGTTTTCACATGTAGACATAGTCTGTGCTTATACATACAAACCAGTGTTTAGTGTTTTGCCTAAATTGATGGGTTAAATAAATGTTCAAAACATTTCATGCTTTTAAAAAATTGTTTATTTCTCGTGTAAAACAAATGGTTTGATTTGATGTTTCTTCCTCATTAGTTGCTTTGGCACTTTGTGTGTATTTTGTCCATACTGTGATTTTGCTGAGAACAAGGATATTTTGGGTAGAGATCTCTAGGTTTGCTTAGTCCTTGTCACATACATTCTTTTCTGCTCTGTTTGTAACATTTAAATATACAGTTTGTGCAAAGCAGGAAACCTACCCTGGATTTCAGCTTTCTTAATTAACCTAGTAAAGGCTTCAGCCAGGATAATTGGTTTGTGTGTAACCCGGGCCTTTCGTCCTGCCTGATCCAAAAATGACTGTGTCTCCTATAATGGGCAAACTGGAATCCTGGGAGTAATCCAGGAATTTTGTCTCAGGGACATCAGTGAGAGTATTCAAACAAAGCCCCAAAAGCAGTATCCTTAAGTTTGCTAAACTGCAATACCCCTGTACATACCCTTTGATCTAGCAGCACTACTACGACTAGACCTCAAACCCAAAGAAGTCAGACATAGAAAAGGACCCATGTACACAAAAATATTCATAGCAGCTGTCTTTCTCGCTTAGTAAAGAACTGAAAACTGAGGGGTAAACATCATCAGATGGGGAATGGTAGAAGAAAGATGTTAAATAAATATCATGAAATATTACTGTGTCATGAGAAATGATGAAAGATGATTTTGAAGACATCTAGGAAGACTTATATGAACTAATGTAGAGTGAGGTGAGAAGACCGAGGAAAATAATTTGTGCAATAGCAAGATTGGAAAAACAAAGTTGGAAGATTTAAGAACTCTTATTGGTGCAAAGATGAATCATTATTCCTGAGGAACCGTGATGAAGCGTGCTACCAACCTCCTGACAGAGGGGTGATGGACTGAGGGTACAGATTAGGAGAGCAATTTTTTCGGACATGCTCAGTGCAAGAATTTCTTTTGTTTGACTGAATTTGCCACAAGGGTTTTGTTTTGTTTTGTTTTCCCAAAGAGGAAGGGGAAGTTAGGTGATTTTTAAAAAAATTATTATTGATTGAAAAATCAAATCAAATTTTAAAAAGAAATATTCAAGACTACATGGTCAATATTTTAGTTATTTTATATTAAGCCCATCTTTTTTTTTTTTTTAAGCAATCGGGGTTAAGTAACTTGCTCAAGGTTACACAGCCAGTTATTTCTGGGTGTGGTACTGAGTATCTGAGCCTGGATTTGATCCAGGTCATCCCAACACTGGAGCCGGTGCTCTTACTCACTGAGCCACCTGGCCGCCCCTATCTTTGTTTTAATTATGTTTGTGTGGGTGTGTATGTGTATTTGTGTGTGTATGTATGTGGGCGTGCACTTGTATGGTAGTGTGGTGGGGTAGAAGACTGGCTTTGGAATCAGGAGGTCAAAACAAGTCACAAAACATTTATTAAGTACCTATTATGTTCCAGAAACTGTACTTAATGCTAAGGATACAAAGAAAGGAGGGGGGGAAAGTTTTTGTCCTCAAAGATAGCACCATCTAATGGTGGGGACAATATGGAGACAACTGTGTGTAGACAAGATATATACAGGATAAATTAGAGATGATCTCAAGAGGGCAGACATTAGCATTGAAGAGAATTGGGAAAGGTTTTTTGTAGAAGCCAAGAAAGCAAGGAGGTGGAGGTGAGGATGGAGAGAATTTCACATCTGGGAGACAGCCCCTCAAAACTTGTGGAGTAGAGAGAAGGGATGGAAGAAACTACAAAGATCCCAGGGTAATTAGATTATATATTATGTAGGGGAGTAAAATAGAATATTTGAAAAGGCGGGAAAGGGAAAGTTTCGAAGGATTCTAAAAACCCAAGGATTTTTTATTTGACTGGAATCAACAGAGAGCCACTGAAATGTATTGAAAAGTGGAATAACATGGTCAGATATGCACTTAAGGAAGACGGACTGGAGTGGAAGGGGACTGGAGGTGGGAAGGCCAGCCAGAAGAGCATTGCGATAGTATAGGCATGAAGTGACGAGGGTCTGTGACAGCATCAAATGAGAAAAAAGGAATGCATATGAGAGCTGCTTCAAAGACAGAATGGATAAGATTTGGCAACAGCTATATCCATGTCTTGTTTTTCACTCATGTTTGACTCTTGCTGACCCCATGGAACATACTACTGTCCGTGGGGTTTTCTTGGTAAAGATATTGGAATGGTTTGCATTTCCATCTCAAGTGAACTAAGGCAAATAGAGGTCATGTGACTTGCCCAGTGACACACAGTTAGTAAGTGTCTGAGGCCAGATTTGAATTCTTGTCTTCCTGATTCCTTGCCTTGTGCCCTATCCGTTGAGTCACTGAAATGCCTCCCATATTTATATCTATCTATATCTACATCTATATTGATATCGATCATTTGTCTGTCTATCCATCTATGTTTTTCACATTCTTAGAAATATTCTTAGCAATGAGGAAAACGATATTTTATGGTATCTTGCTCTACTGGCTGCCTGGTTGCTGTCTATTTCAAAATACTTTCTTCTAGATTAGAATTTTATATTTCGCTCATTATTAGTGTCCAAGGTATTGACATTGTTTGAAAAGAATCAAAGAATGATGACTACTTGAGTTATAAAAACATGTTTCATGAGTAGCACAAGTACCCCAGTGACCCATTACAAAGAGATTTAAAAAAATTTTAAATGTTGTTTATATTTGTGTTTTTATGTGGGAAGACTGATATTGTAAAAATACTCAGTTGAATCAGAAAAAATCAAGATCAACCAGGTCATGAAAGATAATCTTAACATGTCAAGATGATCTCAGATTTCTGATGATAGTTCAGACTGAGAGTCAAACCTGTATTCTATTCCTGTTACTGAGAGACCACAAGAAAAACAATTAACCTTCCTTGGCTTCAATATCCCTATCCATATAACAAGAATTTTCTGCCTTTTTCTTGTTTCTTTTCGAAGAAATACTGAGCAAAATTTTATGAGTACCAAACTAATCCCTTTGTTGTAAGTTGTAAATTATGTTAACTCTTGAGGACGGCTCATTATTATGCCTTTGTAGCATGGGTAGAATGGTTTATTGGGGCCATCCTTGGAACATGCATATATATTCTCTGCCTAGTTCCAGTCCACTGTGTAGAAACTTTTGGGGAGTGGAGCCAATTTCCAGCCATTTGTGATTGAGAGTTTGCACTTTGTGATGATAAAGAGCCCCTTAATTGGCTTCTGAGATGAAAGAGCTAATGACTCAGGGGCTTTGAATGTGAAATGACAGAGTTCCCTAACTAGCTGATGAAATATATATAAATAAAAATATAGTGATTTGGCCCTCCACCTCCTTCCTTTCTTCTTTGTGACAGGTGAATAGTTTAACTATCTCCTGAGATTTGGGTGGGAGTGGGGCACCTGCCTCCATTTCTTCAATTGGCCTTTTTTTCTTTCCTGATCTTAGACAAATGAATAACCTGAAATGCAGTTCTCCCAAGGACCCAATGAGTTCAAAAGACACATAAGTTCCATTTAAGTTCATATCAGCAACCAGAGCTCAAAGGAAGCTGTAGTGTTTCCAAAATAGCAGTGAATGGTGGTAGGGGAACCATCTGCACTGGGATTGAAATGACACCCTGATGCCAGATGAATGTATATAATCACCCAGGAAAAGGCAGCTTTAGAAAATGTGATTACTTATGGTGGAGAAACATGCTAAACATGGACACAAGAAAGATCGTGGGAGACAGTTGAGCATTGGCTCAGCAAAGAATTGAAACTAAGAACTTTGTGAAGAAAACAAAAAACTTCCAGAAAGAGGAGTTGTGAGTTACCTCTTCACTACACGTATTCCCTACGCGTGTGACTCACTAACATTGTACTTAGATCTTGTGCCCACTATCCCCATGGATACTGTGTGTATTTAGGGAGGAAAGTGAGGCCATGTTTGTGAGGGAAATATTAACACCAAGTGCAAAATGGCATTGCTAAAAAAAAACCTCTTAATAGAAGGCTTTGCTAAAAAGTTAATGAGATATACTAGTGGATTGTAAATTTAAGGGCCCCTGGTAAGGGTTCGAGAGCTACCAGGGCAGCAATAGCCACTCACAGGGTTATCTCTAGAACCTAAGGCATAAGTCGCCCTTTGGAGACCTCAAACAGAGAGTGGAAGCTTAAAAAGAGGAGCCCCAAAGCTGATATTGCAGCTTCATTATACAACATAAGACGATATTTGAAAAAAATTCTCACATGATTCCTGTGGTGCCGTGTGGTGTCCCTGGTACAACTGGATGAAGAATGATTCCTTTGTGCTCCCCTCTGTCAGTGCCTAGGATTTGGCAGTCTGTTCTCCTCTATATTGAGTATATATATCATGGTCGTTGTAACTTTTATAAAGATTTCATAAGGAACACTCACCACTTCTTAGCTCAGATTTTTCTCTAATTTTTGTTACCTAATAACTTCTAGGGTCAAACACAATTTTTTTGTGTATCATTTAAATTTATATACAAACGGCACCAATCTATTTTTCCAGACCATGATATATTATTTCACATACTCTATTGTCTAGTCAAAATGGCTTCCTCACTGTTCTTCGTGATATCCTGTCTCCCATCTCGGTGCCTAGAAGGCTTTTTTCTTGATGTCTACAATGACCTTTCTTCTCATCTCTTTAGTTTCTTTCAATGCTCAACTTCAATGTCACCCCCTCCATGAGTTCTTTCATGATCTCCCATTTGCTAATCCTTGTCCCCCAAATGTACTTGATATATGTACTTTGCTCATACTCATATGCATATACTACCTTCCCTCATAGAATAGAAACTCCTTGAGGGAATGAAATAGAATATTATTTATACATGTGCATATCCACAGTCTAGCACAGAACCTTACACATTGTAGGCACTTAGGTACTTGTTGATTAATCAACTGTTCATTCCACCAGATATACCATACAGAACTAATTCCCCTCGACTTTCCTTTCTTGGCAAATCAATGATATTCTTAAGCCCTGCTTAGGGCATACTTTCATTAATGGAGCTAGACAAAAGTAGGCAAAGGAAGTTGTCTTCAGAGCTTCAGGACAAGGATCGCATGCACTTGGTAATTCAACTATTTTTTTAGTTTTATTACAACTTTTCTGTTGATAGTTGGTTTCACTTAAAATACGGGACTAAAATTTCTACTTTTTAGGGGGAAGGCAGGGCAATTAGGGTTAAGTGACTTGCCCAAGGTGACATGGCTAGTTTTATGTTAAGTGTCTGAGGTCAAATTTGAACTCCGGTCCTCCTGACTCCAGAGCTGGTGCTCTATTCACTGCGCCACCTAGCCGCCCCCTAAAATTTCTACTTTTTACTTTACATTTACCATTGTGCTTATTAAAACCAAAGAAACAGCAAAACACCAATCATTTACATTATCACAACATCTGGTGGAAGTGCTCAGCATAGAGAGGCTCAGCAAATAATTGTTATTTGGTAATCAGTGTGGATAAGAAAATGATCAGTGTAAATAGATTTAGTTTCCTTTATTTTAAACTATCTCTCCCTCCAATATGACTACTGATGGAGATATTAATGATGTAGTCCTCAGAAAATACATGAATATTTATGGAAAGTCAGAGGAAAAGTGGAGAGAGATTGGATGATTTTTTCCCATTAGCTAGAATCAGTCTGCAAATTTGGAGCTGTGAGTGATCCATTCATTATACAATGAGGGATCACCCTCAAAAGGAATAACCCCTACTTATATTTTAGGAATTTTCATAACTGGGGGTTCAAAGCAATTGTAACTAAATTCATAATTTTTTTCAACTAAAATAAACTCCCTAAAGCCTAAGGGAATGAAAACACATGGACCCTAGGGTCCATTATATTGCCCCATGAGTTTAAAATTCATTACTAGCATATGAACCTGGGAAGGTAACTTAGTCTCTTTTAGTTACTTAGTCTAAGTTTCTTCATTTGTAAAGTGAGAATAGCAGCTACCTCACAGAGTTGTTATGTGGGTCAAATGTGATAATATATGTATTGCACTTTGTAAACCCTAAAGTTCTGAATAAAATATAGTTATTATTATCCTAAGTTATATTGGAGAAGCTGATCTTCAGTCGTAGAGAGAGTTTCCATTCTAGGAGTTCCTCATGATATTATGGGTCTAGACAATAATAGCAACACCAAAAAGTTATTAATTTATTAAAATTATATTGATTTTTTATTAATATATGTTTTGTGACTTCAAAAAGTTTGAAAACCTATGCTCTAAAATGCCATGGTGTCAAACTCAAATAGAAATAGGGTCATTAAATTCTAAAAAAATATTTCTGCAGGACATAAATTGACTTAGAAAATCACAAACTAACACTACTTTTGTTTTATTATATTTTTACTAATTTCATCAAATATTTCCCACTTACATTTTAACCTAGTCTGACTGTACTAGGCAATGCAGCCTACAGGCAGAGTATTTGACACCTATGCCCTAAAGATTCCATTAGGACCCTTATTGACTCTAATGCTAATGAGATTTCAGACAGAAAATGTGGTTCAAGTGGCCAATGCATTTATGTAACTTGGTTCACAATAGCAAATGATTTTTCCCCTTCCTGAGAGCTATTATATTGGTTATGTGTGGTTAGTTCATTTGGCTAGGCCACACTGCAAACAATGCAAAGGTCATGAAACATCTCTCTGCTCCTTGGTCACAGATTGCACGCCTGATCATGCCATCCATTTCATGAAGTAGTTACAATGGGGACCTAAAGAAAGCGTGGGAGTAGATGAGTTGCAAAGTCATCACCACCATAGGACAAACAGGTCAACATGCACATTTTGTTTTTCTGGTGGCACTTAGGAGTATGACCTTCACATCCAAAAGGCAGAATACCTTACATGTGGTGGGAATGCCTTCCTCACCTCTCTCTCTCTCTCCGTGTCTGCGTCTAATTATTGTCCAAGGCCTAGCTCAAGCCTCACCTCCACTATGCATTCTTTCACTTCTGTCCCTGCTCTCCCTCCCTAAACTATAGCATTTATTATCTGTACTGTCCCTCTGGCACATAGGAGAGGAGGCTTCAGTGTGTTTTCTTTTTTGTGTGTGTATGTCCTACCTCCCCAACTAGATTATAAGAAACTTGAGGGTAGGGTCCATGTCTTAAACCTCTGAATCCTCAATGTCTGGCATAGTAGCTTGTATATCATAGCTGTTGTACAGTAACAACAATGTTGTGTTAAGAACAAGTTTGAGTATCTAAGTCACTTTGACTATCAGAAATATCCAAGTTAGCTACAAAGGACCTATGAAGGAAGATGTTATTGTATCCTGAGAAAGAAATAGATAAATGGAAGTATGTATGGAATGACTTCACACAAACGTACACGCACACGTATGATTTGTGTCTAATGGTAGCCATCCCTAGGGTGAGGGGTGGGAGGGAAGAAATAAAAAGGAAAACAGTTACATGAAAACTTTATTATATATTTAAATATAGCAAGTTGTACATAATAGATTTGCAGTTTTATGCGCAATTATCTTTTTCTTCTATTTTGCTACGTTATGGGAATGCTGGTTTTATTTAAGTTCAGAATAAAATACATGAAATTTTACAAAAATAGCTGTTGAATAAATGCTTGGTTGGTGATGATGATAACTTTACTTGGATAATAGTCTCACAGTAAAGATGATTTTTAGGGAAAAAGATATGTATATCATCTAAATAAATAATCAGAATATGGTGGCATTTTCTTTGTTTAATTTAAAATTTATTATTTCAATTCAATTTTATTCATTATATTTTTCTCAAATTTTTTCACTCCCCCCCCAGAATTCTGAAAAAAAAATCTTCTTGCTTTTTACCTATCTCTATTGTCATTGAGCCAACTCCTTGTATAAAATTCACCTGATTAAAATGTCCCAAATGTTTCTACTTGAGCAAGGGTGAGTCATACCAGCTAAAAATTATTAGCGAGTCAATGCCAGATTTACAGAATAAATCACTGGCAATAAGAGATGGTGGGTTAAAAATTGTTTTATAAGAATCAGAGGAAATATTAATTTCAGCCATTCTAGATTTCATTCACTTAAAACGAGTTCATTCTTCAAAAGGTTAGCGAATCCACAGTAGATCAAGGTTTCCACTGTCTCATTCATCCATTTTGAGGATGTCCCCATGATGTTTTCATAAACTGTCACAGAAAATAGGCCTAATCATCTATTAATAATTAAGATAGTGTAACTTTATTTGAGTCTAAGGTTTTTAAACCAAAATAATCCCCAAAATATGAAACAGATCTAATAACGAAAGCAACATAATTATAAATAAATCACTGTACAGGAAGATGGTGAAAACATTTTATTCCAACCTTCTGACCCTGCATTTTCACCTTGACACTTTACTTTCTGGCCAAACAGACAAATTCACCATTTTCGTAGTTTATTCAACCCTCTCTTTTGGAAAGGACTTTCTCCTCATCTTAGGTCTATTAAAAAACAAAGAAACAAACTTTTCTTTATTGATATAATAATTTTTAAAAACAGATTAAGAAACCCTTGTTGTTATTGAAGAATTAAACCTTTACAACTACTTTTCAAGGCACAGATGTATAATTAATACCAATTGCAAGACTCTTATGGAACCTTTATCTAAAACCAAACCTACCTCACTAATTATGACATGGATGCCACAAAATGATGATCTTTGGTGCCATATACTTGTAAAGCCATTAGTGATTCCTCACAAATAGAATTGATCTTAATACTCTGATTCATACCAAGTGTCTTGGAATTTGAAGTCAGAAGGGATGATAATTATCATCCGGTCCAACTATAAGATGAAATGCTCTCATTTTGCATATGAAGAAACAGAAAGGTTAAATGACTCAGGGTCATAGCTTTGGAAGTGAAAGATACCTTAGAGGTCACTTCATCCAACACTGTCATTATGCAGATGAAGAAAGTGAAGCCCAGAGAGGTTAAGTAATTAGCCCCAAATCATATCGGACATAAGTGACCTTATAGGAAATAATAAGGATATATGAATAATATGATAGGAAAATATAGGAAATGATAATGACATAATAATAAATAATAGGAAAATATAGGAAACAAAAATAATAGGAAATAATAAAATAATGGGAAAATATGGGAAATAATATAAAATATAAAGTAATATAATATATTATAAATAATAAAATAATATTAAAATATAGGAAATAAGCCCGTTTCCTGACTCCAGATAGAGGGCTGTACCAGAAACTGTCTCTTATATGGAATTCTCATATTCTGATAATTATTATACTTATTTGTGTCTTTGCTCATTAATGAGTTCTTTTCAAAACAGAGACTAGGTCTCTTTATCCCTTTGTCCTCAGCACCAATCTTTTAACAGAATACCTTCCACATAATTAGATGCTTAATATACGTTTGTCAAAAGAGTGAATGAACCAATCAAGAAGATATAGATTTTCAGGTTACATTAGACAACATGTGATGAGGTGATTAGACGTAGAAATGTGGAAAGGCTTTGCAAATTGTAGGTTTCTAAGTGAAGTCTCCTTCATTTCAGGTGGTTCAATTGGCCTCCTTGTGAATGTCAAGTTATCATCTGTCTTAAGTGGGCAGGAAGAATATGGAGATGTCCAGAAAAGTGCTTTGTTATAGCTTTGTCTAAGCAGAGAAGGCATTTAAATACAAATAGAGTGAAACTGAATTATATTGTCAAATGACAGGAAGCCAGGCGGATTGCTCTTAGCTCAGTAGGGGCTGATGGTGCTTCTTTCTTGGGACGAGCTAGGTGATACAATGGATAGAGTGCTGGACGTGGAATTAGGAAGATCTGAGTACAAATGTGACCTCAGATGTTTGTTAGCTATGCAGCTTTGGGCAAGTCACTTAACCTCTATTTGCCTCAATTTCCTCACCTGTACAATGGAGATAGTAATAGCAACTACCTCACAGAATAGTGAAAATCAAATGAGATAAAAATTATATAGCACATAACACAGTAGGTGGCACATAGCACAGTGGGTGGCCCCTAGTAAGTGCTTTATAAATGGTAGCTATTATTATGAGCTCCTGGGTCTCCTGGAAATGATTTAGCGTCATGACAGCTATTCAAAGGTAAACAGTAGAGGAAATGCAATAGCTAAAGTTCATAGGTTAGACTCTAGTGCTTTTTGGTCAAGGTATATGTGAAACTTCAAGAAAAAAAATACCTCTAGTGCATTGTTTTTATTTTTTTTAATAACTTTTACTGAAGTTTTTTGTTTGTATGCCACAGGCACTTCTGGATGTACTCTCCTTCCCTCGTCTTAGGAATTTAATTCTCTTTAGTATCAAAGCAGATAGTTAAGTAGAAATAACTGGCATAGTGACTGGCATAGCATAGACCCTAACACCCTATCCTTTCGGTTTGTTGCCTTCATTCTGAGAAGAACTAGTTAGTACTCATTTTCCATTAACTACAGCCATTATTGTTTTTTCCATTCCTTAGACTTTAGTATCCTTTTACTAATCTGTTCATTTACATTGCAGACATGGCATAGGTTGTTCCTCTGGTACTATTCATTCATTTCACATCAGTTCAGTTCCTGTGAAAACTTTTTAATTAAAGGGATTGTTAATTTAAAAAAAACTTTTTTTTTAGCATGACTTTGTCAAGAACAGAATCATGCCAGACTAACCTGATTTTCTTTTTGGGGGGACAGGACTAATAATCCCAGGTAATATAGTGGATGGAGCCACTGGTCTTGGAGTTAGGAAGACCTGTGTTCAAATCCTAACTTAGATATACACTAGATATATGACCCTGGGCAAGTCACTCCTCTTAGTCCAAGTTTCCATATCTACAAAATGGGCATAAAAACAGCACTTACTTCACATGATTGTTGTGAAGACTGAATGATTTAGTATATTATAATGTTCTTTGCTGTTGTAGGCAGGATACTGATTTCACTGAGAGATGTAAGTTAACCTCCCACACTTTCACAAGAGTTCCAGTTGTGAACAAAGACATTATCAGGCAAAGCTGGGGCATTTTGGGTTAACTTTGCCCCCACGTGGATTGATCTGTGACCCAACTGGGGGTCCTTTGAGTAAGAAGATCATAACAGCAGTTTTTAGGACTTTTCTGGAGAGGTCCTGCAATCCCAGGGAAACTCCTTGTTAACTGCTTTTTACCTCCATGTGGTGCCTTTTATTTGATGTTATCTTCTGGAACTATTTTTACCTGAGGGCACTAGAATATGTTTTTTAGTAAAAGGACTGTTTGTTTGGACCCTTCTGGCTCTCAGTGAGCCATTGCATCTGATGTAAAATAGCATCCCAGACATCTCCATAGCACTACACAAAAGCTGGCTAAATGTGAGTTCTGTGTTATAAATAGTGTTGATCCAGATTTTAGCAAAGCTTCTTATAAAGTATCTCATGGGAGAGATGTGAATTAAGCTATAGAACAATTAGATGAACTCGAAGTCAATTAGATCTGGCTACACTTGAAATATACGTGTTATGGTTCAATGGCAACATGGCAACAGGGCATCATTGGTTTCTCCCAGAAATCTGTGCCTGACCCTATGCTGTTTAACAATGATTTTTTTTAAGTTAAAGACTCAGATAAAGGAAAAGATAGCATGCTTCTCAAATTATGCATATGATTAAAAACTGAGAAGAGTAGCTAATACACTTTATGGTAGAGTGAGGACTCAAAAGAGTTTTGTCAGACTAGATCATTTAGACTGAGATTAATAAGATGAAAAACAATATGGATAAATCAAAAGTTATAAAGCGTAAGATCATAGATTTTGAACTAGAAGTGTTCTTAGGGACCATTGAGTCCAACCTCCTCATTTTACAAAGGGGAAACTGAAGCCCAGAGAGATTAAGTGGCTTGTTCTGGATCACACAGCTAGTAAGTAGCAAAGCTGACATAAGAACCCAGATTCTCTTACTCCAAATCTCAAACATTTTCAATTGCTGTACATTTAATTTCTCTGTCTGAACACCAGATTCCAAATGCAACCTATACTACATTTTACTATATAATTTTTCAAGTCTGTTTATATGATCATATTCCCTAAATAGAGGAATACTCCTTTAGGGCAACTTCCTCAAAAGTGTAAGGATTGATCTTCACAAGATTTCTAAATCTTGGAATTTGCCCAAACAAAACAAAATTAGATTTAACCTTCCTTGAACTAAGCACTGCATTTAAAAGAACCCTTTAATTTTGGTTGTTATCACAAATTGCCTCTCTTCATTGTGTCCTTATTACACAAAAAAGGTAAACTTTTGAAGAAAAAAGGACATTCATCTCTGCCACAATAAAGAAATACAATTCCATTCTCTTGGCACATCTCTCACCATCTCACATTCAGGGAGGTTTAGTACATGTTGTTTATTAGAACAGATATTTCTGTATCATGCCTGTTACCCTTCTTGGAATACCAGTGTAACCCCACTGTGCAAGTTCTGGGTGAAGCCATTCTCAAAGTTTCTCATTTTTTTCTGATTTCAAAATTAGTGAGTAATCATTCTCCCTGTTGTAAACCCACAAAGAATTTGATTTCTCTGACATGGGGTATGGGCAGTTTGAAGGCATGCTGCCTTCATAAAAATGGTTTTTAAAGTGCTGATACTATATGAAAGGCACCCATGTTGGTCCCAGGAAGACAAAGACAGAATGGAAATTATCTGCCAATAATAAGTTTGTGTCTTCCCCAATTTTCCAGATCTTTCTTTTCTACCTATTTCGGGTTATTCATTTCATGATTTTCTATTCTTTTAAATTGCATAATACATTGATACTCTTTCTTTCTATTTTATTAATAGAAGTTTTCCTGTGATTTACACTTTTCTCTGAGGATTGCTATTGGCAATATATTTAATAGTTAATCAACAAACATTTAGTAAGCACTGACTATTATATACTAGGTACTAATTTAGATAGTACGAATACAAAAATGAAACCACTCCTCCCTTTCAGGACCTTGCATTCTATAGGGAGAATAACATATAGGCATAAATATAGACAGAATATATATAAAATAATTACATGATAATTTTAGGAGAGAAATACTAACAATTAGGAGATCTTAAAAGGCCTAATGCAGGGAAGAGTATTTCAGCTGGGTCTGGAAGAACACTAGAGACTCGGAGAGGCAGAGGTGAGGAAGGATTGCATTTCAGGCATGAGAGAGTCTGTGCAGAGTCACAGAGATGGAATGAAATTTTATGTATGAGGAACAGCAAGAAGACTAGCTCTGTTGGACTATGGAGAGTATAAGAGGGATTAATATTTAATAAAACTGGAAAGATAGGTTAGAGCCTGGTTGTGAGAGATCTTAAAGGTCAATAAAGACTTGTATTTGATCCTCAAGGAAATAGGGAGCCACTTGTATTTATTGATCAGAGAAATGATGTGGTCAGATCTGTGCTTTATTATATGGGCAGTTGTATGGAGAATGGATTACAGGGGAGAAATACTTGAGGAAGGGAAGCCAATAGTCTGAACTAGGGTGGTCTCTTGTATAGAAAGAAGGGGAAGAATGCCTATGTTCCAAGGCTAGGGATGTGAGTGACCAGAAACATGGTTGGTAGCCTCAAGAGAAATCATGAACTTTAAATAGAATGGACAACACTAGGTAATAAACTGCATATCAAAACAAAGAATAGGTTCTTATTGTACAGACAGATTCCAGAGTAGATTAAAAAAAAGATAACCAAAAGATCTTCTGGATCCTCAGAGCCCAGCATGATTCTTTCCCAGAGTAAATTCTACCCAGAGGTAGAGATGAGGGGATGGGGGAAGGGATTCCTAATCCTTTTGGGAAAAGATAATGAGTTTTGTTTCAGACATGTTGAGTTTGAGGTAACTGTGGAACATCCAGTTCAATATTTTCAAAAGTTTCTAAATAATGTTGGACTAAAGCTTAGGAAAAAGATTGGTTTGTGTAAAGATGATAATTGGATCTATAAGAGGTCACTAAGAGCTTGGATATAGAGATTAAAAAGAAAAAATGCAGAATGAAAAAAAGAAGAGGGCCCAGAGTCTTGGAATTTGGGTTTCATTGTCTAGTTAGTTTAAGTATAATGTGGTTTTCCTATTTGGCTCAATTTTCATTTTCCATATTTTTTATTGCCTTATCTGAAATTATAACTGTAACTCATTTTTGTGTTTATTAGAGTCACCTGAAGTATGGTAAATTCTGTTCTACCCCCTCATTTTCTCTTTGTGTATCTGTGTGTGTTTCAATGTGCTACATGTATGCAACAGATTATCTGGTTTTGGTCTCTTTTATCCATTTGTTCTTACTTGGGTGGGGGGCAGCAGGGAGTTGAGGTTGATAATTCATTTGAACTTACAGTTTTAATTGCTAAGTTCATATTTTCTTTCATTAAAAACCTTTTATATTCTGGGGTACCACATCTCACCAGCCAGATTGGCTAAGATGACAAAACAGGAAAATTATAAATGCTGGAGAGGATGTGGAAAAATTGGAACACTAATGCACTGTTGGTGGAGTTGCAAACTGATCCAACCATTCTGGAGAGCCATCTGGAACTATGCATACCCTTTGGCCCAGCAATACCACTTCTAGGGTTATATCCCAAAGAGATCAGAGAAGTGGGAGGAGGACCGTATGTACAAAAATATTTATAGCAGCTCTTTTTGTTGGCAAAGAAATGGAAATCAAGGGGATGCCCATCAATTGGGGAACAGCTAAACAAGTTGTGGTATATGAATGTAATGGAATACTACTGTGCTATAAGAAATGAGGAGCAGATAGACTTCATAATAACCTGGAGAGACTTATAGAAACTGATGCTGAGCGAGAAGAGCAGAACCAGGAGAAATCTGTACACAATCACAGACACAATGTATGTGTGATGACTAACTTCAATAGACTGGGCTCCTCTCAGCAATGTAAGGTTATAAGACAACTCTAAAATACTCATGATCAAAAGAGACACCCACATCCAGAGAAAGAGCTGCAGAGTCTGAATGCAGATTGAAACAAACTACTTTGCTGTGTTTCTTTCTCTTGTTATGTTTTGTTTCTTCTATCCCACTGATCATTCCATCAGTTATAATCCTTCTTTCCAACCTGACTAATGATTAATGTGAAGATATTTATAGATCCTATATTTGAGTGTATGCCGCCATGATGGAGGGCCATAGAGAGGGGGAGAAAATTGAAAACTCGAGGGACTGTGGAACTGAATGTTTTAAACTAAAAATAAATAAACAAATCGATTTAAAAAAAATAAAAACCTTGGGGCAGCCAGGTGGCTCAGAGAGTAAGAGCACTGGCCCCAGTGTCACGATGACCTGGATCAAATCCCAGGCTCAGATACTCAGCACCACACCCAGAAATAACTGGCCATGTAACCTTGAGCAAGTTACTTAACCCCGATTGCTTTAAAAAAAAAAATAAAAACCTCTTCTATTGTTTTGTCCCTACTCTTTTTAAGTCACTACTTAAATATGCGGGATGAGTCTCTGATTTTTTGTTTGTCTGCAATCTTTTTTTTTTGTTTGTTTGTCTGATCTTAACTTTCTTGCACCAAATCCCCCTTTCCTTCAGTACCTTCCTTGTTCAATCCAAAATTCATTGAGTTATATTTTGTTGTCATTTTTCTCCCCAGTAATCTCTTCCTTCTTCCTCCCTCCTTCCCTCTCTGTCCCTCTCTTTCTCTTTCTCTCTGTCTCTGTTTTTTGTCTATCTCTTATCTTCTGAGTTATTTTATTCTTAATAAGATGAATTCATTAAAGAAGCATGGTGATTTCTGTGTAAGCCAATTCTGGGGAATCCTATACTGTTCTTTGCCTTTTGCTTCATCACTTGTCCCTCTTGATGTCACCAAATCCTTTTGCTGGATGTATATTTCTCTGTTCATTCCACTATTAGCAATATTCCCTCCCCATAGTGGGAATCATCCTCAAGAAACAAGACCTCTGCTTGTATAAGCTGGTCTCTTGACATGTCCAATTCCTCTAGTATTTACTTCAAGTCCTGTCTCACATTAACTCCTGCCCCTTTTAAATCGCGATACAGTATTGCAATTTGCAGAACCTGACACTCCTGCCTTTGTTTCCTGACTATCAACCCACTACCACCATGTCAAGGAAAAAAATTTGAAAACCTCTGGTTCATATTTCCTTGGGTCTTAACCAATGTTCTAATGCCACCTCATCCAACCCCTACTATCTTCTCACCTCAGAAGAATTCCATGGTGCCATCCTAATATCAATTGTATTGATTTACTAATGAAAGAATGAGTTTTTTTCCCCTGAGGCAGTAATTCCTTTTTTTTTTCTGTCCTCTCCCTGATTTTTAAAAATCTCTTTATAACTTTTGCTCCTTAGATTCTTTTTTATCCAAACATGTCTTCTCTGCATTTTTTATGCCTCTAAGACAATTTATGAGCTTTAATTAAGAGAAAATGAAACAACTATACAAATCCTCACATCCCACACCCATACTTTGTCTAGCTTTTTCCAGGTCCTAGTCACATAATTTCATTTTTAGTTTTACATTACCACTTGAAGTTGTTTATCTTTCATATCTTTAAAGAGTTTATTTATTCACTACCCTTCTATCCCTGGGTTTCTTTGAAGGAATAGCTCAGATTCTTTCCTTTTTGTTGAATATCCAACTATTTTCATTGATTAGCCATCTCAGCTTTGTAGGATGTGTTACTTTGATATTTGCTTCTCAGAATATCATATTCTAATTTTAATTTTGATTTCTTAAAAAAATAAGGAGTAATTCTATGCTATTCTGAGTGATTTTCCTTGGATTGGGAAAGTTCTGCCTTCCCCTTCACTGACAACATTTGTTATGCTGCAATTTTTAAGTATAATGTTAAGTTACAATTCTTAAATGTGATTACAGTGTCTCTTGGTAAGCTTAACTTGGGTTTTCTTTTCTTTTTAGCATCCTATAAAGTCCCTCAATCTACATTAGGTGATCTGTTCCCAATATTTCTTTCCATTTTTCCTGTGATTTCCTGAAGTATATCTTCTGGTAGGGGGAGGGGGTCTTTCAAGTAACTTTTAACTGGGGACCTATAATTCTTAGATTATTTCTTTTTATCCTGTCTTCAAATTTAGTATTGTTTTCCCAAAGGGTTCATGTGTTTTCCTAATCTTGTTTTTCATTTTTGTCCTAACACTAAAAATTTCCATTGGTCATGTTCAAAAACATCTCATTTTTCATAAATGCTTTTATATTTTCATGATTATGCTATTGACTCACTTGCCTACTTTTGTCAGTCTTTATTATTCTTTGTCGGTTTATCTGCTGAATGTTTTCCTTATGTGTAATTGCTACAAGCATGCTTCTTAATTTAATATTGTCCTTTCTATAAATAGCTGTGCAAAAAGGCCAGTGTTTCTGTGCATCCCTTCTCCTGCTTCTTTTTTCTTCTCAGACCACTGAGGTTGGGAGAGATCTAAGATGTTTAGTAGGGGTGGTTAACCAGTTGAGTCACTGCCATAGAGAGACTAAGAGGTGTTTGCAACTGGATCTCTTCCCAACTTTTTCCATCTCTGTTCTCCTAGGCTCATCTCTCTTCCATAGCTACCAATTCTGTTCCATCTCAAGGCTGCTCCCCATCCAAGAGAAGTCACAGGGAAACTAAATTCAGGATTGTGGGGAAGACTATGGCATCAAGAGGCATAAAACATATGCAATATTAATTTAATAAACACAGTAGAAAAAATAAGTGAGGAGAAGCTTGCTCTTATGATAGCAGAGGGAAGCCCTACTAATATCCTTAAAAGAGCTGACACATTGAGTAAACGGCTCCTAATTGATGAGTCTGATCTGGGCAGAAACCTTGCTAAGCTAGACCAAAGCACTACTTTTAATATGAAATTGAATTATTTGTCTGGAAAGAAGTTAAGCAACTAGATCTTGGAAAGTAGGTATCATCAAGTCATTTGACATTTGAGTGTTATACAATCTGTAAGGACAAATAAAGTTATGATTCTGGTATTTGTTTTTAGGCAGACATCACTACATGTCTGAAACTGAGATATACCTTTGTTTATCCTGTCTTTATAAACCATTCTGCAATGTCTCTTCTAGAAAATAGGTCCCAGTTCTCTCAGGGGTTTTTGTGGGAGGTGGGAAGAAGATATCTAATCAAATAATTGGTACTGAGAAATTCTGCAACTGGGCCTCTTTTCTATGTGTCTGCTACCCTCTTCTACTGTGCCCAGGTAGGCAAAGGGCATAGACTGTGCCCAGGTATCCTAGCATATTCTCCAGTGATTTGTGTGCATATCTTTGCCTCTGCAGTTGCCATCTTTCCTCTCTCCCAAAACATGGATCTTTCCCAATTCATGAGCTTCAATATACTTTTGGAAAAACAGTTCCCTGGGCACTAAAGATTAGCTCCAAAATTTGAAGCACAAAACCAGATTTCTGGGCATGAAGGGAGAGAAATAGGAGTTGGAATTCCAAGAATGAAGTGAAGTTAAATGATCTTTAGTTATGATTTCCTATAAAAATCATCTATCTACATGTTTTATTTCTCCTTTGCTTAATGTAGTTTTTGTTGCATTGTTCTTTTTGTAGACTTCAAACTGTAAGAGGGAAATTAAATACTAGGCTACTTGTTATCCCACCATTTTCTCAGAATTCTCAGTTCATTCTCCAGAAAAGGGTCATTGGTTTCAGACTGAACAGTCTGTAAGTGTCCAAAGACACATTTTGGAGGGTTTTTTTTTTGAATCATCAAACCAATACATCATTCTATCAAATTGACTTTAGAGTCTTAAACAACATTACCTTATATTTTTAAGATAGGTCAATCCAAGAGATGGACTTGAGGATCTATATACCTATTTTTTTTTCAGATAATTCAATTCAACAAACATTTCTTAAACACCCATTATAAATCAATGGTACTTAATGCTAAGCACACAAATAAGAAAAAAGGGAGGCAATCTTTGCCCTCATGGAGCTTACAATACAATGGTTGAAAAATAATACACAGAAGAAAATTGAAAGGGGGAGGGGGGCAGGGAATATGTTGCTCTGCAGAGTAGAAGCCAAGTTGGGCATAAAGCAATGTATACCTCAGTCAAATTGAGACCAGTTAAAGACCTTAGCTTAAAAAGGCCAAGGTCTCCCACTTCATCCTGGGCCATCCCCAGTCATTCTGATCTATATTTTGCATTGGACCCGGATGACTCTGGAGGAGAAAGTGAGGCTGGTGACTTTGCACAGCCCTCTCTCACTTAAATCCAATTCACTTGTATGTTGTGGCGTCACCTCCCTGATGTCATGGTCCTCTTTGAGAAAGGACAAAGAAACAAGGAGACAAGCATTGCTGCTGATGGAAAATAGTTACCAGGAAGTTGTGAGTGAGCCCTCCATAAAAGCAGACTCTGGGAGACGTTTATTGCTCCACCCTCTGGTCATCCAGAGAGGAGAGGCAACTCAGGGTAAGGTATCTGGTATAAAAACCTTGTGCAGCTAGGTGGTACAGGCATAGAGTTCCAGGCTCGGAGTCAGGAAGACTCATCTTCCTGAGTTCAAATCTGACCCCGAGCAAGTAACCCAATCCTGTTTGCCTCAGTTTCTTCACCTGTAAAATGAGCTGGAGAAGGAAACAGCAAACCATTGTCATATCTTTGCCAAGAAAACCCCAAATGGTGCCCCCAAAAGTTGGAAATGACTGAATAACAACACAGACAGATCAAAACTGGAGTGATCTACATGGTAGTGAGATTGCAGGTGATAAGATTATCCTGGGGGTGGGGATAGGGAGGGGGATGATGCTGCTGAGAATAGAAGTCAAGCAAAGTTGTTGATGCAAAAGAGATATTTGTCTTTTCCCTAATTCTTTTTGAGTGGATGCTACTATATAATATCAGAAAATGTTTATGTACTATCCATGTAGTTTTTGGCAAGTGATTTTGTCTCTGTGGGCTTCAGTTTCCTCATCTGCAAAGGGATGGGGTTGGATTATTTTTATCTCTTAAATCTTTACTTGCTTTAGATCCTATGAAGGAAAAAAAGGAGATTTTGAAGAAAGAATGAGATATAATGAGCAGATATTTGAGATCATGTATTTGTCTTGGTTTTAAGTTGTGAATTAAAAATTATACCACCCACATTTTTCATGAAATAATCTATGCAAATAATTTTCTTTTCTCATATTTGACTCAAAATAATTAAAATTAATTATAATTTTCTTAACATGCAAAACAAGTCTTAATCATGCAGTAAAGTATCAACCATATCAATCACTATTAGGATTATAGATTTGGAAATGGAAGGAATCTTAAAGATCATCTAATTCAACTTCTCCATTTTACAGATGAGAAAACTGAGGTCCAGAGAGATTGAAGTGATTCTCTCAAGGTTACATACCCCAAATTCTAGCAGCACTAGGATTTGATCCCAGGTTCTGTTGCTCTATATCCAGTACGATTTTCATTGAAAATGTTACTCTGGTATCCCTGCTATACCTGACCCTTTCTTCATGGGAGGAGGGGAGGAGGTGGAAGGGGAACCAGAACTCAATGGGCTTGCACCAGAACAGTTCCAGGAGAAAACTAACTCTCATGCCTGATTTCAAGGGAGCCTTCCTGAGATCTACATGGTGGCATGGGCTCTGATCCCATATAGAGTGTATATAGGCACCTTAAGTGCCCATCTCCCACTCCTTTTCAAAGGCCTAGCTCTTTCTTCATGGAGCTGGAACCTCTGAAATGGGAAATGGATATATAGGGAGCATCCTGGGGCATGGTATTATGACAGGAGATGGGGAAACCATCTCTTATCATCCACTCTCTTGATGTCCCAGCAAATCTCATTCTTCCCCTTTTGCTGCCCGCTACCGTTTTTTTTTTAATTGGAAGAAAAGTATATTTAGCAGATGGAAAGATTTATGTGGAAGTTATACTCAAAGATAAATAATTTTTTTGGCAATTGTTTTTACCTGCCCTGAGAGAATTTTATCCTTACTCCACCTCCTGTGGGGACTCCCACAATTTGGAAAACTATGCTCTAGGAAATATGTTCAATTTTTATTACTAATACTAATTTAGTATCACTTAATAGAAATTTAAAGAGAAAAATGCCCTTTGAGGAGTAGTATTATAACATACCAAGTCTCCTGGCATAGTAGATATTTCAAAAATCCTTGGTGGCAATACAATATTACATAATGCAAAGGGGGTAAAAACAAATGAATAGCAATTGAAAATGTGACTGAAAACTAATTTCTATTAAAAAAAAAACCTTCTTTGACCAAAATTTAACATTCCTTAGACTCAAGGAAATAGGACCCCCATGAAGTTTTCAGCAGAAATCAAGGTCTGTTATGAGGAAAGTATGGTATTTAAGAGATAGGGTAATAAAAAGAAGCCAAAATTTATGTGAAAAAGTTGAGGAAGTGGGAGAACTAATATTTTCAGTGGTTCGCTGGGAGTTACCCAGTTGCCTCCTCTGACTAAAAGATTGGAGTTCAGGAATAACATTGTCGTATTCTCTTCACCAAAGGAAAAAACTGAACCGAATGATATGTAAGGTCAGGTCTACAAGAAATGTCATTTTAATATATTTCAGATGTCTAATTTGTACTTAGATACATCTCGCATTCCATCCATTCCTTCTTCATCTGGCATCTTTTTTTTCCATTCTGAAGGTTTTTCTGATTGTACTTCCAAGTTTTGAAATTTGTGTTCAGAAGTACAAGGGTTTCAGATTTTTTAGTTTCAGTAAGGAAAACAAATCACGTTGTAATTTTCTTTCTTCCTGCATTCGGGCCTTTAGCACTGCAATGTCAAATCAATACATCACGCAGCTGTGGGTATTTATTCCACATACAGACACACCCGAGTGTGCTCTAGTGACTGGTGATGTGTTGCTATCTTTGATGAATAACATGTCATTTGGGACAAAGAAGGGCATGTTGTGATTCCCATTGCTAAGAAATTTAAAGTCTGGATAGAGGCTGAGATTGTGGAGTGTGGGTTTTGAGAGTGGTCCCTTCATTTGCCTTCTAAAGTAAAATGTAAAAGAAAGGTCTTCCTAATCTAAACTTGCATTTAAGTATTGAGGTGAGAATCCAAATGGTTTAGGGGCATTTAGAGGGAGTGATGTAGGAAGCCTGAGAAACCCCAAAACAAACACACAAAAAGAAAACCTAGAAGTCTTTTTAAACTTGTTGCATTTACATTGGAAATCTTTTCCCCACCCTCTTCCTTTGTCCCCATAGATATAGAAAGTGAGGTATGGCCTGAAAGGGGAAAAAAAAAGTATTTTGATATGATTTTCAATAATTTGCAAAATTCCTATGTGCTTTCTTTGAATGGATAAATAAATCTTCTTCCTTCCCAAGACTCCAAACATGAGAAAACTCAGTTTGTCAAGAGCCTGAATCTTAACTTGGTTCTTAAAGTCTCCCTGTTATGGGATAAAGATACCATACTGAATTGGGAATCAAGAGTTCTTGCTTCATTTCTTAATGGTGTGATCTTAAACAACCGAGCCTCAGTTTCCTCATCTTTTAAGATAATTGTGGGGGTGATGATATAGCCCTAAAATTCTATGATACTAAAATGAGGGATAAGTTCACTTGCCAAAGTCTCCCCACCTTCTGGTAAAATCCATTTTTGTGTGTTAACCAGCTTAAGGGCAGGGAAAAGAAAAGGATGTAATATACCAACTGGTGAAAGGATCATAGATTTTGGATATTGAAGGGGCCTTAGAGGACATTTACTTCAACTTATTCATTTTACAGATGAGGACACTAAAGTACAGAAGAATTTGATGACTTACCCTCAACCCAACAACCTTTGGAATAGCAATGCTTCCATCTCTCCCAGTGCCCTCAGTCATCATCCTGGGAAGCAGCTCTGAAGAGGAGGCATTCTGGAAACTACTCTGCACATGCTACAGTCACAGCTACTGATGACCCAGAAAAGAAAGTTCTTGCCACCGAAGTCCTTGACACTGTCAAACAGCTCAACATCAACAACTGTTAAGATGTTATCAGTTAAAATGACTTAATGAAGAGGTATGACTATCTGCTTTTCTGCTGTACAGTAAGGATGATGGGACCTTTCCATCTGACTAGCAGCTGAAACTTTTCATTGTTGTTTTCTTCCCCATTAAAATGTAAGTGCCTTGAGAGTAGGGACTGTCTTGCCTTTCTATTTGTATCCTTGGTCTTTGAATGAATGTTTCACAAATGCTTTTTATTAATTGATAGAATCATAAAATCATTAATTTAGAGCTGGAAGTTACTTTAAAGATCAAATCCAAACCTCTCATTTTATAGATGAGGAAACTCAGACACAGAGACATTGAATAGTGACTTGCCCATGCTAACACAGTAAATACATCTGAGATAGAATTTGAACTGACATCATCCTGATTCCAAGTCCATTGCCTTCTTTATACTATTCCAATAAGGGGCCATTAAAAAAAAGTGCTAGGTGCTATCCACTGTCCTTTTGATAATCATTAGCCTGACAGGAACTCAAATGCTTTATCTTTTTTTTAAACTGCTTTACAGTACTACATACCATAATTATCTTAGAAATAGCTTTCCTTAGAAAAATCCTCCCAGAGAGGCTATCCAGCATCTTGTTCCTATCTTGATGTACCTCAGTTTCTCACTTCCATCACTGACAATCTTTTTTAACACAGGACATCTGTAATCTGCCTGTCTCCATGTTTTCTCCCATTTTCATCTGACCAGCATTTAGTGAATGTTAGGGACTATGCTTTTGGAGTCTTTGGAAAATATGTATATGTTGGTACACACACAGATACATGCTTGTCTGTATCCATGTGTATGTGTGCATATGTGTGCTTAGAAGCAGTAGGTACATTTTTGATTCAGACAATGAGGCAGAAGATTGCTTTTATATATAGTACGTTTTCAAAAAGTTGATTTGATGTCAACAGAATAAAATACACTATAAATTTTGCACAATGAATGAAACATGTT
Source organism: Petaurus breviceps papuanus (assembly GCF_028583685.1). Classification (NCBI taxonomy): domain Eukaryota; kingdom Metazoa; phylum Chordata; class Mammalia; order Diprotodontia; family Petauridae; genus Petaurus; species Petaurus breviceps. The sequence goes on from NW_027185664.1 coordinate 11,393,099, forward strand.
TTTATTCTCAGTTCTTTTCATTCAGCAGAAAAATAATCTCTAGACTATTGCAGACAGTGCAAGTGGCTGTGGCCATAGTCATCTGCTAGATACCCTGACTCCATATTGATGTGGAGAAAAGGGACTAAGGCAGACAGAAACTTCACTTATCAGTTCATCTGACAGGAAGGAAATTTGATCTGCTTACAAGAAAACAAGAATTGGAGCCTTACATAAGGTTTTAACTGTAGTATTCAGGTAGAACACAACCTAAACCTTGAGCAATTTTCAATTGTCAACTCCTAAGAGAAAATAAGTGGTTGCAAACAAGTCTGGGAATTTGCCTCAAGTCAAGGTTGACCCCTGCCTAGCCTTCTCACTTCGGTGGGAATAAAGGGCAAGAGATGTTACTTGTATGCCATAACTCAAAGTCAAGGTTAGGGAGGATGGAAGAATAAGACTCATCTTCCAAAAAATCACATCGGACACACCATTTTCTACTTCAGATTTCAATTTCACTGATAGTTGGTTTGTATGGGCCAGGAGCTCCTCTAAAAGGCCAGATTTATTTCTCATCTCCTGAGAAGTTCAGCTCAGAACTCCCCCCTTTGAGAACCCTGCCATGACTGAATCAGCTGTATTTGGTTCATTCTTCTATTAAGTATATTGTTGACTTTTGCTTGCTTTGGGTCAGAGGACTTAGAATTGGAAGAGAATTTAAGAGCTTATCCAGTTCAACCCTGTCATTTTACTGATTAGCAGCCCAAGGTCCAGGTTACATGATTAATAAGTAGCAGAGCCAGAACACCTTTTCTGGTTCCAAATTCAGGACTCTTTCTACTACATCAAGTTTGGATTACCACTGAATTGTTTTATTGTTATAAGACCAAGAGCACCCCAAGAGCAGGGGCCAGGTCTTAGGGCAGCATCTTTTTTCTCACTTCAGCACCAAGCACAATACTTTCCATGAATAAAGAAGCAGTTCAGGAAATGAAGACTGACTGGACCCATCTCAATCAGAAGCTGCTATTTTTGCTGACTCTTATTTCACATTTCCATTGATTCAACCCTATCTAATGAACACCTGTATTTCACTTCTCACTATCTGTACTCTCATGTTTTATAGTTTCCAATGATGATACTTAAATGGTTCAAATATCCTAAGGCAAAAAGGCTATAATTCACCTCATTGATGCACGATGTGCTAATTCATGGCAAATTCTGGTAACTTCAGGAATCATCAAGGAAACTGTACTCTCCTAGGTAGATGCTAGAGTTCACCCTTTGCTATGACTTGACTAGCACAAGGTGGCTAGGGCCAACCACATGGGAAGAGCACAATTCTTCCATACAGGGAGCTGGTTTTCAGGGCAGAGAGACACATTTCTTGTCTACAACAATTATACCTATCAGAGTGATGCGAGCAGACGGGCCCACATTCACTTCTAACTTAGACTCTCTGGACCTGTTTGTCCATTTGTAAATGGATAAGGTTGGATTAGATCATTTCTAGTGAGCTGAAATGGAACTCAGAGATGACTTAGTTCAACTTCTTTGTTTTACATGTAGCGGATGAGAGTATGATCTATGTGAGGCCTGAAGGCCAATTCTGATACAAAGGTCACTTATAAATTGAAGAAAGAAGTCCAGAAAGATTACATGTACTTTCCTTGGGGTAACACAGTGGCAAATTTAGACCATAACCAATTCTCCACATCCCTAGGCCAGTGCTTTCCTACACCACCATACTTCTAAGCAATTGCCTAGACTTATTTTGCCTTCTTGGATCAGTGATCTTAGCCTACGGAGGTTAATGGGGAGAATAATGACTGTTGTTTTCCTCTGACAAATGCTTAAGGATTGATGATTTCATGTAGCTACAGTCCTTTGAGATACTCTGATGGGAAGCAAAGCACTTAGAGCACAGTGCTGATATTATTAGGAGATATGAGTATCTTGATGCCAGGGTGAGTTACAAGTAGCTAAATATCTCTGCTTTCTTTTTTAGCTTCTTGGATGTGCTTATCTCATGTGGCAAACCCAAGAAAAATGCTTGTCTTCCCACAGAGGTTCAGAACTCAGGGCCGTTTTTCAATTTCTAGGTACCAGTGATACAAGTAATAAAATGCCCTTGGATGAAAGTGAATGTGATCCTGGAGAATCATCTTCAGTGGAAAGCACTGAAAGTCATAAGGTATAGGAGAAAGTAACGTTACTTGACCTAAGCCTTTTCATCTTTTCCAGCCTTAGTTTCTACAGCTGTAAAATGAAGAATTGGTGGTGAGGGAAGCAGAAATCAGAATAATTTTTAAAATGCCTTGCAGCTCTGTCTAGGATTCTGTGACTGTTTTTCCACCTTGGACTTCAGGCATATTTTTCAGGAGAGGTGTGGCTCTCTACAAATCTGCTGAGCAACTGATGATGTCAAGAAGATTGGATACCTATATTTGGCATCAATGAGAATTCTAAATTGTAGAGTACATCTGCATATTTCTGATTTTTAGTACTTCTGCATCCCAAGCTATTTTCCCTAGAAATGATTTTACTTTACTGAGCCTTATGAGGAAACAAGAGGGGACAGAAACAAGAATGTTGTTTGACCACATTGATGATTTCTTTTATTTGATTCAAATTTATATTGATGCTGGAATAGGAAAGGAGTACCTGTCAATCTTTCTGATCAAACATATCTCATCATAGATACATTCCAGCAATTAAAAATCAAAGGGTGGAGGAACTTAGTATAATTGTACATTGCTTTCTGCTTTCAAAGAACTCATATTCTACTGGAGAAATAACACAAATGGAGGAATGGTGTCCAGGGAAGGATATTTTGGTTTGGAATGTTACAGGTAGCGGTATCCTGGAGTCAGCTTGTACTGACTGGAGAGATTTGATTACACAATTTTCCATATGAGCATTTATACCTCTGAAAAAAAGCAAGTTTGAAATTGGAGCTTGAATTATTGTTTTGGTAGTTGTCTAGACATTAGAAAGCAATGGAGAAAAGATTGACAATGCATATTAACACTTACATTTGTCTTGAATTTTCAGATAGTTGTCCTCTAAACATTTACCAGCAAGTCGCTGGTTACGGGGGCAGTGTGTAGAACAAGAGGGAAGTAGATTACTGCCACCCCCCACCCCCACCCCTGTCTTTCCAAGAGTGATGACAAAGTTGATTTGATTATGGTTCCAGAACTGGAAAGGGGAGAGGGAAAGAAGAAAGAAAGGAGAGTGTGGCATGGTGGATGGTGAAAAGATGGACAGGGAGTGAAGTAAATGTATCTGGATCTAAGTCTAGATGTAGTAGGCGACAGAGACAACCAGTCAGGACAGCAGGGGCCCCAAGGCAGGAGTTTAGGGGAAGAAATGGTTAACTTTACCTGCTTTGCATTTGGCTAGGGCTGGAGCAAGACTGTGGCACTGAAGATTGCTCTAGGCTCTAAGATTCTCTGAAGTAAGATTTCAGGACTATTTTGGAAGGTAAAAATCTTCTACTTCTAATGAAACACAGTCTCCTCATTTGACCAGACTGAGCTATTCCCTGCTTTGTGATTACATTTTGATATGTCTACCATACTACCTTGTTGCCTGGAATATGTTAAATTACCTCTCTGGGCTTCAGTCTCTTCACCTGTGAAATGAAAAGTCCCATGGACTAGTTGTCTCTGAGGTCACTTCCAGCTCTAAATCTCTCATCTCATCTTTCTCCAAATCCAGACACCCAATGGTGAGAGGAAGTAAGAGACAGATGGAAAATCAGAGAATCTCAGGGTTGGAAAGGACCTCAGAGGTCATTTTGGGGAGCTGGTAGTTCCATTATATCCTGCCTTGGTTAGAGCATATATGGATCTTTGGATTCAATTCTAGGAAATGTGTTTAGGGCATTCATAAATTAATAATCAGAATGGAAGAGTCAAGTTCATTGACTATGTGTATCATTAATTAAAGGAACTGTGGGTGTTTGTTTAGTCCATGGAAAAGAAGGCTTGGAGATAGGAGAGAGGTATGAAAGTGATCTTCAAATATTTGAAGGACTGTCTCATGGAAGAGAAATAAGACTTCTGGCTTGTCACCAGAGAGCAGACCTGGGAGCACTTGGTGAAAAGTATAGAGGGACAGATTAAGGTTTCTTGTGAGCGTGTGTGTGTGTGTGTGTGTGTGTTATTTTAGATAATCAGAACTGTACACAGATCTATACAAAAGCAACATGGTCTGCCCCAGGAGATGGTTTGTGTCCCACCTTCAGGCAAAGACTGGATGAACACTTATGAGATATGACAATATAATTTCAAGTTCAAGTATGGGATGGACTCAGAAGGTCCTTTCAACTTTGATATTCTAGGATTTTTCCTTTCTATCCCCCCCCAAACACATAATTCTATTAGTCTGCACATTCTAATCCTGGAATTATTTTAGGGACATCCACCTAGATGAGATCATAGAATTCACTTGATGATTTAAGTACTTGAGGGTTTGCTTAAAGCAGGAATATCCTTCATGCAGATTTGTATGTCTGCATTTTCATAAACGCTTATTAAATGTATACTGTGTGCAGAGTGTATTACTAAATATTAGAAAGTGGGAAGAAACAAAGTTTAGATAAATTAAAGTACTTGCCCTAATAAAGATTGTAGTTGTCAGGATATACAAATCTCTAGAACATAATATTACATGATTAGTGAAGTGGAGTTATAAAATGCTACTAGGTGAGACCTAAGGAGAAAGGTCATTTGTTGACTAGGAAAACTAGGAGCAGATTCATGAAAATAAATTTTGAAATGATTTTTAAAAGATGTTCAAGAATTTGACAAGTCAAGAGGGACAAGGAGGACCTTTAAAAACTGAAAACAGTATGAAAGAATATAGGAAATTCCAGGTTCTCTTTCTTGGGCAGAGATTAATCTAATTTTGTTTTTTTTTCCTCCCCCCACATCCTCTCACCTCCCAAACGCAGAAGGAGTAGAGTGGCATAAGCTAACCCTGAAAAGAAAGGCTGGCACCAGAGAGTGGAGCGTCTTGAATAGGAAGGCCGGATAAAAGAGTTTAAATTTTACTTGAGGGATGAAGAATTTGCAGTAGAGGACTGCTAAGTCAAGTTAAGTCAAGAAACAAGTACCAGTATGTGCCAGACACTATGATAAGATCTGGGAATACAAAGAAAAATCTCCTCCCTCCTCCCACCCACCCCATCAAAAAGAAGTACTTTCCCTCAAAGATGTTACAGTTTAATGATACAACCAGATCTAGAAGGATTTTTCCCCCTCAGTATGAGGGCTTGGCTATTGTGGGGAGGAAAGGGGATTGGGGTTGCAGAGGACAGAAGACCTGTTTGGAAGTTGTTATAATATTCCAGCAAGTGGGAATTAAGGTCTCTTCTAGAACAGTGGGAATGGATATGAGCTGAAAGGTAAACATCTGCAGAATTTGATAACAGGTTGTACAAGAAATTAAAAAGTCAAATTTAGCACATATATAGTTACACATGGAGGTAGAGTAATGTACCATGTAAGGGGGATGGGAGGTTTTATGCCAGTAGTTACTGGGAAACTAAAATAGTGGTGGGGGGAGGTGTGGAATTCTCCTTCCAGCCTTGCTACTAATGTGCTATGTGACTGGAAGCAAATGTCTTGAGCTTCACTAAGGCTCAGTTCCCTCATCTATAATCCAAGGGTGATGATATTAGCCTTCCTCAGAGGGTTGTTTTGAGGAATAGCCAATAAAAATGATTGTCAAGCACTTTGTAGAAATAAAGTGCCATATGGATGCTAAGTAAATGTGGTTATATACCTTTGAAGTCTGTGGGAGTACAGCCAATATGAAAGGTGATATGTGATAACCAAATTGAAGCTGCTGAATGGTCCTGACTCTCCAGGGCTCAGAGATCTGAAGGACTGCTGTCCTTGTGAATCTTTTTGTGGGAAGAAAAAAATTGCCACATCCTCCTATGGCATCAAAGGCCCAAATCACCTTTGGGGAGTATTCCTCTGCTTTTGACTCAGAGCTACACTCAGAATCTTGGGTAATTTTCAACTCAATCCCACCTTTGTATCAGAGGCAGTTTTATTGCATAAGCAATTCAGAATGTATTTTTTTAAAAATCTACAAATGGCTAGCTGTTATCTATAAGTCTAAGCCATTTTTGAATAAATAATTCTAGGTGTTAGAGTCTTAACACCCTCAGCCAAGTTAAGGGCAGGTCTCTGGTCTCTAGCTGATGTTGCTTGTTGTTGTCTGGCCCAAACTCTTCTCCCTGTTTTCTGGATTCTGGGATTCTCAGGTTTCCTCTTCCTCCAAATCTATCTTTCTGATCTCAGACATCTTATCCCTTGGATAGATCCCATCTTTCTCAAAAATTCTCCCTACCTATGATTTCCATTCCTCTACACCTATGGAAAAGAACAACAGGCAGAGTAGAAGCAGGACCTCCGAGCGGCTCCGGCCTCCACCTTCCCCAATCACTGTAAAAAGGGGACTCTGAACAAACTTTGGAGCTGCAGAACCCACAAAATGACACTGAGAAGCTAACCTCCCACTGAGGACAGCCTAGAAGGCCGGCAGGAATGGGCCAGAGCAGCACTCTGGGAGCCAAGTCCAGGTCCATGTGAGCCAGAGGTTTTAGCCCCAGGGCCGGTCTGACCAGCTGCTGGCCTGAGGGACTCCAGATCAGCAGCAGCTGTGGCCATTTCCAGAATTATCATCACATAGATGCAAAGGACAAAGTAAGAGGTCAGTGCAGTCTGGACTTTGGGACCCAGTAAGTGGGAGTGCGTTGGCTTTTGCTCCCAGGGCAAGAAGGTGCTAAGACGCCCGGCACAGCCAGCCAGCACCATGTGGCAACTTCAGCTCCTGGCCTGCAGAATGTAGGGGGACCAAGCACCAGTCTGAGAGGTAATCACTCTTGCTTTAACCTGATTGGATCTGGATTGCTGTCTAGGGTGGAGATCCTGGGGTGTGTGTCCAGGTTGCCAGAGCATGTGGAGGCCTCAGAGAGGGTACCCATCTAATACCTCTGGCAACTGAGAAAACCACAGTGTTTGGGACAAAATCTCCCCTGTCTGGTGGCAGAATCCTACTGTGGCAAAAAGGCCAGGGGCCAAGAGACTGAGGGGCGACATGACCAGGCAAAGGAAACAAAGCAGACAGAAGATTCCAACATAAGACTCTTATTTTGGGACAAAAAGGAGAAAAGCATGGAACAGGAGGAAGACAGGGAAGTCAGCACCAAAAGCTTCAAAGGAAAACACAAGCTGGTTACAGGCCATAGAGGACCTTAAGAAGCATATAAGAGAAGTGGGGGAAAAATTGGGAAGAGAAATGAGAATGATGCAAGAAAATTATGAAATAAGAGTCAACAGCCTGACTGAGGAAAATCACAGCTTAAAAAACAGACTAACTCAATTGGAAAAAGAGGCTCAAAAAGGCAATGAGGAGAAGAATGCTTTAAAAAGCCAAATTTGCCATATGGACAAAGAATCTCAAAAGCTCACTGAGGAGAATCATTGCTTCAGAATTAGATTGGAGCAAATGGAAGCTAATGACTTTATGAGTAATCAAGATGCTGTTAACCAGATCCAAACTTATGAAAGAATAGAAGGCAATGTGAAATATCTCATGGGAAAAACCACTGACCTGGAAAATAGATCCAGGAGTGATAATTAAAAATTATTGGACTACCTGAAAGCCATGATCAAAGTAAGAACCTAGAATTCATCCTCCAGGAAGTTCTCAAAGAAAACTGCCCTGATGTTTTAGAACCAGAGGGCAAAATAGAGGTTGAAAGAATCCACTGATCACCTCCTGAAAAAGAACCCCAAAAGAAAACTCCTAGGAATATTATAGCCAGGTTCTGGAATTCCCAGATTAAGGAGAGAATATTACAAGTAGCCAGGAAGAAACAATTTGAATATTGTGGAAACACAATCAGGATAACACAGGATCTGGCAGCTTCTACACTGAGGGATTGAAGGGCTTGGAATATGATATTCTGGAAGTTAAAAGAGCTGTGATTAAAATCAAGAATCACCTCCCCAGCAAAACTGAGTATTATGTTTCAGGGGAAAATATGGTCATTTGGTGGAATAGAGGACTTTCAAGCATTCTTGCTGAAAAAATCCAGAGTTGAATAGAAAATTTGACATTCAGATACAAGAAGCAAGAGAAGCATGAGAAGGTAAACAGGGAAAAGAAATCATAAGGAACTTATCAAAGTTGAACTATTAACATTCCTACATGGAAAAACAATAATCGTAACTTATGAAACTTTTCTCAGTATGAAAATAGTTGAAGGGAATAGAATTATATATATATATGTCTATATGTGAGGGCATATGGGCATATGAATACATATGTGAATGTGTGTATATATGTTTTCAGGTATACATAGATGGAGGGCACAGGACCAATTTGACAGGAAGGGATGATACTTAAAAGCTGAAATTAAGAGGTGAGAAGAATATAATGAGAGAAGATGGGGAGAGACAGGTTGGGGTCAACTATCTCATACAGAAGAGGCAAGGGGAAATGGTTACAATGCAGGGGAAGAATAGGAAGGCAAAAGGGAATGGGTCAACCTTTTTCTCATTGAATTTGGCTTGGGGAGGGAATGAAATACACACTAAATACAGTATCTCACCTTATAGGAGAGTAGGGGGGAAGGGGATGAGAGGGAAAGCAGGCTGGGGGGAGGGAAGTTGGAAGCACCCACTTTTGAAAAGGCATGGTATCAAAGTAGAGAACAGAAAAAGTGGGAGGTGGGATAGGAGGGAGGGAAATATAATCAGTCTTTTACAATATATCTACTATGTTATTGCTTTGCATTAGCTACACATGCACAACTTATACTGAACTGCTTATCTTCCCAGTAAGCGTGGGTGACAAGGGATTAAGAGATTGCATCACAAATAGATACATATAAAATTAAATATTTAAATATATATACTATTATTAATACTATTTTACATGTAATTGGGAAATAAGATATGCATGCACTGGGGCATAGAGATCCACCATGCCCTACTGGAAAAGTCGAAAGGGGTATGAGAAAAAATATGGGAGAGAGCATACTGGAGGAGGGGACATCCTGTGGGAGTGCTATTTTGGGGCAGTGGGTAGGGGAAAAACAGGGAGAAAATTTGTAACTCAAAATCTGGCGGAAATGAATGATGTAAATCAGAAGTTAATAAAATATTTGAAAAATGAAAAAAGGAAAAGAACAACAGTTATAAAGTTGGAAATGACCTGAGATCCTTTAGTACAGACCTGCCTAGGTCTCCACTTTATAGCATCCCTAACAAGTGATCAGCCTCTGCTCAACCAACACAAATGTAGGGGAGGTCACTATCTCATTAGGCAGTCTATCCCATAGTTTTTTTTAATTTAAACAGAGCTTTCTTTTGCTTTTCTTAAACTATTACCCTTTGCTTTTAGCTCTACCTTTCAGGCCCAAGCAGAATACTCCCTGTCTCAGTAAGGTCTCCACCTGTCTGATATTCATTTCATGGTCTCTCTATACCTCTTGTTATTCCCAAATTCCCATCTTTTGAACTAATATTTTCTGGTCTCTTCCATTGACAGCTGTCAATATGTCATTGATACTTTTAACTTCTTATAACAATTTGTTATCTGTCATTCAAGAGAAAGATTTTGAGACACCCATTATTGGAACATTATGGAGAATGGATAACTACATACCCACGAGAGAGAGAGGGAGGGAGGGAGGAGAGAAAGAGAGGGAGAGAGAGAGACAGAGAGATTCCTTTTTATACACTGGAGGAAAAATAGCTTGATACCAAGACAACTGGTAAATTGAAATGAAAATAAAAGCACTTTAAACAGTTCCTTACTGCCCACTCCTTCAAACTATTTTTTCCCTTGTATTTCAATCTGTTGTGTTGATTCTACATAACTATCACTTCAGTGCTATAATGATACTGGTTCCTTCTTCTGTCAGAAAGGAATGATATGATCCAGCAATCAAAAGTGAAATTAAGGAGAGTCAAGAATGGGGCATTCAGGGAAATGGTTTTGCCACATATTCAAATAGTCTTCCAAGCCTCTTCTGGACGAGTCTAACCCATTAGGCAGTGACTTCTGTGCCATAATTTATATACTGTCAAAGGGGACCCTTGATCCTCTGGCTTAAAAAAAAATCTTTCTTGCTAGCCATGCCACAAAGCCTGATATTCTAGACTCCCTTGGGTCATTGAACATTCCAGTTATGATATAATTGTTACTGTTTCATTTTTGTCTTTTTTATCTCTAGTCCCTAGCAGAATGCATTGCATTTTGTAGTTGCTTGATAAATGTTTGTTGACTAATTTATTTGAGGAACCACAGGTCAGTGAAATGATTACTAGATTTTGAGTTGTACTCTCTTCATAGTATTGCTATTTATCAGCTATGTGAAATTAGCCAAGTCATTCCTCCTCTCTGGGCCTCAGTTTCCTCACTTTGCAAATTAAAAATTATATTTAATGGCTTCAAAAGTCACTATTATTCTATGAGTAATGTCACCACCACAGCTTGGATTAAAAAAATAGTAAAATTGCCCAGTCATCCATAAGAGTACTGAAGGAATAGGACATGGAGGAAGTTGGGTTTTGATTGAAGGGAGAGATGAAAGAAGAGTCTAGAACAGTCTCTCAGCTTTCTGGGTAAAGAGCCATAGTATAAGGTTCTAGACAAGGTGAAACAGGAAAGGAGTGACAAGGTCTTAAGGTCTTAAATGCTGAGACAGGGAATGGAAACTATGATAATAAAACATGGAACCCGTTTGCCCTTTTGTATAGGGTCTAATTACCAGCTTTGATTAAACATATACAAACGTTCCTGGAATAATTATACTCCATCCAGACAGAAGATGGAGGAGCTAGATATTATGTGCTTGAACAAAATAGCTGAATCTATTTTATTTATGAGATAACAGTGTCAATATCACACATATGCATATGACAGATATATGCATGTAGATATCATGTATACACATGGACATCATGTGCATATAAATATACATTCATGTGTATGTATGTGCATTTGTATACATGTATACATATATATGTATATATCCTACTGTCTACACAAAAGGACTTGGTTTGTCACATCATTTCCCTTTTTAATATTTGCTCCATTTAGTATTATACAGTCATTAAGAAAGATCAACTATTGGATTTCCAATTCTCATCTTGGTAGCAGATTTCAAGGCCTAGAAAACTGACATCATGGTCTATAACTTTGAACCTTGATTAGACTGATATTGGAAGGGGAATTTATAGCTTTGAAGAGTTATAAGATCAATACCCTCAGAGTAATGGGTTGGGTAACCATGCCAACACAACAAGACTGTAGGGCTTTAGAACATTGAAAAGAACGGTAATTAAGTCTGGTTGTGACAAGACATTAGATAAATGAGGATTCAGTCCAAGTCCTTTGGAAATTTTTGGCTGAAAAAAAGTAAAAATAATGGAGACAACATTAAATTTAATAAATTATGTTTTAAACAACGTTTCCCAGATTTTTTCCTCATCAGGATAATTTGCCTTATGGTCAGTGGTTAATGGTACCTCTAACCCCGAAGTCAACTAATTTAGGCGTTGCTACAAACGCTTTGTGCAGTGTTTGGGTCATTGAAAATTCCAGTTGGTCCCTAATTGGTATTGTTTCATTTTTTTAATTCCCAGGGCCTGAACACGATAGGTACTGAATAAGTGCTTGCTGATTAATTTGAAATAGCATGAGGTAGTGGAAAAATTACTGGACACCTTAAGTCAAGAGACTTGAGCTCTAGTTCCAGAGTTGCTACTAGCTAACTATGGAATTTTAGATAGGCCATGGTATTTTATTTGAAAAATGAGGAAACCATATCACTTCTAATGTTACCTCAAATTAAAAAAGATGTTTTTTTTTCTCATTCTATAAGTAACATTAAACTGTTACTGCTCATTTCCATGAATGATAATTACCATTATAATTGTTTGCATTTTTAGTAGATTAATTAGCCAGTACTTTCTTTAAGTTTTAAGAGCAGTAACTCTGATGTCTTATCTTGTTATAGAGAACTCCTTTAGTTGTTGGAGACTGTTGGTGAAGTCTAAATTCTTACAGGCTCTATCATATTTGAAAAGGTGTATGTGTGTGTGTGTGTGTGTGTGTGTGTGTGTGTGTGTGTGTAATCCTAGCTGCAATTTTAGTCTTCTGACTGAGGACCAACCATACAGAAAGTCTCATCCTCAGTAGACTGGCCATTTGGTGATGAGTTCTTTGTCCATGTCAACCTGTGAAACAAGAACAGTGTAAAATGTACCTTAGTCTTATGCAGTTTCCCTCCTATTCCATAGTGACAGTAGAGTGGTCGAAAACTGAACAAAGGCTTGGAAGGAAACTTATCAATGTCAACTCAACTGTCTTAGAAATTACAACCAAAATGATGTAGTATCTAAAAAACTGAAATATGTCAACACTGATATTATTTTACTAAAGAAAACCAGACAACAAAAGAAAATTTAAACTGAATGGAATGACTGCTGAAGATCTTTCCTTGCAGATGCAAACAAAAGTGTTGAAATTGGTTTCTTCATGTGCCTAAAGGCAATAAGAAATATAATTTCATGGTACACTTGGTCATTCATCTTGCAGTTCTCAGTATGAGTGAAAGCAAAATGAAGATGATTGCAGATAATGCTCTAGAAAAAGGAGACTGAAGAAGTAAATACTATGAAGAACTTGGCAAGCTCCTTCCAATTAAGTCAACTTTTACATTGATATTCAACATGAAGGTGAGGACTGAGGAAGGTAGAGAAAATATATTGGGAACAGGGTTTGGGTTTAAGATCTGAAAAAGCTCATACCTCCCCCTGTCACACACATAAATCATATCAATAAACAAAATGAACTTTATAGCTTGAACAAGCCTAATATTACGTGTGTCCCAAGCCACTTTGGTTTAGACACAGAACTTATATCCAGATTACTGCAGCTCTGTATTATGGGCTTCCCTTAGACTATTCTATTACTTAAGCAAATTTCATTTATCTACACTGGCAAATAATTCATGACTAAGTGAAATAAATAGGATCAACTTTCTTTTTCTTTTTAAGCCTCAGGTCTTTCTATGGTACTATGCAGAATCAGGCTGTGGTTTCCAACAAAGCCCAGGTCTGTGATAATTGAGGAGACATCTTAACAGTTATTCACTCCACCTGGGAGAAAAGGGCTCTTTTAAAATGATAGGAGCTTAGTTTATTTTTAAAAAGAATGATTGTTTGTCAAAACACTTTGCAGTCTCTACCCGCCCCCTACCTTAAACTGTGTCATAAAATATATGGAATAATGATTTTGGCCTCAAGTTCATTCTGTAAACATTCTGTTCACAGCTGGCAGATCTGTTGTGCCTTGCTTCTGGCTTGTCATGTTGTTTAATTTTATTTAAGAATAGCATCAGCTCAGAGTTGGCATTGAGACTCAAGCTTGATCATGTTACATTTAAGAACTATATTAATTCACAACCTGGACTCAGTAACTAGAAATGCAAAGTTCTGGATGGTGGATTTCTTTCTTTCTTTTTTTAATGTCCATATTGATAGAACTGGTTAAGGGGATAAAATTGTAACATGTAAGCATATTCTGGTTCCTCCACATTTGGGAACTATCATGACTTTTTCAGCCCCTGGCATTAAAGTGACAACACAATCTCATACAAAGAGGTTTTCCTCTGACTGATAGTAAGCCTGATGATAACTAGAAGAGAAGTGTGTCATTTGTCAGGGATACTGGTTTAGGGATCTTAGTAGAAGAAAAAGCAGCCAGGATAGTACTGATCGACCGATTTCCAAATGATCCTGTTTTCAACCACCATGATGTATAGTGTTATTGTGTATGGGATGGGAGAAAATGTGGTTGTAAGGTTCTGTAGAATCATGAAAGTAGGCTTGGACCCACCAAGAGGGGATTGTTTCTCTAGAAACTCCAAACCATAATTTCCTTCAGGGAGACTCAAAAACTATAGAATAGTAGTACAAATTGGGTGGGTGTGTAGATGTGAACAAGACCCTGTTTGAAAAATAATCAGTTACCACAATAGTAGAATATTATCGCCAGTAAGACCCAACTCAATTTCTTTCTTTGAAGGCTACAAACCATGAGATGTAGTAGTCTAGGACTCTGGAAAGTAAGGGCCACTGGATAGGAAGGACAATTGTATTTATTGATATGTTCTTGTGAAGCTCTTTTTTATGTTTCCTACATTTGTTTATGGGAACCTCTGAAGCTTTTATACCTTTTGCATTTTCTGCGTGATTAAAGACTGCCCTGTTGCCTTGTTATATATGTTACCTTGAGTGCTTATATGAGAACTGGGGACTCTTTCACCCCACAACTGTTGAAGCCTAAATATGAGCTATTCTTGAGCTATATTTGGAAATTATGCAGAGTAATCTCTAGATAGATATAAGGAGACAAAAGGAAAGTGATTTTTAGTAGAGGAGTCATGGTAGTAGTAGCATCCAGGCTCCAACTCAGTCTATGTGAGCCCAGAGCTCTGAGGCCCTATGTCATGCATTTTAGAAGCATACCAATATATGAACTGAAGAAAAGTAAACTCCAGGAACTGATAGAAGGCTCTTCTCCACTGGATTTTTGGCAAATAGCCGGCTGCAGTGTTTCTACCCCATTATGTATATCTATGTCTGTTTCTATTAACCTTTCTAGAAGGCCTTTAATTTGTAATTCATCAGCATGGCAAAAGTATACTGCATATATACAATATACTACCCTGCAAAAGATTTAGCATTGAGCTATATCCAGAAATATGGTGGATAAACTATTTGAAAAGAGGATTTTAGATAGGAGGAGCAGAGTGTTGTCCTCACCACAGACCACTGAGCCATAAGGAAGAGATGAATGACGATTTTCTAATTGACATCCCTCGACTATCTGTCATGGCTTCTGTGGGGGCAATTCAACTCCTTATCCTTCTGTCAAAAGTCTGTCTCTGTTCAAAGAGAAGAAGAAAAGTTCTTAACCTCTGGCCTTGCACACAATTCCATCTTTCACCTGTAGAGAAATGAGGGGAAATTCAAGTCTAAAATAAAAACAACTGGTATCTTAGAAGCAAGTAACAATTTTATCTTAAAATTTTTAACAGAAGTAAAGGGGGAGGGCAGATGGGATACATACAGAGATTAAACTTTAATGTGTATAGTGTCTGATATTACTGAGAAGGAGACTGAATGAAGGGGCATGGAACCTCTCATGAATGAAAGACAAAGGAAAGGAGAGGGAGGCATAAAGACATGAATGCATCTGTATTGTAGCCCTCTGAAAAGTTCATGTTTGTAAAGGATATATGTAAAAGATGAAGGTATGTGTGACTAAGTTTCACTGAATACTGCCTCCTCCCAAATATAGCTATGATCTAACAGGGGTGGGCAACCTGTGGCCTAGAGGCCACATGTGGCCTTCTAAGTCCTTGGATAAGGCTTTTTGACTGAGTCCAAGTTTTACAGAACAAATCCTTTTTTTAAGAGAATTTGTTCTGTGAAGTTGAGGCCATAGGTTTCCCACCCCTGATCCTAGCCAAATGGGCCTCCTCTCTGTTCTTCACAGAGGGAACTCCAGTTCCCATTTATATTCCTTTGCATTGGCCATTCTCTATGCCTGGAATATACTTCTTCATCCCTTTGGCCTCAGAGAATCATCTTCCAACTGAAGCTTTTTTTTTTGCTTTTTGGAGGGCAATTGGGGTTAAGTGACTTGCCCAAGGTAACAAGGCTAGTAAGTGTTAAGTGTCTGAGGCCAAATTTGAACTCAGGTTCTCCTGACTCCAGGGCCAGTGCTCTACTCACTGTGCCACCCAGCCGCCCCTCCACATGAAGCTTTAACTGACCTCCTCACCCAATGTCAATGCCTTCTCTCCCAAACTACCATGTTATTATTTGCATTTATTCTGTTTACATTTCTCCTAGGTAGTTAATAGATGTGCTTGTTGTCTCCTCCATCAGAATGTAATCTCTCTGTGAATAGGAATTATTTTATTTGTTCTGTTTGTATCCCCAAAGCCCAACACAGTGTCTCCTCCATCAGAATGTAATCTCTCTGTGAATAGGAATTATTTTATTTGTTCTGTTTGTATCCCCAAAGCCCAACACAGTGTCTGAAGCTTAATAAGTGTTTGTTGATTGATTTAAGCATAACAGCAAAAAAGTGCACAGACTTGCAGATATTGTCAGCTAGGCTAAAGCTTTTAAGTTGATATTTGGGGAAACAGAAAGATTTTTAAAAAGCCTTTGTTCAGGTATATTGGGACAAAATTAAGAATGAGGAAAGAAGTAGACAGCATTTTGGTACTCCAAAATCGGAAGGGATGATAACAGTACAATTACTCAAAGATTATCATATTTCTGATTTATCTATCTAGCAGAATGAACTTCAAAGTGAAAAAGCAATCTTTAAAAGAGAATTTATAAAAAAGGTAAGAGAGTGCCTGCTTTCAGTAAGTTCCAGTCACCAGTTGTATACAAAGGTACTTTGAAATATAGTAGATTGTAGATGATTCGTTCTTTTTGGAAAAAAAAGTTCCACAGAACAATGCTGCACTGATTTTCAGAAAGGGGAAAATAGTAATAATCTAAAAACTACTGGCAAGTAAACTTGGTACCAGAACAGCTAGGTGGTAGAGTGGATAGAGTTGTAGGGCCTAGGGTCAAGGAGACATTTACTGAGTTCAAATCTGGCCTCAGACACTTACTAGCTCTGTGACACTGGGCAAGTCACTTAACCTTGTTTGCCTCAGTTTCCTCATTATAAGATAAGCTGAAGAAAAGAAATGGCAATCCACTCTAGTATCTTTGCCAAGAAAACCCCAAATGGGGTCACATAAAAGTCAGACATGACCGAAAAACAATTGAACAACAAAAAAGTTTAATACCATTTCCTGGGAAAATTTCTTAACAGATCACTAGATAGATACTTTGTAAAGGAAAGTGGTGATCATTAGAAACTAGAATGGGTTCATTAAGAGTCATGAATGTTAGATTAACCTCATCTACACTTTTGCCAACACCATTAGAATAGTAAATTAAATGGCTATGGGTGGGCTTCACTAAGGCATCTCACAATATAGTTATAGGCAAGACAGAGGGATTTGGGTTGGCTTCTAGTATATTTGGCAGATTTAGAATTGGTAAAATGAACATATCCAAACAGTATTGATTAATTGACCTAGACAGAGGTCTCATGGTGTGCTCTACACTTGGACCTAAGCTAGTAAACACTTTATTTTTAACCTGTTACCTGGATGAAGACATAGATGGATGGCATACTTACAAAACTTGCAGATGACATGACTCCAAGAAAGATATTTAACAGCAATGAAATCTAAAAAGATACTGGCAAATATGAGTCAAACTTAATGATATTAAGTTTATACATTTTGGTTAATTTTAATCAATTATATTAAAACATATGTGATATACATATGCATAAGTACAATGTGTTTCTGTGTTTATATCTTTTTAGCTCTTACTCCCACTTCCCTTCCTCTGGCCACCTGAACAATCAGAATAATTGTTCAACTGGCTGCTTGTGATTCAGGTTCAGTTCAAATGGTTCCTCCTTCCATTGATACATGCAGGGTCTTGAGAATCAGAGTGGGAGTTTCTGCTGTGAATTGACTCCAGAATAACTGGTCCCTCACAATAAAGCCCAAAGGATACTCAGTTGCTTCCTAGGTTAAATGATTGTTGACAATACACATTTTACACACTCAACCTGAGATCAGTAGCATCCCCCCCAAAATCACTGACAATGTAAAAACCCTTTGATGAATTATGACACTGTGAGGGAAATTTTCAGACATCAGTTGCCTCTGATTTGACATGTACCTTCCAAGAATTCCTTGCTGTTTTTTAGAGAAATGTTTCAGGAGCTGGAGGGCTCTTGAACTTTTGATGCCTTTTGTAAGTCAGAAACTCTCCTAATTTAATAGCTTCTTTCTGCACTTGATAGATGATATTTGTTTTCCAGTACCAACATCTGGGATGTCCAGAGGGGATCCTTGTGTATAATTCAGGAGGCACAGCCTTCTTCTGGTAGTTGTCGGCATTCGTTGATATTGTTGGAGTCAGGAAGCTGGTCTTTCCCCCCCATTTCAATTGGCAGCTATCTGTGCATAAAATACTTGCCATGTTTAGATAATGTCCTTAGAATGGTAGTGAAATAAATGTGGTTTTTCCCATATCTTTTTGTTCACTGTACTCACAGTGATTTTCCAGCCAAGAATTCTTTCAGAAAGGCAGGAGTTACCTATTTAGTTT